>NC_135502.1:13208509-13508509 GCF_052857255.1 Amblyomma americanum | reverse complement strand
CAGCTCGCGGTGGGGAGCCGTGCCCCTGACAAACTGCGGCGGAAACTTCCTGCACGAAGAAGCGGAAGCAAGTGAGCTCAATCCTCAACACAGACAAGCACGTCATTATTTCCTCTCCGGCTCCTAATTTTCCAGTTTTGACTAACACTACTAGGCCCATTCGTCGTAAAACCGTGCTCACTCCACGCAGTGGTAATTAGGCGTTCGTAGCACGGACACCAATGAAGGCATTCGCTTCCCTCACTGAAGGCATTCACTAGCTCTCCACGATCTGAAGACGCCCGCCAGCTCGCGCAATGCGAGCTTAGCCAAGTCTAAGCTCTGGTAAGTAACCGCAGTCCGAGCGGCACTAAGAGAATTTCAAACATTGTCTTCTCGACTGCTCTTCTCTGAAAGGATATCTGCGTCGTTTCGACGTCATAGGTGGCCGCTAGGTCCTTCATAAACGAAGACATAGAGGAGGTTATGGGGACTCTGCCCCATTCTGATTCTATAGGAGACGAAATGGAAGCGGAGGAAGAATCGGGACGCACGATGTGAGTGCACATTGTGAGCCTCCGCCCCGTATGCTGGAAGTGCGGCCCGTGCCGGGTTCAATACTCACAACAGTCCGGTGACCAGAGATTTCGCCATGGTTATACATCGTTTGCCCTTCCATCCCTTCTCCCAGGGCAGGATAGCAATCCGGAGGGTAGTGAACCTACCTGCCCTATATTTTGCTTCTCCTCCGCCGGGCTGGCGCCTGACTTCTCTGAGATTATATGTTGACTACCTCCACATTTATTCATGCGTTTCTTTTCTGGGGGCATTAAAAGCGGGATGTAATACACGAAAAAATGGGTAAATCACCCGACATCATCCCAACGTTGGAGGTCAGAAAGACGGTAGCCGTTGGCCCAGCTGCCCAAGCGGCATTGAAACCATGATCACCATCATCAAAAGCGGAGGTTCACATTACACAAGTGCTCACACGCTGCCAGCACCTTTAAATGGCAGGACCCGTTCTTAAACTCGAGATTAGTAACGACAGCATTCACGGCGTTAGATTTGTTGGCCACATGCCAGTCGCCAACCGTGGCATATTTCTTGTTGCGTAAGTTTCCAGGCTTAAGCATTTACTTTCCCACAATGCTCCTACGTGCTGCACGTGTTGGCTAGGGAATAGAAAACGCACGTCGCCGAAATAAAGGTAAAACTCTTGCGGTCAGTCAACTAACTTATAACTCATGCGAAGCTTAAGTGCACGGTAGCGCACGGAGGGATAGTTTGCGGCTGAGTCAGCGCAGCACGCCCGGACACACATTTCGCTAACCACTGACAAGCCCTAAAGAAATAAAACCGACCGGGTTTATTACTTGCCAGCAGCGTGACCGAAACGATCCGTGTCGCTGCTTGCATGACGTTATTTCGCCCTGCATCGAGCGGATCGATGCACACACGCGTGTCCACGACCAGCCGACATTAATTCTTCTGAGGGGACCGATGTTGACACGACGATAATGCGTTCGGTGAGAGGCCAGCTTGTGATCGATCGAAAGGAAATAGGAAGCAGGCCCAGTATGCATGCATAGCTTATTTTGGACCCCGCTAACGCGAAGACAAATCGCCGCTGTTGGCGACTATGCCTGAAGCCCGACCGAAAGAGTCCGTGGAGCTCCAACACGGGCGCTAACGCAGATCTTTTCGGGCAGCAGTTTGTTCTCACTAGTCCATTGGCTTGTGTTTATGCTATACTCGCGTGGCATTTTTGCGGCGAATTCTAGGCTTGTAACAACGATACGCGGGACTAAAATCTTAGAGGAAGCGCAACATCGCTCTGGTATAGCACCATCATTCATATTACGGTTGGAGTTGTATCTATATTTTGCCATGAAAAACCAAGGCTCCTGTCGTAGCTACCACGTGACTTAGAGCGCATCCCCTCGCACCAGTTCACACAGCGCCCGACGAGTACCGCTGACATGGCTTTTGCGAGAGGGCGCTGCATGTCGGCACTCGGGTCACGTAACCAACTCCGTCGCTATAACTGTACACCGCTACTCGCGGTGAGAAAAGTAATCGGAAGGTGTCGCGGGTGAGGGTGAAGCTGTGCGTGAGCTACAAGCGGAGGGGGGGGGGGGGGGACTAACAGCGGCTGGGCGTTTTGTGAAGCAAGAGTTATGGAACGTGCTTGCAACAGAAACACTTCCGCGTGTAAAGCGAGCATCGGGAAGGAGTGATTACTCAAGACACCGTGAAAACAAGTCAGTGATAGATGAAGACCACGACGCAGTGCATACCGGACTAAAATGTTTAACTACGAATACTGAACATTCTAGCACTACAGATGCTGCGAGTCAGTTTTGTAGCGATAGCTACATTACGGTAGCATTTCGAGCCTTCAGCGTGGTGGCGCCGCCACGCTGTCACGTGGTTGGTCACGCGGTGCGGAGCAGCTGCCGGCGGCGCGGCGCCGTGGCTGATCCCGTGGTTCGTCACGTGGTTGGTCACGTGACCAAGTTCCTCTCGGCCAGCTGTAGCTATCGCGTCACTCCAGGTTTAAGCAGAGCTAAACCATCGCCAATTTTTTGCAGCGATAATTACATTACGGAAGCATTTCTAGCCTTCAGCGTGGCGGCGACACCACAACTGCGCTGCCGCGCTGTCACGTGGTTGGTCACGTGGCGTGGAGCAGCTGCCGGCGGTACGGCGCCGTGGCTGATCACGTGGTTCGTCACGTGGTTGTCAGGACACAAGCCACGTGCGGCGGTGCAGCTGCTGCTGCCGGCGGAGCGGCGCGCCGGCGAAACCGAGCTGTCACAGCTGTGCGCATGCGCCGTGTCAAGTGTGACGGAGATGAAGAAGAACGCCCAGCGAAACGGAGCGGCGAAAGACTTGCTTTGCAATTCAACTGACCAAGTTCCACTCGGCCAGCTGTAGCTGTCGCGTCACTCCAGGTTTAACCAGAGCTAAACCACTGCCAATTTTTTTTTTTCAACTGCGCGTACGAACACGAGGTCGTAATACAGTGAAACACGACGACGTGTTTCTCTGCGTACCGCCATAGTGTTGCTACGCGATGTCCAAAAAAAATCGATGCAATATCATCCAGCCCGACAGCTTCTCCTATTCAAGTATGCTATGTGGGATCGTTAAATTACGGAATGCTGCTAAATCACGCAACTAAACGGGAGCTGTGTGAAATGTGCGGCGTATTATAGATATACAGCGTAATAATATGTCATAAGGAGCCTCAAGACACAAAACAAAGCCAGTGCGTATTACACGATGTTATAGGCCGGGTAGCATGGCCGCTTGGATTGACGCAGGGTAGCGTTGTTTGGTCGGAGAAGGAATGAGGAAGGATGGAAGCTTGCCTTTGGGACAACTAAAACACAAACTGGTTTACTGGCACTTAGGGAAACTTATTTACATATTTTACGAAAGAAAGAACATTAGAAAGAAAGAACAAACAGTCAATAATTAAAAGTTCATAGCGTCGAGCGACTGGATGAGCCTTGTCGTCAAGGCCCAGAGCGATCGTTCGTACTCAGGACGCTCGTTAAATACACCGAGGCTCCGCTCCTTTCACGACACGAAACACAGATCGGAAGGGTCGCCGCTCATAGCACGCTGAGCCCCGTGAAAATGGGCGAGGAGGATTCGGAGGTCCGCTGAAACTTCGTCCGAAGCTGTCAGCCACGGTTAATTTCGGGAAGCGCCGCTGCCCTCTACCCCTGTTGTCTGACCACCGTCGGTCGCGTCTCGCGAGGAAACAGACAAAGGGAAGGTCATCTGCCCCCTTCCTAAGAGCGTGGGAAAGATTCCGCAGGCGGGTTTCCAACAGATCTATTTTCGTGGGGTCCTTGTGGGGTCACCGATCTGACGAAATTGCCGCTACCACGTGGTCATCCCGGATGACGAATCTTCGCTTTAATCACTGCCGGTCGATGAATCTTTGCTTTAATCGTCGGTGTGGATCCCGTTCATCACAACGCTCATATGACGCATTTTCGCTCTCAGCGCAACACGAACGGGACACAAGACGAAGGACTAGCACAAACAGGCGCTGAAACAAGGACACTAAGACAGAGGGGTTAGATAGATCAAAACTACTACTGAAGTTAGAGCCCAGTGTACTAGAAATAACGTTCAGCAAGGCGGAAATTTGGGCTCTAACTTCAGTAGTAGTTTTGATCTATCTAACCCCTCTGTCTTAGTGTCCTTGTTTCAGCGCCTGTTTGTGCTAGTCCTTCGTCTTGTGTCCCGTTCGTGTTGCGCTGAGAGCGCAAAATGAACACTTACCAACTCGCCCAAATTTCCGCCTTGCTGAAAATCATATGACGCACTTCTGCTGCTCAGTATCGCGATTTTCGCAACACAGTGTAAGCACGGCGGCGTTTTTTTTAATGATAAACGATCATTTCACAGTTTCCTGAATTACGCAAAGGTTGGAAAGTTACCATAAGGAATATGATAATGAAACTTAGGGCATGAAATCATCAGCTTCTCGCGAATAGAGCCCGCACGGCTTGTTGACCCCCATACATGACATACAGAAATCAAAATAACATCGCTTAAAATACCGACAATAGATTAAAATGTGGAAAAATATGCTTCAATGCAATACCGAAAGAAAAATAGAACAAAACAGACTCGTTACTCCGCCAGACCAGATGGCTGTAGCAACAGCCCCGATTCAAATGGGGCACCAATAGTCTCTATCTGTCTATATATACAAAAAAAAAATGTACTGCTTGCGTCGCTTACATCGTGTACAACTGTCCCAAATGTTTCTTACGCGAGTGTCGAATAAAATGTGAAATGCTATTATGGCTTACCTTTGAATATCTGTAATCGTCTTAGATCGCTTCTACGCTGGTATCATATTCGAAAGGACGTCAATAAAACACAACTAAGTTTTCAGTAAATCGCCTTTTGCGTAATCCAGCGCGAAAACCTCTATGTAATAATAATAATTGGTTTTTTAGGGGAAAGGAAATGGCGCAGTATCTGTCTCATATATCGTTGGACACCTGAACCGCGCCGTAAGTGAAGGGATAAAGGAGGGAGTGAAAGAAGAAAGGAAGAGGTGCCGTAGTGGAGGGCTCCGGAATAATTTCGAGCACCTGGGGATCTTTAACGTGCACTGACATCGCACAGCACACGGGCGCCTTAGCGTTTTTCCTCCATAATAACGCAGCCGCCGCGGTCGGGTTCGAACCCGGGAACTCCGGATCAGTAGTCGAGCGCCCTAACCACTGAGCCACCGCGGCGGGGCCCTCTATGTAGACAATGTAAATCTTTTTTAGTAGAAAGTATTCCAGCACACTGTGACGCTCATTTGAGCGAACATTTTGGGAAGCATGAACGCACCGGTTCCAAATAAAATTGCATATATTGGTAGACATGCAGCAGCCTTCATCCCTGAAAGTTTGGGCGGTGTGTTTCTGAAGGTTTGCAGCTTGCGCAACATTGCAGCACCATACTTTCAGCAGAACTTAAGGATTCCACATCTGCTTTAGACCGGTGTGGCTACACGCAGATGGACCGCAGCTTGAGAAAACGAACATATTGCCTAGAACACTTGCTTCCCTTTCAGTCTCAGAAATAGCTCAAAGGGGAAGCTTATTTCGAATAAAATATAACGAGAATTTCAACCAAAGGCGCAACAATGAGCCCATGGAAGTTGAATGCCCTTGCCGGCCAGCATGGATTCGTAACAAAAGAGGCGCGTGGGTGCTGCTGCGGGCTAGTTGGTGTAATATGACAAAAAAAGAGGCGCCAAAAGACAAGACGAACGCGCCCATTTTATGAGACCATCAGCGGCGAGAAAAAAAGTTGAGCACAAAATCACTCCATTTTATCAAAAGTGCTAAGAACGCAATACATCAGTGTACATTTCGCTATGGCGAAAGAAATGGCTTCACAAATTGCTAAAATGTTATGAGCACGCTTCGTTCTATCAAAAAGCGAAAGCGAGCGTTTCCCTCAAGATCACATCTTTTTTTTTTTTCAGGTGGCATTTTATAGCTAGTGAAAACCCTCACAGAACAGTCACCATTGTAACGCGGTATTCAGCGAAAGCTCTTCGCGGGTGTGAACATAATGTTGTATATTTATAATCATAATAATAATTGGTTTTGGGGGAAAAGGAAATGGCGCAGTATCTGTCTCATATATCGTTGGACACCTGAACCACGCCGTAAGGGAAGGGATAAGGGAGGGAGTGAAAGAAGAAAGGAAGAAAGGGGTGCCGTAGTGGAGGGCTCCGGAATAATTTCGACCGCCTGGGGATCTTTAACGTGCACTGACATCGCACAGCACACGGGCGCCTTAGCGTTTTTCCTCCATAAAAACGCAGCCGCCGTGGTCGGGTTCGAACCCGGGAACTCCGGATATTTGGCTTCTGCGGTGGAAAGTGAGCGACGCCACCGAACCGTCGATCACGATGCCATAGTGTTCGGACCAGAGAGCGTGGGCGCTCGCTGAATGCTTGTCAATAATCCGCGTTGCGCTGGTGCGCCAACGCCGCACAACCAGGAATCGTGCCCTCGACAGTGGTCGTTGTTAAACCTTTGTACGCTTCCAATTCTCGTCTGTATGATTGTCCTGCCGATGGCCACCTCTTCCGCTTCTCGATCCGCAGCGCTTCTCCAAAGTGCTTCAACCCACCGCTCATCTGCGTGCTTCGGTGCTGGGCCTGCTGCTGTCAGCACGCGCTTTGTGTGAAGTTTCTTTTCCAGAGAGCGAACACGTTTTGGCGGTGGCATCCGGTCTACGATTTTCTTCGGCATTAGCCGCTGGTTTCATTTCGTTTCATTTCGTCACGCTTTGGAGTCCTCATGTGTTGCCTGCATCGGCACGCCGGTCCGCGCCGCATGTTCAGTCCGGGGACGCTACAGGCGGCACCGACAGAATTTAACACTCATATTGAAGCAGATATAACTATATAGCTGTCGTCAGTAAAAATCAAAGAACAGATAAGACTCACAGAACACTGCAAAAATTTCAAAGTAGGTCGGCTATCTCACTCGTGATTTTCTTTTAATGAGTGTGCGTGTGTTTGGGCGGGGGTGGGGGGGGGGGGGGGTTCGTCGCTTCGGCTGACGCGGTTGTTGCGACGCGAGTCTCTTCTTTCAATCTTTCCTCTCACACCTTTTTACTGTCTGCACGTGGCAGTGCCTGTGGCTCGGCTCGTGCCAGTTTAAAGAACCGGGCACTATCCGTTTCGTTCTTGCTTCAGTCGCAACAAAAACAAGCAAAGAACAAGTGGGGAGATAAGGTGAATCTGTTGCGGAGGCAGCCATTGTTGCCGCTTCGACAGACGCGATTGCTACAACGCGCGTCCTTTCTTTAAATCTTTCCACTCACCTATTATTCAATTTTACTGTCGGCTTGTGGCAGTGATTGCGGTTCAGCTGGAGCCAGTCGAGCGGCACGCGCTCTTTCTTGTTTACTGTTCCTTCAGTCGCACCAACAACAATAGCGGAAAGGAGCAGTAGACACCGTTTCCTCGCGTCAGCGCAAACGACCTCAGCGCGCCGCGTTGCCACTATAGCCACACTGACACCTTATACGGCGTCGGTTCGAATCCCATTAAAACCTATTCCTTTCCGCATTTGTTTTTTTTTTACTCGAGGTGTAGACTGACGGAAAAAACCTGCGAACAGAAATAAGTGAAAATGTTGCTGTTAAATGAATTCCTGCAGTTAAAATTCACAAGCGATCAATGTGATTAACGTGCAGGGGTATTCGCCAACAATTCTGTTTTGATTGGGTGGCCTCTTTGTATTAAACTAGATTCACTCACACCAATGATAATTAATCTTTTGAGGTGTTAAATAATTTTTAATATTGTCCATTTCTAATGAGATGTCCATTAGCTATCAATTTTACCTCCTTTTTTTGTTTTGCTCTCCAATGCTATGCAGCGCTGCAACAGTGACGGCATGGCAATTCAGCTTTAAGAGTGACTTGGAGCTTTCTTTCAACCAGAATTTTTCTCTTCAGAAGTTTAAATTTGTGGGTGGCGTTTTTATCTTTCCGTTTTTGAATTCCTCCTCTCCAAGCGTCCAACGTACAAAGGCCACTTTTTAGGAAGATGTACACGTCTCAGTGGTTAGAGTGCCAGGCTACTGAGCCGGAGCACCTTGGCGGGAACCCTAATGACGGCCGCGTTTTGATGGAGGCGAAACGCCTATAGGCGCCCGTGTGCTGTCGACCTCACCGCCCGTTAAAGATCTCCAGGTGGCCGAAATTATTCCGGAGCCCGAAACTACGACACCTCTTTCTTCCTTTCTTCTTTCACTCTCATTTCCTTCCATTCCATCAAGGTACGGTTGGGGCGCCCAACGAGAAGTGAGATAGTTACTGCGCCTTTCATTTCATCCAGAAAAAAAACAAACAATTTACTAATGCCAAACCATTAAAACATTTACTGAACGAGTGAAAGTCGAACCCGGGTACTCCAGATCTGTAGCGCTCGCTTACTGATCCGGAGTACCCGATTTCGAACCCGACCGCGGCGGCCACGTTTCGATAGAGGCGAAAAGCCTATAGGCGCCCGTGTGCTGTCGATATCACTGCCCGTTAAAGATCCCCAGGGAGTCGAAATTATTCCGGAACCCTCCACTACGACACCTCTTTCCTCCTGTCTCCTCTTAGTCCCTCCTTTATCCCTGCCATTACGGCATGGTTCAGCTGTCCGCCGATATGTGAGACAGATACTCCGCCATTTACTTTCCCCAAAAACTAATTTTCCAAAAACCAATTATTGTTATTATTTAAAGTGACGTATAAGGACTTACTTCTCAGATGAACTGATTAGCGCTTGGAGACGAGCTGGGGCTACGTCCTGATTGTTGCGAACTGCGCGAAAGATGAGGCGGAATAATAAAATGGCCCGTCTATTCTTTCGTCCCGTTTCTCGAGCAGCTGGCAAGAATAAAATGAACTAATAGCTCCGCTATGGCTTGTGACTTACAGTTATCAGTAAGAACTTATTGTCATGCATCTTAAGATTCTTCCGACTGGCCTCGTCTTATTGCCGCTTTAGCCTACCTCCAACCGGAGTCGAGAAAGTAGCCGAAAGAAACCTGTCCAGCTGCGAGGCTTTCTTTACCTGGATGTAATGTTCCGCTGATGTAATTAGGCCACACGAAAGATAAGCGTCGATTAGGACAAACTGCGAGCAGTAGTGATACGACAGAAAAGGCCACATCGATTAGGCAGCAGGGGAATGAACCCCAAAGCATGAAGCCATTTCGATCATATCACTTCCTATTTTCTCTTCTCGAACTGCAGCCACAATCAATAAAAGACACCGCACTGCTATCAGCGATAAGAAATCCTTTCGCTGAGGAGAAAACATTTACTTGAAGCTTCCTTTGCGTTCGACCAGAACCACTCGCAGCACCTGAATACGAAAAAGCAGAGGACGTTCCGCCTCTCGATCTCCGCAACATACCAGCAGGGACACACGGAATAAAGAACGAAAGACTATAGCGCCCCATTTGTTCGAGCTGAGTGCCGGGCTCGTTTCTTGGGGGCTAAAAAGAGGCGTTCCAGAAACGCACGCACGAGATGACGAGAGACGGCGCAGGGCAAAGGCCTATTACCGCTCCTATTCCAGCGCTTCAGGCGTGGTCTTCAAGGCGCCGGCCGTTTCCTTTCGAGTCACGAAGGGGATCAATCCATCGACGTACAAGATAAGCACCACTCTGAGACAAAAGGACATGGGCGAAAATAGCAGGAAGAAGAAAGTATGTTGTTTCGAAACACGACTCCTTGCAGTGGCAGAAAAAGAGGGTAGCAGGAAAAGAAGAAAAAGCAGGCACTTCTCGCATGTAGAGAAGAGGAGAGGAAAGCGTGCGTCGTTCTCTTGCGCTCGATAATCAATAAGCATCGATTTGTATTCGGCTGCGCTTCCGCCGCCAAACAAAACGGCGCGTGACCCTAAGTGCATTTCACTGTCGGGAGCACGCCGAGTAGCCGGGTCACACCACTTCAAATCGAGCCGCACGTAGGATTTCTCTTTCCTTCGTCCCACTCAGCGCCGAGGAGAGCGCGTCCGTATCACTCTGCCTTGGGCAAACTGATATTGTGCGAGCGTTCGTCGCGCGGTCGGTCAGGAACCCCGCGCTTCGATGTCAAATGTAAGAGCCGCAGCTACCGTTTGTCCATGAGTCTCTTCGCATGGACGTGCTGCCTGCCCCCCCCCCCCCTCCCCCCCCCTCCCGGGCTTCTTCTTTATCATTCTAAGATTGCGGGCATATTCGAAAGTGGGGCCTCTTTGCGCCTCTTCCGAGGCACGTGGCCACACAAGTGGACGAGCACTGCCCCCCTCAGCGTAAGCCGAGAACGTAGATCGTGAAAGCGCGTACGGAGGCGCATTTCATCAGGGCCGCGCTTGGGCGGCGTTCCCATATCGCGCAAAAGAGCCGAAAGCCGCGGAAAGTCTCGTCTCGCAAAAAGAGGAGGAAAAAGCGAGGCAAGTGTTCTTCGGAAAACTTATGGTTCACCTAAGTCCCGTCTCTTTGCCCGAAGGGAAACAAAAATCTAAACTGTACTTCCCGGAATGCACCTGGGTGCAGAAGGTGTCGTCAAAAACACCGAGAAACCTCATCAGCCACGTCGGGCTGCTCCTTTGCTGACGGACGGCGCTACGGAGGGTCGATTCGGCTTCAGCTCCCGCGCAGCCACTCTGCATCTTTTCATTTCCATTAGTAAACATTCTTCAGAGCACCTCCGTTCTTCGTCTTTTCATTTCTTTGTTTTTCTTCTCGCTTGGAACACACCTTACGCATGCTTTCAGCTGAAAGAACGCTTGGTCTGAGAGTACCGTGGGCGCCAGGTACCTTTGTCTTCTGGCAGTATACCGTTGGTTACGGCCCCATGTCGAGAACGCTCCCAGCGGCCGTCAAGAAGGAAGACCGCCCGCACGGCGCGGGAGGAGTGCGCGATTCGGCGGCTCGTCGGGGATGCGGTTTTCGGCACCTTTCGGCGTAAATCGAGCCGAGCTTCTGGGAACCATCTGCACACTCTAAGAGGCAATCAGAAGGAGAGGGCCGGCGAAGCTCCCGGAGACTGCCGCGGCGACACGCTGTGCGTGGCATACCGCTCGCGCTGTGCGCGTGCCGAAAGACAGTCAGCCGCTCCCTGCGGGGCGCTCGTGAAGCCGCCGGCAAAAGCACCGCTTGAGTGCGACGGAAAAGAGCGACGAGGGATCGGGCACTGCATCGCGCGAAAGTCGCAGTGCCTCCGTCAGTGCGATGCCTAGTCCACCTCTTCCATTTCACTTTGAACAAGGGCGCGGCTCTAACGGCACAGAATATGCTTGGCGGTTTTTCCTACCGGTTGCACAAGTGCTTTCTCGGCTCTGAAAAAATCCCTGTGGGAGGTTCAACGGGGCCAACTGCTGCGGCATATACTGAGAACATCCACTGCATTCGCACAGATGCGCATGCTATATATATATATATATATATATATATATATATATATATATATATATATATATATATATATATATATATATATATATATATATATATATATATATATATATATATATATATATATATATATATATATATATATATATATATATATATATATATATATATATATATTTTTTTTCGAGAAAATGCAGTCGTAAGAGATTAAAGACCTTGTTCCAGAATAATAATAGAAATTTATGCATCATTTTGAGAAATAAAACTTCACTGACGTCAGAAATTTTTGGTAGCGGCGACATTTCCGGTTTCAGCCTAATTAGTGATGGGCACTTTCCCCTGAAGGTAACTTCGGGGGGCCGACCTTGTAGTGCATCATAACCAGTAATTTTCGTGTTTTGCCTGATGACCGATGAGAACGCTTTTCTGTTGAGCCGCTAAGAGGAAGTGCCCCGTGTGATCCAGGTGGGCCTCGCAGAAGCGGCCTTGCGGAGTAAAGCCGGGAGGAATTGCGATACCCCTGTTGCTCTTCACTACTGCCGTAGCTAAGAACTAGTACGCGAGACGTTACAGCACTTGTTTATGAATTTTACTGCTACGCAAAAGCATGTCGTTCATGAAAAATGTTAGGTAGCTAAATTTCCTTTCATTATATACGATGAAGAACAGTCTGTTTATGATATTGTCTTCGCCCTTAAGACATGTATTTGTTAGGCTCTGAAAGAACCAATATCCTGACCGTGACGGCTTCAAGCAAGCTTTGCTCAAAAATGCGCCACCAGAAGGGCTGAAAAGCAGACGAGCTTTGCCTGCTGCCAAAGTAAACTATGTCCTTCTTCTGGCTCTTTAATCGCGGAAGTTGTGATGAAAACGAAACGACGGCGGCAAATGGAGCAATACCACTGCGTGGCACGCGACGCTCTCATTTTGACCAGTTGATTTCTGCTCTGAAATAAACTGCCTTATTCGTCTACTCGTCTCACGAGTCCACAACTATTGCACTAAGATTTTAGGAGTACGTTCTTCACATTTAAAGCATGCAGTGTAGAACTATTGTACTTAAAGTACGGCTTTAAGTTTTAAACTATGCCGTGTGGGAATTGAATATTTTCGCATTCTACGAGTATCCAAATATTTCCAGTTTTTGTTGGAACTTAATGCATCGAGCCGAGAGACTTGGGTCGAATGCACGCGATTCATTTGCACAGACACAGAAAAAAAAACCGTCAGGGTTAAGCTGCCTGCACAGATATCCAAGAACATTCGACAAGACAATGATGCCAGCAATTAACAATCTATCTATAAGTTTTCTAATAAAATACTTGTAGATATCTAGATCTACTCCCAGAGCATAGCGTTTAGTATTTTGTCCTTGTCAAGCGGTCACTTAGTTATTCAAACAGCACGGGTGCAAGTGACGATAGTTCCGTCAACTGCGGTTGTTTTCTCGTCATTTTTCTCCGCTTTATAGCTGTGTTGATGACAGCCCCTTACAAAAGTTACCACATTGTTAGGAGAAGGGTCTGCGCGTAACAGCCGCCTGGTCACGGAAGGTGAGTCCTAGTGCGACGTAAAGCTGTAGTTAGATGGGCTAAGCTGTGAAGAGGCAGCGTTGCGGAATAACCTCAGCGTGGGCAGCGTACGGAGTGCGCGTGCTGCGCCGTTGGCCAGTAAGTCTCGTTAGGGGCCGACCGCTCGTCCAATCCTCAATTAAGTGGCGCAGCGGTGCGTGATTGCAAGGCGGCCAGGCGTGCCCGCGTTCACCGGGGGTTGAGATTACGTTGACGGCGCCGACAGCGAACCGAGGTCGGGAGCCCTATCGGCGGGCCCACCGTGAGGGGCCCCTGTTTCTTTCTAGCTCGCGCAAGTTGCACAGCGGCAGTCTTCAGTAATGACGCCTGGCTTCTGCAATGACGATGGGAAGAAAGAGCGTCACAGACCGTTGCGCGCAGATAGGTTAACGAAACAAGCGATGCGAGCGCACCGAAGGGAGCGAGAACAGTCCAGATCGATAACAATCGAATTGGCCATAACACAACGCTTGAATAAGAATGCAGTTAAAGTCCTAAGATACGACGACCCAATACGAGTCATTCAAGTGCAGTCGATATCAGAGAAAACGAGTGCGACATATTAAACTATCCTGGGTACCACCAAGAAATTCGCAAAGTAAGAAAAGTCCGCAAAATGTGCAAGCCATGGATAACACAACGAAGGCAAGCAAGGCAGCAGTGAGGGCTAGTTGGTTGTGCATTTGATGGGAATAACGCGCTGCCCTGTGTCCGTCGTTACAGTTGTCATTTCTCCTTGTGTAGCGCGTTATTCCCACACGATGGATAACGCCGCACTTTGTTTCGAAACGCAAGTTAGAGACAAACTGAATAATAATAATAATAATAATAATAATAATAATAATAATAATAATAATAATAATAATAATAATAATAATAATAATAATAATAATAATAATAATAATAATTGATTTTGGGGGAAAGGAAATGGCGCAGTATCTGTCTTATATATCGTTGGACACCTGAACCGCGCCGTAAGGCAAGGGATAAAGGAGAGAGTGAAAGAAGAAAGGAAGGGATAAAAGGGGATAAGGGATAAAGGAGGGATAAAGGTTAAATGAAAAAAGGATAAAAAGGATAAAAGGAAAAAGGAAGGGATAAAGGAGGGATAAGAAAAGGGATAAAAGAGGGAGTGAAAGAAGAAAGGAAGAAAGAGGTGCCGTAGTGGAGAGCTCCGGAATAATTTCGACCACCTGGTGATCTTTAACGTGCACTGACATCGCACAGCACACGGGCGCCTTAGCGTTTTTCCTCCATAAAAACGCAGCCGCCGCGGTCGGGTTCGAACCCGGGAACTCCGGATCAGTAGTCGAACGCCCTAACAAACTGAATACAAAAACTTTGTTCGCTCGGCAGGCTGAAGGTACACAGACACCTCTGGAGGAACACTGTTGACTAACTGTAACTGGCCTGTATTGATTGATTATCCACTATGCAGACAAAGAGCCTAATTTCACTGAAATTTGAGCCGTCATAATTTGCAAGCAGCCAAGAAAAACTGACAGCCAGGTATTACTAATAGTTGAATGAAGAACGCAACGTTAAACCAACACACAGAAATTTCGAGGACAGGATGGCGCACCTACTCATTTTTCTACGTGTTTTCTGAGCGTTATTTTCAAGCTACGTGCTTCTTTCAATTGCCAAGTCTGATCAAATGGCCCCAGTCTCCCATATATCAAGTACTACTGCCACCGCTCGTTTTCGCAATTAAACCGTTACGTCAATAATTTTATGGTTGGAAATTTGTGACACAAGTCCGCAATGGAATAAACTTCAAGCCAGCAGTCATGGCGTCCATGCAAAACTTGACGCCATCATCAATGTAACAATAGCTTTGAATCCAGTGGCGAGAAAAGTATTCTACTTTGAAGCTTAAATTACTCAGCTATTGATACACACAATGCTTTTAAATTAGCGTAAAAAAGTTAACAAAATGGCAGAAAATAAAATTTTTACTGCTTAAAAAGCTGAAGAAAATTTGCCCTCGGCGTTCTCGCACATGTTCTTAAATAGGCTGTCTGAAACCTGGGATATGGGTGAAAAATCTTTAACTTCAAACTTCTAGAATGTTCATTTATTTATAAATTTATCCTAGTATACTTACAGGCCTTATCAGGAGCACTAAGTTTAGGACTTACACTGGAAATCAGAGCCCAATGGCTCTAAGTACGAACACAAAGCAATCAGTTCAAAGTTCGCATGTTCGCGACACTGATATCTTTTTCGATGCTCATCGTTTTTCGTTCTTCCGCTGTGATCGGGGCACGCATATAGGCGGCGGAGTGCTTCTCGCTATTTCAAATGATAGCCCATCATCATGTATACATGTCCAGACTAATCTAGAAATAGTATGATCTGCGCTCACTCTTAAAATCCTTAGAGTAGTAATAGGTGTATGCTACCGTCCATCTTCCTCGACGCCTACGTTTAGTTACGAACTTTACGATGCTATTAATATCGTCGCAACACGCTTTCCTTCATCCCCACTATTCTTATTCGGCGATTTCAATTTTTCGAACACAACATGGAATACCGACTCCGCTTTAATGTCCCCGTTCTCGTCTCAAGGTCGCCAATTTTTAGATGTGCGCTCAGTATTCTCGCTTGTGCAATTGGGCACACAAGCAAATAGAATAACAGACAGCGCATCGAATAAACTAGGTTTAATGTTGACAAATCGATCTGACATATCCTCGCCTATTACATACCTGCCGGGCATCAGCGACCACTGGCTAATGCAATTCGACATTAACCTAGCCCCTCCAAATACTAATAGAAAAGAAAAAAAATTTACGAGACTACAACAAAGCAAATTTTCAGGCAATAAATAATGAACTGACTTCTTTTCTTATTGTTTTACTTTATACCTTTGATAACCGCAGTGTTGAAAATAATCGGAGCAAGTTCACAGCGTAAGTCTTCAACTAGCTGAACAATGCATTCCACAACGCACTGTTACCACCCACTCAAACGCTTCCTGGTACAATAATCACATTAAGCGTTCATCTAACAAAAATAAACGCCTCTACCGCATCGCAAAGCTCTAGCCAACTAGCGAGCGTTGGGCTTCGCATACGGCGGTTTCCAACACGTTTGTTCAGGCGCTCAAAGACGCCAAAAAGTACTTCCACCCGCATGTTCTGCCCTCTGTGTTAACTACCAATGTGAAAAAATTCTGGCGGGTCATTAATCCTTCCACCGATGAAAGCATCGCTTTATCTGAGCTATCAGGCAACCCCATTCTTTCTGACATTTGCGCCACAATTCTAAATCGCACATTCACTGACAACTTTACAGCCAACTTTACAACCATGGACAGTATACAAAAAGTGGGCGCTATCGCGTTTCACACTTTAGGCGGAGCTTAGGCGCATCCCAAGAGTTTTCGTGGCGGGCTTCCTCGGGGTCCTCCTTTCCGGGGACGTACCTTCCGGGGACATTTATTCCGGGGCCATTTTTTTTCATGCACCCACGCCGCAAACGGGCGGGACTGCTTCGAAACCCGTATGCGAAGTCGTGGATTCTCAGTCAAGTACTGGCGTTCCTCCATTATTAGGTGTGGCCCTTAGCGGCACTACGATAGGCGGGTCCAAGAGCACTTGTTTTCTCATCGTCATCATCAGCCCGACTACGCCGACTGCAGGGCAAATGCCTCTCCCATATCTCTCCAATTAACCCTGCCCTGTGCCGACTTGTTTTCTACCAGTGGCTAAATGCATACGTGCTTACGTGGTTTGTACTCCGAATTGCGCTCTGTATGAAAACGCGCGACGACATCCCTGTTCCTTCAAAATTCACTGAAGACGCCCTGCACTCAGGGAGTAAGTACTTAATCTTGATTATCCTACTTGCCTTCAAACCGGCACTTGTCTCGTCGCATCGTTTGCAAGCTGTTCGTTATACGAGCGAAGCAAACGATGGCAGGAGAGATCTTCTAACCACACTCTTCCCATAATTCGATGTTGTACCTTGCAGCGCACCGGTCCTGTGTCTGCATTTCTTCCCCTGCCCCGTCTGTATCGTGCTGCAAAGCTTTCGCAGCAAGGTTATCATTCCGATGAGGCAAACGCCAAATACTTGAAGCGTATTTTCAGTTGGAAGCCGCCAGATAGCGCCCTCAGTTATGTGCGTCAAACACTGTTGACCAACTTTCGCTTCGTTCCTTTGTTCGGAAATATGTCGAGCGCAAAGAAGAACTTGGTTAAACCGTTTAACAATAAACAACAACAAAAAAAGAACAGCGATCGCAGCGCATACACGGCAGCAAGGCAGCGAACACATGCAGTGTGGCTCGTGAAACTGTTTTTGCTGGAATCCAATGCGCGTCGTAATATATTCCTGAAGGAACTGTGTTTTTTTTTTTATGTGCTCGCACTTTTGCCCCAATGGCACGCATCTAAACGGCAAATTTTGCCGCTTGTTTTTCATCCCTCTCAAAGCCAACAGTACTGCAACCTATCTCGTATCCTAAACAAAGGCGACACTCTGCTGCTTTCGCAAGACAGGCGCTGTATTACCATGCAATTTTTGTTCGCTGCAGCGAACAGTGTGCTGCCCTTAATTCCGCTGGTATAGGCGTGCGTATGTTTACATAGCGCTACGTCGAATGGGCTGGCTTCGCGCAGGGGTAGGAACAGACCACTTTTTGAAACGACGTGCAATGAGATGCTTTGTAAGCGAACATGAGGCTCGCTTTCAGTTGATCTGTGCAGGGCGCACAGTTGGGTTTATGGTACTTACATATACAAACGTAATCCTCTCGAAGAGCGCGCGTCCGTGTTTACGCTCGGAGCACTGATTGCGCTTCAATTGCAGACATCTGTGTTTCGAGCCCAGCTCGTTCCTTGTAAGCGCTCTTCACTAAGGACCCTCCGATCCGTCGCGTCTACGCGCGCAGTGCATACGCTGAGCAGGATACGAGATGAGGAAATGAAGAAAAGGAGAAAACAAGCGGGGTCGGATGAGCGCTAGGCCCTTCTGTCTCAAGCAAGGCCTTAAAAAGAAAACAATTCCAAAACTCGACTAAGTGCTCTTGCATCGTTTGTTTTGAGAGTGAGTTTTTCAGCGAATATACGGGCCCCTGCATGAGCCGAAAACATACGCGATGAACTGAAGTCGACGAGAACCCAGTGCATGGACCGATGCGTCGCTTCGTTCAGCATGCTGGAAGATTTCTTGTCGGCAATTTTCTCCTAGGCTTTCTTTACGCATGGGAGTAATAGCATATCTTCATCAGTTCACGTTGGGTAATTCATTTTGTTACCTATTTACTACGCTTAATAAAACACGTTGCGGGGCTAGTTGGTGATGCATTCTTCTTTCATTGAAATTAAACAGCGCTACATATATGGACGGATACACAGAAAGACATGACGGGACGGGCGCTTTCTGTTCATATATGTTCATATAAGTCCATATATGTAGCGCTGTTTAATTTCAAGAAAAGAAGAATATTTACTCCGATAGCCCTATTGTAGAGGCACTAACTTTAGGGGGAGGGGATTAAACTTACATCCGAGGTGCATGTGTTCATGGAATAACTTTTGAAAGAAGAGTGATGTTTTCTCTATAAATTGCTTGATTGCGTGGAGGCGATGCTTAGAGCCCCAGGCTTACTAACACAGAGAGTCGAGCTGCAGCAGGGCTGAAGCCCAGGATTGCTATTAATAAATTTTGCGCCAAAGCCAAGCACCACTGCTGTTTAGTAACACAACACCATTCCTATGGGCCGATGTAGTGCTGACTACTAGTACATCGGGTACTTGTCGCCCCTGGCAACATGAACTGAGAAGTAACTATTGTAACAGAATACGACTTCAGAAATAAATTCACTACTCAACGTTATGTTTTTCGCAAGTACAGTTATGCGGCCAAGCTGGGGCTCATTTTGTGCGTACTGCTTTCTGCTCGATACTGTTACCTCGCTGGCATTGTTCAGCCTCGCGTACAAGATAACAAACGCGGTGATTAAGATTGCTAGCTGGCGGCCAACCATGACGTTACCGATGATAGCTGCCAATAATAATAGCACAAAATTGACTGTGTATGTTGAAGTTGCGTAGAGTTTTTTCGCGCTCTATACCGTAAGTACAAGCGGCTTCTTTAAATTTGTGAAAAAGAGAACCTGCGCCGTAATCCGGCAGCAACCTTTCCTTTATTATTCATTGGTATAAAAACGATGACTCCTGCAAATAAATAGTTGCAGATTATGTAATCTGCAACTATTTATTTGCAGGAGTCATCGTTTTTCAGGAGTCATCGGCCCCTGGAATACATGCGTGTGCAAGAAAACTGCCCAAAATTCATGAACAGTGACACGTAAGACGACAAAAATGCACATTTCCAGCAGCTTAAACCACTAGACTGAAAAGTCTGGAACATGTGAGGATGAACAATAGAAACACTGAGCTTGGCTTGGTGACCGCAGCATTGGAGTAGAAAAGAGCGAGGTTACAGAGCTTTCAAGCAGGCGTCGTTAGCCACTCGCGCGTCGTCAAATTGCCAGCTGTTGAGATGCAAGAGCCACCGACTAGCTAGTAGACTACCTTCCTTTACAAGTAATATTACAATGACGAAATGCGACTACCATTTGTTATAATTTGGGTGAGCACTCGCAAATACACCAGCGCTGTGCATGGTACGAATGTGGGTGTAATTAAAAAAAAATCTTACGCTCAGCCAGGCGCACATTAAGGAAAGCGCGCACTATATATGTAAAGGGGGTGGGTGGGGGGGGGATAAATGGCGGAATAAATAGCTTAAATGGAGTGCTGGGGTGTCCTTACATGTTCTCTCATCCCTCTAATTCATGGCAGGGTAGCCAACCAGAATTCACCCTTCTGGCTAACATCACTGTCTTCCCTCTTCCTCATTATCTCTGTCTCTCTCTCTCTCTATTTCGCCGTTTCGCTCGTTTTATTCAGCATGCATTCGCAGAACGAATCAATGGTCAAAGCAGTCCACTGGTCGTATGACATCTGGCGTGAGCAGGTCGCCAAGTTAAATGGTCAATTTAGCGGAGATAGATCTGTGAGTGAGAGTACAGGGCTCCAGCTCGGCGTTATGACATGTCGAGGCTCTCTGTCGAGCGGTTATCTCTCCTTCTGCTGCTTAGCACTCGGACGTAGTCCTACAGCGCAACCTATTGCCTTCCCTTTGTTCAACTTTTCTGTCGCAGAGAGAACTGCAGTTCAGCCAGCGTGCGTGCATGAAAATTGCTACTGCCTACAGGGCCTATGCTATAGGCTCAGCACAGCAAGCGGCGGCGAGGCATGCAACCAGCGCAAGGTGGCGATAAACCGCCGTGAGTCGAATCGCTAGATCAGTGGCTCGGTTTGAAGCGCATCGAGAATACTGCGCACGCAATGAGACGCTCGGCTGAGCACAAAGAGGGCGTTATCAAAAGTATTTTTCGTGGCAAAGCGAGCGGGAACACAAAGAGGCACCCCTATGGTCTCTGGCTTTGCAATCACAGGGAGAGAGAAAAAATGACAAGGGAAAGACTACCGCACAGGAGAAAAAATAATTGAAATGAAGAAACAAGAAGAAGGCCAGCCAGGGAAGACCATGCGACGCCGCGAGGAGCGTTTCCCGAGAACTCGCGTTAGGAGCGAAAAAAAAGCCAAGAAGTCGAGCGGGTAGCGTGCGGCGCGGTCGAAATGAAAGAATCGCGGCTGTGCTCCGAGCCGGCGCGAGTAATCGCGTATAGATAGCGGGGCAAAATTGAGACGGCTGGGAGCCGCCGACACGGCGCGCCGGTTCTTCTGCTTCTGTCGCCCGCTAGGCCTGCCGGGGATTCCCTTTTATCGCCGCTTGTTCTTCGCCGTGGGAACGAGAAGCACCCGACGAGGCGGGGAAGCCGAGAGGCGGGCGAAGGAAGCGTAATGACAGCTGCAGAGAGAGCAAGAAACGGGTGCACCGAAGAAGGACCGCGGGGCGGGAGGCAACTAAATACCACGGATCAGAGACAGAAGGAAAAAGTCAACAAATGAGAAGCCAAGGGGAGAGCTAAATGAAGAGAAGGGAACGAAGGCATGGAAAGACACAATGAATGACAACGTCTGTTCACCGGTAACAAACAGGGCAATCAAAACTGCTGACAGTGCATTGGTAGAAACGGCTATTAAACATGTAAAACGATTTTCTGCACTAATGCCCCCAACAGAAATTTCATTCCTATTCACGCCATTCCCTTTAATGCTCAACATCGCAGCACATGACCCTTCGTCAATGGGTATATGAAAATAAAAGTGAATTAATCGAGTATTCAATGCCAGAATACGCGACATCGGGCAAACAACTATATCGTTCAGCGTACATAAAACGCACGCGCATGCTCTTACGCACAAATGTTATCTGCTTCGAAAAACAGTCAGATAAAGCTAAAAACGTAGATGCTAGGCCTTTGGACAGGAACGGCCGCTAAACACAAGAACCGATAATATAAATGATGGACACTGCCATCACGCCACCTTTCGTGGAAGCAAGACGTAGTTGGACATGTACGTCCTCTAAAGGGTGTCGGCGTCCCTGTAATCCTCTTGCTGCACCCTTCCCGGCGTCACCAGAGCTCGGCAGCTTGCTAGTCTGAGTTACCCAGGGATTTTCTCAGGAAAGCGGTTTGAAACATCAGCGCTTGAAGACGGTTCAGCATGAGCTTCACCCAGAAACAATGTGAAAAAAATTCTGCCGAAAATGATATATCGTGTAATAACATACTAAGCGTCACTGCAGTCACTTAGGTTTATGAATTTGAACTTGGATTCTAGTGGTACGAAGTAGCTAATTTTGTCAGCCAGTAAAGTGTTGCTCAAGACACTGCGGTGATTCTTCCGCCCGTTTGAATCTAATTCCCGCACAGAATGAAAGCAGCTCAATGGCGTTTGTGTCTTGCAGCAGAAGTCCGGGATGCGGCTTAGTCTGAAACTACCCTCTACAGAATCACTTCATCGTATGTCCGGCGTACGGTCAGTGCTGGACGTTATGACCAACCGCACGCGCTATTTGAAGCCTCAAATTACATCTTCAATGCAAATAGCGGCTGTCCTTTTCAGGATATGCTATTTTTATCAGCTCGATTTGCCTTTCACCGGTGTCTAAACGGAGGATCTCGTCATGGATACTCATTTTTGAGGACGTGAAGTTCGTGAAAAGGTTTTGTCTAGCTCCGTAACGCCAATGATATGTGTCATCTGTTTATGCCGAGCGAGAGGTTGGCTGGACCTTATTAAAAAAAAAGAATTGAAAAAATTACTAATGGCATTTGAAATCACCTCTCAACAAATAATAAAAATTTTGCAAACACTCATGAATATATCGCGTATTTACGCGAAATAGACGGGAAACGAACGAGTAACGCTGACGACGTGAACGGTGCACTCCTAACTCACTGCTGTTCATTTCTGAGGTATTTAGTTCCGCACCGTAATATCGTTTGCGCTCCCTCGTTTACCCTCGTTCTTTTGCGCTAATATTACATACACATAAGAACGACCCGAAAAGGCCCGTACTAAAGCATTAATTCAATATACACGTTGTAATCACCAAAATTCGAGGAGGATTGTACGCTGAAACCATTTATGCTTAAACTACGCAGCAGTGAACGCGTTCCGTTTCGTGCAGACCAAATCGCATCTGTGTGCAGCTCTGTGCTCAGCCCATCTTGTTTAGACCGCACACAGTAATGGATTTAGATAGATCACGACCATTAAGAAAAAGGATACTGTTTTCTTGCTGCGCGCAACGGTTCATATCGAAGAGGGGCACTTGCCTTCACTGGAATAAAACATGAGGTTTTCGTTCTGTTTAATGCTTATCTTAGTGGTTTTGCCACTTATTTTCCTCTCAAGGCCCCGCATTAAAAGGAACGTCAATTTGCTTCTCTGCTGATATAAATATACGAGGGGAAGTTAGCGAATGATAGGGGCGGCTGCTGAACTTTAACTTAGATGCGAACAAAAGCGCTAAAGTCCTAAAGCTGCAAGTTGAAAAAAAAAGAACTCGCACACTAAACGACTAGTTGTTAAAAGTACAACACAATAGCAACAGACTAAAAAGTGTACAGGAGGTCCGCAGAAATGATAATTTAACCCGCCGAACAAACCCCGCAGATATAAGGAAGATATAGAAAGCTACAGCAGCACAATGACCATTGAAAGACGGGACGGCTACGTATAATAGGCAGTAGCATGTGTTTTAAACAAACCAGTAAGCAGCCTGCACTTCAAGAAGCGTAGCTCTTCGCAGAAATGTTACTACGGGCAATGGAGTAAGCATCTCCATTATTATCATACCGGATAAGTCGACTGTAGGGCCTGGGCTTTTTATTTCTTTCTACAATCAGCCCGGTCCTTTGCCGGGTGTCATCAACCTGTTATCGCAAATTTCTTATAACAATCTCTCCGCATGACTTCTCTTCGGCAATAATAATGCTGCCCTCTGAAGACTGTTTTGTTAGTTGCGGATATCGTTTTCAGATTGCAGTACCAAGTCACGCGCCTCTCCGATTTCGACCAGGCACAGAGCAAGGCTGCTTCACAGGGTTCGCCCTCTGTGTAAGCAACGGTCGACGCTAACATCACACGCTTCGAATGACGCGCGGGCTCCTGAAATGCTCTCATACAAGGACAAATCCAATTTTGGATGCATCTGGGCACCACCAGTCATGAAAATGTCCTCAGCTCAAGTATAAAACATTTCTGGGTTATTAGTGACAAGTCTGCCATCAAAAACTACTTCCACCACGCCACTAGTACAGCGACTAATATCCGGCTATGTATCCACATAGTCACAGGTGCGTCGCTTGGTGCTGGCTGCTAAAGTAGACGAGTGTCTAATGCCAGTTAGTAGCTGTAACTAACAAAATAGTAGCTTTTATTGTTTACTTGCAGTGTCTAAAGCGCCCATGTTCTATTATACAAAACAGCAGCTCACAATGTTGTGCTTTAAACCGGGTGCAGCTTTTGTACAAATCCCATAAGTCGGCTGTGCCTCTCCGTCACATGCTTCGCTGTGCTGGCTTGCATAAGTCATCTACAGACACCGTAGGGCGAAACATGATTGAAAACCCTCTTCCTGTGACTATCGATGGAAGACCAATCTGGTGGTCTAAATATTTGGCATTCCATTGGAACGTTAAGACATGAAGGCAAGAAAACGTCATGGAGCGCTCTAGAAGCGATCGTGAAAGGAACGCGTGTCCTGCTTCTTCCCCTTGCGTTTCTATCGCCTCCAACGCCCGTCAAACCACGGCTTGCCCCACGGAAGGCGTGATCTTGTGACCACTGTGTCCTGTGGCTGTTTGATAGCTTCTGAACAGCTTAATGCGCTGCAGTGCTAAAATAAGCGCAAGGTGCAGGTTTATGGGAAAGGGGACGATCCCCCCATTGAATACACACACGAAGCGAGAAATTTTAATTGAGAAAACCAGTGCTGAACCACATTTTTGGATCAAAATAGACGAATAAACACATGGTTCAAATAGGACCACCCGCTCCAAGAGCTACCCATTCATACGCCCCAAGTGAGCGTCGTCACATTTCGGTGTCGCGGGCACACCTCATCCGTAATATATGGCCCGCGAACTCTCACCGATATCCCAGGGAATCTCTCAAGGAAATATCTCAGGGAAGGTACCTTGATGACTGGCATCTTTGTCTGCATGGCCGTGCAGACAGTCTGCACAATCTGGAAGGGAATTTCGATAATACTTTAGAGTTTTAAATTACAATCTAAAATGACAACTTGCACGTTTACGCCTTAACTCAGGATGCCATCATAAACCGCAAAAATCGAGGAAGTGCCGGTGACCTCGTATAGGCCCTTACGTGAACTGCTACTCGAGAAGTAGACTCATCTCACGTGTACTTTTCGCCATGTTGGCAGACTATGAATTAGAAAAACCTTTGCAGGATCGATATGTTCGGTTTTCGTAAGCAAAAAACACGAAAGAAAATGGACAGAGCCACAGAAATGATCATGCCTGGTTGCTGATGTAGTCTGGACGTATAGAGGGCTCATTCTTGGGTGAGCGTATACATAGAACAGAACAAACGAAGTCTAACTAAAGAAGAAACACAAAAACACGAGTGGTGCACGTCATCGCCATCACGAAATTTCCGCATGTTATGTACAGCGCGAGTAAAAATTAAAATTGTACAAGTGGCCGACGACCACCTGAGCAAAAAAAAAAAAAAGAAGGAAAAAACTGAACTTTTTGCAGCCGATGACTTTCTGCTGAACTTCAATGGAAGACTGAGGATTGGCGAAGGCCTGCCATTTTCGTTATTGGCGTCTTCATGAACCGGAGAGCCGCGAGAGGAGATCATTTCGCGCCAGTGATCGATCATTTGCGCTCGCGTTTTTTTTTTACTCGCGACAGTACACACTTTCAATTTATCGTACCTCGTGGCCACTTGAGCAACAAGAAACATCGCAACCACGCCTGCCTCCATGTGGCAGAGAGCTTCTTCTGTCCCACTTTATCAAAGGCTGGCCGCAGCAAAACAGAGCCGTCACTTTTAACTGCGCCGGGCAGGCACCGATAAATATTGTTTTCGGCCCAACGAGCGTCCGGCACGCGGGGAGAAGGCATGGGAGCGCACGATTATTTCCCGAGTGTAGATGAAGATGGCGGTGTGATCCGGATGGAGAACGCGCCAAAGTACAAGGCTGCTTCAGCGGCCGGGAGGGAGACGTAAACGGAGGAGGAGGCCGCGACTGCTTCCTCGCACCTCGAAGGTCGACTCACCCTATGGCACGCGCGCACAAGACAGATCCGCACCAGAGTGCATCGAAAAAGAAAAGTGCAGGGCTGCGTCTACCGCCAAGCCGCCACCCACGGAGATGAGATAATTGACTCTGGCACGGCCGCTTCGGTACACACCCGCCACAGGCCGGACAGTTGCGTGCAGCGGAGTTCACGGCTTTGTAGACGTTGCCGAAAGTGACCACTTCACTATGCGTGGTCCCGGCCAGCGCCTCCTGAGAGTTTAACACATATTCAGTGGGTTTGGAGGAAGTAGTTCTCCACCAGAATCGGATCAGCAGTATGAAGTTTCTTATCGAGGCCAGCGCTGGTTTTTAGCGCAGTATGCATATGAAGGGAAGATTCGGTTTGAAAGAGTTAAAGTGGCATTGATGACAAAATAAAGTCGGCCTATCCCGATTTATTACCGCGCCCTGGTGAAAAATGGCTAGTTTCGCTGAAAACGAAGCTTCTACAAGCAAGAAAATGTCTGGAAATAAAACACAGGTATCGCTCCTGTCGGCTGTTTCCGGGAGTTTCTTGTGCAGAAGTACCGGAGGCTAGGCCGCACCTTCTTTCATATGCAAACGATAATCGCAGGTTCTGTTTCGCACCTGGCTCCATGAGATTTGATAAAGTGGCTGGAAAAAATAAAAATGTCTGAAACCAATCATACCTTCAGTAAACATGTCATTCGTTTAGAACAAACATCAGTATTTGAAACTCAATGAAAGGTTTGTTTTTTGCACAAAAAGACGACACATAGAAAGAAAAGACAATAGGACAAGCGCAACTAACAAGTGGTTTTTTCAGGGGTTGACACCTCCAGATATAAGACAAGTCGGCGCATGCGCGGCAGATACTCCCACAACATGTCTGCTAAACGTGCATCATCAGCGCTCTCTACAAAAAGATTGTATTACGGCTGAATCGCTTCTGTACAAAGCCACAATTGCGTCACTGACACAGTTGCGAGCAGTCTTTATCATAAAAGCTGCCATTATTTCGCGCGCCTCCCCGTTGCTGCCCCGGTCAAGACCTTAACCTGAGTTAGTAGTGACCAGCACTCGCATGTTCTGCAATTCTCAGTCAAACTCGTGTTTTTATCTCTATCTCTTAACATGCGTTCATAGTGACAGCCTTTCTAATAAAGAATGCGCACAACTGCGTCGGTGATACGTCTGTGGCTTTGTACAGAAGGGAGTCAGCCTTATCGAAATCTTTATTGTAGGGTTTAGTGATGAAGCACGTTTACCAGGAATGATTTGGGAGTTTAAGGCGCGCATGCGCAGACTTTTCTTATATTTTGAGGTGTCAGCCCCTGAATGAAACAGTTGTTAGTAGCGCTCGTCCTGTCGTCTTGTCTTTCTATGTGGACTTTTTGCGGAAAAAAAATAAACCTTTCATGGTGTTTAAAGTATCAGACCACTAGTCCAGCAACTCTAGCTAAACATCAATATATATAGCTAGAAATAGCCGTGGTACCTATTTTTATTAACAACTTAACTTGGACGGAGTCATCAGCGTCCTTTAAGATGTATCATGTCGAACAGCGCGAGTACGGGAGGGGAACGAAGTGCAGAGGGCATGAGCGTTATTTCCGTACTAGCGCTTTTCAGTAAAATGTATCATAACCAAGTGGCCCCACGCTATAAACTGGGAAAAGTTGTCTACAGACTTAACGTGTTCTTGGGAAAGAATTAGCTTTTTACTGCGATAGCAGTACCACTGGATACTTGGCGAAAGCACCGGCGTGGTCTGTGGACACTTCTGCGAGTGCATGAAGCTTCCACATAAGGATCGTTTGCAGACCCATAGACAAGGGGCTGTACACGCACCCACTGCCACCTTTGATCCAACTCCCTATCCTCAGTCGCGTTAATTCGCATGGTCGCCCGTCAATTACTGCGAAAGAGTTACCAGTGGCACTCGGGGGAAATTCCGGCGTTTTCTGTGGGAAGCCTGTGCCAGAGAAACCTCATTCCTTTACAAGGCCTCCACCCACTACCCACTGGAAGTCAAAGCAACTGCGGAACTAAAACGCGAAGGTGAAGTCGAATTCCAAGACCGAGAGGGATAGCTATAGCCGCCCTCAGAAACATTTCCACCAGACGCGCCTCCCCACTTCATTACCACCCCCCCCCCTAGCTATGGGGCTGCCCACCCCCCCATCAACACCCTCGACTCACCTCCACGCTCCAGAAGCGCCACCCACGTTCCACCAAACCACTCCAGCCCACCTTTACCTTCAAGAAACACTGTGCCATCTGTGCTAAGCCTCTGCTTAGAGTAAAAGCGTTCGTTAGAATAAAAGCAACGAAGTAATAATCGAGGTTAAATCCAAATGCTATCGCAGCTTTCTTCCAAGCATACCCCAACGCTTTGGTCTAGTAGTTTATTAGTGCCAGCCGACTATCGGGTGTCAGCGACGGAGGAGTGACGCACTTATTTAGTGAGGCAAACACGGCATAGTAACCAACACGTGTCTGAGCCACCTCTTAATTGGATACTGACGCCCAAAAAAGGCCACGGAACCTTGGTTTAGGACAAATATATTGCCTAGGTCCTCTCGACACGACGAATAGCAGCTCTCACACAGACAAGAGGGCTATTGAAAGGTTCTACCGAAAAGTCTGACATCCTTGTTGGAGGGGCCAGTGAAGCATGCTACACTTGAGCCTCATTTGGTTCCTCTGCAGGGAGATGCCGTTTCCGTGAAAATGTGCGGAAAACTAAACCGAACCTGAATTCTTGGTAATGTCGCCGGTTATCTGAACAGTCTGAATAAACAAGTACCCCGCTAGTCACCTTCTGACTGTTGTTCACGGGACGCTGACTCGAAGGACAAATTCATCCCTGTTTTTAAATTCACGCGGTGGCACACGCCTGCTTTTCATGCGGGATTTTTAGCGCCATCTCTCTACTCGCGTACAGAGTGCGCACTGATCTTTTTAGCAGAAGCGTTCTCACCGCCGTAAGTCGAGCCTGGATATATCCAACCCGGATATATCGAATTATTGTTTATATCGACCAGGAAGAGCAATCATTTGAAAATTCTATGAAAATGTATAGCACTGCTGCTCGCGTATATCGAGCTCGCGACTAGCGGAGCGTTTGACAAATCTAGCTGGACACCGCGCCCCTGTGAATGTAGTTTCTCTTAAGGGCATCCTTGAACACTTTTCCCGTGTGGAGACGGATCGGCTGCGCAGCCTTATAGGCACCTATTGGGAGCCACGACACAGTTAAATCTCGTGACTATGTGAGCGTGAGGTGTGTTTGAGGGAGAGTTTGGGTCGAATGTACTCAATTTCCACGCTGCATTTCGCTCATGCAGTGAAGCCAACCTAAATGAACCCTTGTGGTGATCGTCTAGCGTGCTTCTCTGCCGATGGCGGTACTGAAACTAACTGTACCTCAGTTTTAATGAGTTTATTCTCTTTATAGCGCACTGATAACGGGATTATGCATGTCGTCATAGGCAGTGGTTAGTTGCAAAGCTTCGTCCGCTGCGGCTTAAATGCGAAACAAGCTAGGCCTAGCAACGGCTACAAAGCGGTGCGCTGCCAGTACTCGGGCACGCAGCACGTCGCTCCAAGAACGGGTCACTAGTGAGTGTGGAATGGACCCTTGCTTCCAGGTTACACAAAAACCTATCTATTGCCATTTTTTTACGTATCGAATTATCGATATATCAAAATATTTCGCGGTCTCGTTCGATTTCGATTAATTCGCGTTCACCTGAATTACCACTGCGCTCATGAGTCCGCTGTACTGCACGCAAGCTTGGATGCGCAGCAGAGCAGGGAGCGCACGCGCGCCAATACGGTGGCTCTCAGCTACTCCGAGCGGCAGCACCGTTTTCCCGCGAATGGGACCCACCGCCAGACACGGGAGCGCGCGGGTGGGAAGGGGGAGGCGTCCAGGAGCAATTGGCGGGGTCCCGCCGTAGACAGCGCTACAGCATTTGGCACGAAGCTTCCGCGCGCGCTTTCCTTGGAAACCGGAACAGCAGCGCGGCAAGTCTGGCGAGTGTGGCGCAGGAGGGGCTCACGGCAGATGATATATACCGTGCGCGCGCGGACAAAACCGCACGAGCGCAATTACCCACGACTTAACCCAAGAACGTGCGGAACGGCGCCGGCTGACAGCGGCGGGGTCGTGAGACCCTCTTCGCGTGTGCGTGAGGCGGTGCCGGCAATCCGACGCTGTTTAGGGAGCGCGCTCGGCTACCCGAATAAACCGCTGGTTGCGGGACACTGATTGCGGCGACCAGCTTGGGCTCCAACTGCCCAGTAGGATTCCGTGCTGCTGATATGCGGCTGGGTTTGCGGCGTCTAGAGCTCAGCCGACGACTCCTTTCGGGTGTGCTTTGGCCGCCTCCTGAATGATGTCTCTCGCTGTAGGCGGTCCACTCGAAGAGGGAAGTCGAGAGTGTTGGCGCACAGCTCAGAGGCGCGCATTTTCTGAACACGGGCTTCTGTCCTTGCTGTTGAGACACTGGACGCAAAAAATGCGCGCGCTCAATAAATTGGGAATAGGGGACCCTTGTTAACGCAGCCGATGCAGCAGGTTCCTCTTTTTCTGCAAACTTACGCTGAAAAAAAAAAACGCAGCGCGTTTGATATCTGCGATTATATTATTTTACCGTCCATTACGAATCTTTCGCATATCGCCTGTAGCTGGCCAGTAATTTACCCCGATGCGGGGTAGAAAGGAAAAGGGAGCGCAGGCAGCAGAGCTTTCTTGAAATGAAAATGACAGAGATATGCCTGCGCCCAGCTACCATAATTTGTCATCGTTTTAGTTTCTCACGCTCGGTGCGGAAGCTTTTACCAAAATCTTGACGGCCGCCTCAGAAACGCGGAGAGACTTCTTCCGAGCCTAACGTGCCTTCTATCATCATTTCCGCTGCTGCACAGCATTACTTTACAGCCTGCGTTGTATGCGCAGCGCTTTTTGCCTTATGTTTCGCTTATTAAATTCTCTTTTATGCGCAAGGAGAATTGGCGGCTGTCCCTTTTTCTGTGAATCGTTGCATTTTTTATGCCTGCCTAGGAATCAGAAAGTTTTATTTAATAGTTTGCGTTTTGAGAGGCCCCGGGTTTCCGCGCCGCAGTTTCTATCCTTGGCGTAGTTGCAATGTTTGTTTCATGTTTTTGACTAAAACCAGCCGACTTGATGAAGCTGTCGCTGGAGTCTAACAAGCTATTTAATCAAGCGTATCTTGTACTGCGTTGTCCTGGACATTAAAAGGTGGATCGCCGTAGGAATAGCAAGCTGCATGCCGTCACATTTGACGTCTGAATGTCCAGCAAAAGACCAGACTGTCTTTTCCTGAACAAGCTCGTTGATGAACAAGCGGTACTGAACAAGCAGTGTTTATTCGAGAGATTTTTCTTTTTGTACACAGTCTGGGCTCAAATAGCATGCTCTATACTATATATAACTCTTTCTTTAGACGCCATCTAACCTCAGTGTATGCGCAACCGATGTCCGCCCAATGTCGCACATCAAACGTGCTGTGCTCTGTCGTTCAAGCTGTGCGAAAGCACCCAAGTTTACAAGACCGTTTTCTCCTGTTCTTTGTCCTGAAAGTTGAAAAATCAATATGCATACGGTCAGCCTAATAGTACTCTTAGGGGGGGGAGCGACGTCCGAAGAAGTTTGCGCCGGGCAGTCAGGATGGGCGCCACTGCTCCGAGGAAAGCCCACTCTTTCTCCGTGCGTACAGCCGCCATTTGTCCGAGTTAGAGCAAGCGCTGCCTCTTACGTGTCACCTAACTGAGGCGTTTGCCATAAATCAATTTCTCCCTTTAAAGTCCAGGAGACCAGGAGAGGCATCAAAGAAAGGAAAGCCTGGCGGCCCACATCATAACTCTCGATCATCTCGGAGCGAAGATGTATGGACCCTCTCCGAGGCGTTTACCGACGCCAAGCTACTTACTCACTTCAGCCTCTTTGGGCTTCTTTAAAGATTTGTGCGTGCGAGTGCGTGCGTGCGTGCGTGCGTGCAACGACTCCTGCATGCTCTGTTCGCACAACTGCTTAGTCGACAGAAAAGCAGTCATTTCATTTTGAAAGTAACGAGAAAATAATGGGCAATTTTTATATTTAGTTAGTTTTTCATAGCCACAAGGTTTACAGGAAGCATAAAAAAGCGGAGAGTATACCGACTAAATGTAGTCAAAGACACAAAATTGTCCAAACACTCCACACCTTGTCCATGAGTGCGTTTGTATCCACAATGCTCTGGCCAATCCCCCGCCATGGGTATGTGCCGTTAAGCCTGAGGACATCATCATAATCACCATAATCATCATAATCATCATAATCATCATCAGTCGTATAGTTTTAGAAATGACATCTCTTGTGCGTCCACCAACGCTACTTTAAACACTACGCCCAAAGGATGTGCAACACTTCGTTTGCCCTCGACAAAGTTTCCTCATTTTATTTCTTTTTTGGCTGAGCATCGGTTCGAAAGTACTCTCGAAGGCGCACAATCGACGCAACACAAGTTTATCTCAACACACGGGTAAAACCGAGCACAACTTCGCAGGACTAACATGCGAAGAAGCGGAAAATCACTGGCGCCCGCGCTCATACAGTCTTCCGCCAAACACAAGCTGCTCTCTTACGAGAGGAGCGCAAAGAAGTGCACCACCACGTGATACGAGGCTACAGCGGATCTGAAGAATGAAAGCCAGACACACAGCGTACCATGTGTGCAAATGCGAGCAGCTAACCTGGAAACTGACAACGGCTCGGTGGAAGAACCTTGAAGGAATAAACAGCTTTGCAACGCAGCAGACCGAGGTACACCGGAAGTACGGCATTTCGATGAGAAGCATAAGTACTACAACCACATTTTCTTTCCTTACGAAGCTAGAAAATGGATGCCACTTTTATGCAGTCATTTCCTTTTTCGTTGTGCTCTGGTGTATCATGATGGTTGAGGAATTTATCTTTCCATGTGACTTTCGGATCTGCCGGTAATGTTAGGTTTACCAAGCAGCAGACAGCATCAATAATTCCCGCAATGCGCCGGCAGATGAGCATCGCCGGTGGCGCTGAGCGAAGCACGGTAGTCTAGTTAGAGACAGTTAGGGCCACTCTGAGTGAAGAGCCGCGTTTTTACGTTTGGTTGAGGTAAAAGTTTCTTTTGTGGGCGCGTTTCTAAAGAATTGCGCGAAGAGATGAAAACATAAGAGAAGGCAGGTACTACAAAATTTCTAGAGCTTTTGGTTATTTAACGGGAACCAAAATTTCACTGCACGAGCATGACTCACTTCTGTCTAAATGCCACCGCCGCCATAGCGAAGCGAACCCGCGACCTCGTTCTCAGCTGGAGAACGTTACCACCTCGGATCAACCGCGGCTGATACTGTTGAGCCTGCGTATAGACGTCTGCAACTCAGATATTTTCTTCTAAGAACGTTGTGAACGTTTGATAAACTTAGACAATGGTCAACCCTTAAGTGCGCAGAGGATAGCGTTAGACATACCTCCCGCTCAAGCACTCTTTCTCTTTCATAGTGTCAGAGATCGCTGGCAGTCTTGAGACAACTACTGACGCAGAGGTGCCGCGGTTAAGCAATGCGCCACAGCCCCTGCAGGTGGTTGTTTCAAACACTGCCACCGGTGAGAATTGTGATACCCAGGTTTCTCTTCTCGCGAGCTCCTGTAAGGCTCCTCCTATTTGCGCAGGTAGTTTTTCGGAAGGCTGCCTGCCAGTGAGTCGATGCGCAATGCCACGGCTGGCAGGTGGCAACTGCATTAAATTTATTACAATTAATTTCATTGCCACCTGCCATGCTGAGCAGGTTGCCTACAAACCAGTGGGCAGGTTGCCGCCTGCCCACCTGCTTTTCGGGATACGGACGGACGGACGCCGGCGTTTCACGTGAACGGGACCACTAAAACCTCTTATCTTCAAATGAGAGCCTGTACTGTCCACGTCGCAATATCTAACCTGTGTTGACAGGTCGAATATCCTTCTCAAGCCATGTTCCATCCAACTCGCAAATCTGGGCTTCTCTTGGCTTTGTCTTGGTATCAGCGCATCTGTCTTTACCGAGGACGCATAGGTCGCAAGCGGTGCACACGCCCTTGCGTTGCAGTGCACAGACTGCCTTGCTTTTCAGAAAAGTCCATGAGCGTGGAAAATCTATTTCTCCTCGTGGTCAGTATTAACACTCTCGAACACAAGGAATGCATTATGAAAATCTCTCTGCAGACGCTGCTATTCACCGGATGTTCAAGCGAACTTTGCAACTCCATGCTCTCTTTGGAGCCGAAGACTGACTGTCCTCGGGGAGAACGGACGAATTTTGCGGGCTTTATTAGCTGTTGTGAATGCTATTAAATAGCTTTGAGTTCAGCAGTTTTTTAGGCATAATTTCGTTTGAGCAGATGGCTTTTATTGAAGAAAAAAGGTATTCTGTATCTTAACACGAACACCGTAAAGTGCTTGGAAGCGGCTATCTGAACGACTGCAATTCATTGTGATGGGCTGGCTAACAACGTGGGTATTAGCGGGCTATGCCTCACGATTTCAGGCTGCTAGTACTGGCTACTGTGAGATGCCGAAACACATACGCACCGCTTCTCCTAAGGCCGTTATGGGGAGGGTAAGAATGAGGGAAAGGGAAGCCTCGCGAAACCAGAATGCAAACACGTGAACAAAGATGTATCGGTGCTAGCGATCCCCAGATGGCCTGTCAAAACCGATACCAGGCAGAGCAGCCTGCTCGGTTCAGCGCTCGTCAGATTAGCGCCCTCTTCGCTTTTAAGGCGCAGCCCCTAACACATATCACGGGATTAGGCAGCGGCGCAAAATGGAAAACCCTCGACGTCCAAGTGCAACATTTTAACGGGTTGCACCCGCTGATAGCGCGCGGCGTCTAAATTGTGGCTGCCAATAAAAGGACCGTAAAAACTCCTGTTCGCTGGCCGTAAAATAGGGGCGGCGCACAGACGGTGGCGCGAGCACGTCCTCTTCGACCCCAGTGCGAGATGAAGGGGGGGGGGGGGGGGGGGGTGGAGGCTGTGAACGGCACTCACGACGCAGGCGTGGTGCGGTCGCGTGGCTACGCAACAAAGATCTCGGGCGTCCCGCGGCCGTGTCCATGACCCCGTGTTTGCTCGGTTCGCGCTTCGAAAGCGGTGGCGGCGGCGATCGAAGGCAGTCCGGAACCAAGAGGCGATGCATGTGAGCCTTCTCGTGAAGACGCTCTTTCCCCACCGTTCGCTCGCCCTCCTGCTGCGCGGCGTAACGACGAGGCCCTCGCGACGGCGGCGGGCCGTAAAAGTGTTCGCGAACGCATTCCCGCCGTAACGACTGCAGTCCTTGGCCGTCGTGCCGAACAGCGCGCCGACTGTTGGTTCTGCGAGCGCTCTTCGGGCGGGGCGCCGTCTCTCGCCTTCGCTCTATCCTCTCCATTTCCCTTTAAATTTGACCACCTTTTCCCCCCTATTCAAGGAGCGCACTGCATGGTTTGTTGGTGGCGTTCCTCTTCACCGTTAATGCCTAACTATCAGAACCAGCCTCGGCAAAAAGAAAACTCTTAATTTCCGCGCCTAACAGAAATCGGTAGCATTTCCGGCGGCGATCCACCACCAATGAAAGAGGAAACTTTTATGTACAGGTGGCCACAAAATAATTCGGAACGCCGCACTGCGGCCGCCGCATTTGTGTTGGACGTGTGTGCTGGGGGTGTTCCGCGCCCCTGTCATGATGTAGAAAAAGGAAGGCACACCAGCCGCGTCTCAAAGCAGTTACTCCGGCTAATATTAATAATAATAAATGGTTTTGGGAGGAAAGGAAATAGCGCAGTATCTGTCTCATATATCGTTGGACACCTGAACCGCGCTGTCAAGGAAGGGAGAAAGGAAGGAGTGAAAGAAGAAAGGAAGAACAGGTGCCGTAGTGGAGGGCTCCGGAATAATTTCGACCACCTGGGGATCTTTAACGTGCACTGACATCGCACACCACACGGGCGCCTTAGCGTTTTTCCTCCATAAAAACGCAGCCGCCGCGGTCGGGTTCGAACCCGGGAACTCCGGATCAGTAGTCGAGCACCCTAACCACTGAGCCACCGACTCCAGCTGCCAATATGGCGTACGCGCTGTCTACGAGCCACACTCGCGTCGCCCCCCTCTTCGTCCTTTACCTCAAGCGCTAGGCGGCGATCTTCAACACATGGAACCCGTGATACCTTGCGGGGATGGTTGAGGTCTCTCTCATTAGACCTTACACTACAACCTACCTACCTAATATGGCGGCTATAACGTGCGCCTAGTATGACGGCTACAAGAACAGGAAGAAGTCATAGTACCGTCTTCTCGTGGTTATCTGCTTTGTATAGGCTCACCGAATGGTCGACATAGTCGCCTTCCCGCACTCGGGACTATGGTTCTGACGAACACTCGTGCAAAGAGAAATCTGTAGCAGGGATAAAAGCCTATATTAGAAAAATATAGTTCTGCACCGCCTTGAGCTGCCTAACATTCAGCGGTTTGAGGTCTGCTCCTCCAGCGGACAGGTATGAGTAATAACGTGAAATGCAAAGGGTAACGAGAGAACAAAAAAAACAATAGGTGAAAGGAAGCCACACATCTGAACTCACTGTTGCATCACGTCGGATTACCATCCGAAAATAGGGACGGATTCATAGGGAACACTTGGAGCACGCAGCTGGAATATAGAAAATTTCGGGAATGGAGTGGTCACATATGAGCAGTTCATTTTTGAGACTCTATTCGCGGGAAAAAAAGGAGTTTGAGCGGTTCTTAAAAAAAAACAAAAACAAATCCCCGCTCGAGGCAATTTTCTCCTGACAGCTGAAGTTTCCTCTGCTGAGGAAGAGGCTATACGCATTAATAGCGCAGTGGTACTAAGCGCAATAAAATGGCTGTCTCTATGCACACAAAAAAAGAAAAAACTGCTTTCTCGATAATTGAAGTTTTCAAAAATCGATTCGAGGCAGCGTGAAGTAATCTCTCAATCGTTAAAAGATCTACAAACTTGTGAGTACATGCAAAATACACCTTTATTATTGCAAAGGCGAGTGATATGAGTGAGGCTGCTGGAAAATTCGTAGTTCATAGCATTCATAGTGGTCCACGATTGGTGAGGTTTAAAATATGATCTGAAATAAAAAAAAAAAACTTTGTGGTACGCAACAGGTATGATGGCATAATTCTTCAAAAATTCGTTTTAAAAACACACCGATGGAAGGGGCTTTATCAGACACCTTCAATACACATGTATACAAAGATAAGAATCAAGAGCATGCACGTCGCAAGGAAATGAAAGAATGGTACCAATTCGGGCCTAATACGCTTTTGGGAATGTGAAAAAAAGAGAGGGGGCTTCTGGCAATTAAACCAAGACTCAGTTATGCTCACGTTTTGAAGTGTATCGAAATTAACGACACTTTTGCACTGATTCTGGTTTCAAACAATGGTAAACGTGCACAAGCTTGCCAAGAGCGGTGAATGCCGCCTTTAAAGCCGTCTTAGGATATTTAAAGCATTCGTTCAGTGATGCGCACGCACTTAAAATCCTCCTGTGCGTCTTGGTAGGCAGGAAAGGTGCGGGCAGGAACCCGAAGCGTAGGCATTGCGACCTCCAGGAGAAACAAAAGAAAATAAAGAAGAGGCAGCGAAGCGGCAGGCTGCAGCTGAGAAAGGCACGAACAGAGCAAGGAGCGCCCTGCTTACTTATTTAAGGTGGCGCCCGACAAAGTTCGGAAAATCAGCGTCGTTACATGCAGGACCACAAAGGGAGCCGCCGCCGGCGGCACGCGTAAGGGAAGAAATTCATGAGCGGTGCTTCCGGATGCGGCCCCGGATCGGCCCGACGCCGCCTTCGATCGACAGGTCACCCGAGGAGGCAGCCCGCTTTCGCAAGCGGCGCGCCACTCATCGCACGCAGTCATCGCGGGGTGGCATGACTTGGGCAGGTGTACCGCCGTTTCGCGTCGATAAGCCGCTCCCAGTGCACATCGGAGCTGAGTGATAAGAGCATAGCGGGAGACACCGTGCCGACTATTCAAAAAGATTATTGTCGATACAGACGTGGCTAAAATGCCATTTCGACAGCGAAAAGGCACAGAAAAAAAATCTCTTGCCATCACCTGGCACAGGACGCGCAATTAAACTCACCATCATATTTTATCTTAATCAAGGAATGAAACTTTCATCTGCAATAACACAATAGACGGCACCCACACATAGGCTTCACCCTCGCTACCAAGACGCAGCACGTAAACCAGATGCAGATTCCATAGTTTAAAGAGTGGCGAAGTAGCACTCGGCGTGCGTTGCCAGCCGTTTCAGCTGTGACTGCTGTAGGAAAGAAGTGCTGCGACCAGAGCTACCGCCGCGGTACATGCCGACAAAACGTAAACTTCCGGTTTCATTAACTGCTTTTCCAAAAGGTGCAATTCAAAACATTGCCGCTTGTTACCTACTCTTCTGAAGAGATATATGCCCTGAACCAAAGCGGCAAAAGCCTGACTCTATGATCAACATTTCTCTCAGCCTTAGGAAGTGGAGACCTTAAATTTAACTTTCTTGCAAATACATATTGCGATGATTATTATCTACATCGAATTTCAGTCCTGAAGCTGCTGTTTGTAACGCGCTGTCCTGAATTTAAGCCACCGATCGTCCAATCGTTTCTTACTGGCGTCTGAAGCAGGTGTGTTCACCTTGCCTTCGTTATTTATGAATCATATACCCCCAGGAATGCTGAGTGCGCCAGCATCAACGTATGAATCGATGCTGCTGACTTCAAGCCAAATATGCTCGACCGTCTTTTCAAATTAACACACACTGGGCATTAATCTCCATTGGGCATTTTTTTTTTTTGCAGTTGCACGTTCCAAGGCACCATGATTTTAATTCAAACAACCGGGCACTGCCTCTTGGACTATCCCAAAACTATTCCTTTCTGATTTTTCTCCTCTCTCTATTATGCAGGCCTACAGATGGCTTCTTTCCCACCGAACTAATCCCGCTTGCACCCGCTGCCTGCTTAACCCCTACGTTTATCACTCTGTTCTATCCCCTTCTGGCTCTCTGCATATTAACTGCCTAGGTTTATAGTTTTTTTCTTCACTCTCTGTGAGCACTACTTTTTTACAAACACTGAAATATTTTAGCTAGACATCTACTCTCGGACGTCCTTTATAGCCGTTCGTCACTGAAGACTTTAAGCAGCACTTTCAGCGGTTCAACATGATGTGAAACCCATATCCATCATTTGTAGTTTCGTCGTGAGTGCCCTATGCTTATCTCCCAACAGCTGTATGAAGTTTTTTTTTTTTTTTAGCCCCGATTGCACTTCTGTTCCCCAAGGCATATAATAACACTATTCTGAAAGTAATCCCGGGCCCTTCTACAATCCCTACCAGATCTCTTTCAGCAAGCACTCCACACATATTGTACTGCCAAGGTGTAAGCCAAGCTGTCTCCGCTGTTGTAGGCCAAGCTGTTGTTAGCCGAGTCGTCTCCGCTTTCGCAAAAGTTGTCGTTTCGTAATTTTACGAGCCCATATTGCCCTTTGTTTTCATTTGAACGCCGTGTATCGACGAAAGGTGTGATATAATTATGGTGTTGTGGTAGCTATGTCTTTTGATAGGTGTTCCTATGCCCAGCATCGGCAAGACTGCAACCAGATAAAACGACAGTTAACCGAATTTATACATACATCGATGTCGCTACCATTGTGAGGTGTCCAGAGAACACTTCTATGAAGCCATTTAAAGTTTTATGTGTTATCGGAAGTGACATATGTAAGAATTGTAGGCTGTTGGAAATTGGGGAAGGTAGGATAACAACCGCCTGCATTTAAATGCTTGCATGTGGTAAGCTGTCGGTGCGGCAAAATTTTATTATCGCGACGCGTGCTTCATGCTGCACGTGATTACTTTTCCACATATCACTCGCTCCCCAAGGGGAAAATACACAGTATACTTGAGCACCTTCCGCTTATCAATTACAAGAGCGAAGCACTAAAAACGACGTCATTTATGAACGCCCGCGTGACAACGTGAAAACATGGTTCATAACTGGCTTTTTTACAGTGACAGTGGTAAGTGCCCGGGCAACGAAGGCTTTGACTGGACAACGCAGGGAAAAACCGTTCAGCCCTTTCAGACACCATTTGTTGTCTTCGTAGAAAATCTTCATCTTTACGCCCAAGTAGTATATTAAGGCTCAAAGAAGGACAATTTGTTAGTTTTACAGCTCAAAATACTAGCGATTATTTTTTCGCAGGGAAGTGCCAAATTTCATACTAAGTGTTATAATTGATAGAAATTGCAACGTCGAACTACCAGAACTTTTCAGAAAAACACCCGGAGGATTGCTGAAATAGTTTCTATTTCAAAGATGCACATTACGGTTTAAATTGCGAAAATGAAATTCATGTCGCTATCAGTGGCAAAATATGTCTGCACATAAATGGCTGACGACGTGCTATCCGGTCCCTGTATCGCGAATTACTGCGTTCGCTACACGGAATAAAAAAAAAAAACTTCCTTATTTGTGACATGAAGGATGCTGAATTGAATTGAAGCAAAGAAATAATTTCTGGGAGCACCACGCTGTCAGAAAAAGCTACAAAATCGCTTTGTACACATTTGTGTACATTGCGTTCGGCATAGTTGGTCGGTCTTCGGTAGGCGAAATTCGCGTTGCACGAGGCAACCGTTCTATTTTCTTGTTTGTGTTAAACTTCAGTGGCTACCCGGTCACTGAAAGGAAACACAAAATATTGTTAGTGTTCGAGACCTTGTTTTTCCAAGACAATAGTGACGCGGCGGAAAGTTCAACTGCCGTAAGGCGGCATGATCTGCGCCCTTCTTTGCCTATTAGAGCTCTAACTATTGATAGTTTTACTGTGTGCAATGCGATGATTAGAGTGCAGCGAAGAATAACGATATGAAATTACTCTTTGCCAATGTTCTTATTGTAATCTATTCTTAAGAAGGCAAGTCGTGATTAACAGCGCAATCTACTTCGCGTGCCAGGCGTGATAAATTATATTTGCTAATCTAATTTGTAGCTACATTTGAGTGCTAATAGTGCATTCGCCCTAATTAATAAAAATTCTCTTTACTCCTTGAAAAGACTTGAAAAACATCACTGAGCCTATTTCTCCACGAGGAACTTGGCTTGAATATGCCGAACAAGGTACTTCGCTGGCATTCTTGGGTGCTAACCGTTGCTCTCGCGTGCTGATGACGTTTTTCCTTCTGTACAGGAGTGTGCCATCCGTGCCGCGAGTTTCAGTGCTGGTTGCACCCGCCCTTGTTGCATGCCGAAACATTCGGCAGCAGAAATTCGTCGCAGCAGGTGCCGCTTTTCGGAGCTGACGGCTCAATTAGCGCCCTCGTGGGGAGAACAATCTTCGCCCATTACGGACCCCTTGGTGCAGCTTCTCCCGCGCGAGTGCGCGTTCCCCGAAGGTGACTCAGTCAAAGGTGCTGCCGCAAGTCCTGTAATGACACGTCTCCGAGTCCTCAGACGTCATTTTCCGAGGCATGCTCGGTGGACCCTCGATTGCGATGCTGTCGGCAGGTGAAAAGGCGGGCTATACGTGTTCCTCATTTCCCTCGGCCGCTTCTGCCGTTTAAGTGGCCAGACGGTGCGTAATTTGAATTGCAAATTAAAAATAAAAAAGAAAGAGAGACACGCACAGACAGAGGGTAGGAAACACATTTCTCTCCACTGTTGCTTGAACGCATTATGGGAGTGAACGCAAGTATAAACACCCAGATGAAAGGATGTGGGGCACACTATCGTTTCTCGTCGTGAAAAATGTCGCTTTTCGCACATGTTTGAAGCCTATATCGAACACAGTTGAGAAAGCCCCTCAACGCACCTGCGGAAGGCTTATAGAGATGCTTTCCAGCAAGTTTCAGTTGAAGGCGTTCTGTGGAACGTAATTTAATATAATTTTTTTATATTGTCCTGCCATCTACTTTAAAATTGCCATCTGCATGGAGATCGACATAGGGTGATCTGCAATATGAGCAGATCAAAATAGTGTGTCGTCTTTTTGTCCGCCTGGCAGTTTTCTGGAGCCTGCTGGAGGAGTGAGCCCACGAAATTCTCGTGGATCACGGAATTCATAACCTACATAACTCCTGACTCAGCAGCAGCGTGACGAAGGAGCAGCGCGCTGGCACTGTCCGAAACTCGAAATTGCCTGCAAGACAAATGGCTAGTAATTGATTTGTCGCACAGTGGTCTGGCTTCTTGAGCTTGTTGGCATGATAGGCATACTTGTATAGGAATCTCTCAAGAAAAAAACATCGGCTGAACAAAATACTAAGTTGTAATTAAATTTTGCCCCTTTGAGGCATTGAAGATAAGGGCAGCATTTCAAACAAAACTGCGGAGCATCGATAGTACGCGGGCAGACGCAGCTGTAGCCTCGGCCTCGAATCTCGCAGCCACGTCGGCAGGACGGTATGCGAGTGCGGACACTGCGCTCATTAGACGGCGGGTAAGAAAGCACCAATATTTCATTAACTACGAAACGCCATGCAGAGAAAAACCAAATGTATGTAACCGAGAGGATGTTAGGAAGTTGCCGCACAATAAACCTCCATCACTGCAGACCCGCGTGGATGCTACGGCTGTTCGGAAACCGAGAACCAACCACACCAGTCCAAGTTTATAAACCCCGCAGAAACCGCCTCTTCGAATCACATTGTAAAGCTAGCCTGTTTGCTGTAGGACTATTTGAGGTACATGAGTGTCTTCAAGCCTCAACGAACAGACATTTTTCGTGCTGCCTATGTTTATCACAAGCAAGAAACTTCCTTCGTTTAATTGCTTGATATATTGTCTCATTACCTTTCAATTGCCTATTTCGGCATCAAAGCAAGTATGCACCTGTAGACCTTGTATTTTTGAAGAAAATAAACTCGAAAATGTAATAGCAAAAAAGGACTCTGTATGGAAACTGTTTTTTCGTAACACTGTGGACTTTCGACATTCCAAAGAAATTTTCTCAAGGCCCTAAACTGCCCTTAGCTAGCTCACGTATTATGGATAAAATCAGCCAGAAAAGTAATTTCAGTGCCTTTAGGTTGAAACTAAAGCGTCAGAAAAATACCACAGTAACAAATTTCAAACAGAGCACAATACACTACAGCTGAATACATGCGCGCCTTGATAAAAAAAAATAAACAAAAACGCAATGGCATTATAAAACACAGAAGGCAGGTAGGCTAATGTCGTACCGTTTTTCTAGTTTTCATAAATTCTTAATGCGTACCAACCAGCTTTCCGCTATACCCACGTAAACGTGTACTTGGAGGAAGATATCGTCTTTCACAGACCTGCGGGATCGGGACGACCATCACTCCAAAGGCTGTTGACTCAGAAAATGTTTAAATAATAATAACGATAAAAATATTGTTTACCCTGCAAAGAGATGGAGGAAGCAAGAAGAGGAGATGCTTTACAGGGGCCCATAGCCCCGTGTGCAAGGCTACAGTAAGCATTAGGAAGAAACCACAGAAAAAATACATTCTTCTTGGCTTCTCGACATACGTGCAGAAATATTTCAAATATTTCAAACATCGGCAATTCATGAAATGAAAGAAGAAGTTGCAGTTTTTCAATAAATACACAGATCAACATGAAAAACGCACGCGTGAGACGAGCGGAAAAAGCAAAATCAATGAGATTATTTAGGCAATGCGACAATTTACGACTGGTTTTCCCAAATTACTCTGTGTGTGACATAATTTCTGAACACAAACAAGTGGACAAGGACAAAGAAGAATGAAAAGAACGATTGGGGTGCAGCGTTGGCTTTGGGAATCGAACCCACTCCTCCGACGTGGGTCCCAGACGCACTACCGAATGAGCCATGGCTGTTTTGTTTTTTATGCCATGAAAATAACACCAACGCTGACTCTCATCTAGCGTTACCTAACCAGATCGTCATCACATGTCTTCAAACCCTTGTCACGCTATCACTTTCCGAACACATCAGAATTCCGGCAGGCACAAACATGCATCTGGGAAGGGCAGGACGCCGCTCTCCGAACAGAGACTGCGTTCAAAGCAGCGCTTGTGCGCGTCGATCAATCATGCGTCTTGTTCCACAGGGTAAACAGTCCTATGAGCTGAAAAAGACAACACGCAGTTTTATATTATAGGGCGTGATCTCGATGTCCGTTTTAAGAGTTCCTTGAAATATGTACCGAAAGAAGACGCATCACGACACAACAAAAAGCAATGATCAATAATCTCTGGCCGCTCTCGCAGGCGCCGATTCACTGACCATGGCACAGACGTCCCCGTGGCGTGAAGCCACGGTTAATCAGGTTCGGTCGACGTGTGAAGTTTAAGAAAAAGTCAGCCTCTGTGGCCAATTGAACACACATCCCCTGCACTCGCTCTAATACTCTGTTGCCGACAAAGCTGAGGTAAGGCTACCGGTAGATCGGCACATGAAATAGACGCAAGAAGATCTGTTGGCACCCGCATTCTGTAGAGGCGGTACCATATTCTGATTAAAAGCAAACAGGAAACGAAATATGTCGGCTACTTCTTAAGAAAGACTCATATATGCCCTTCACGACCATGTACAATCAGAAAGGGAAGATGCGTGCTTTGTCGTTCGTGACGTATAGGAACCAGGAAGGAATGGTTGGCCATTTTGAAAAAGAAAAAGCACGAACCAAGTTGATGGAAAAACAAGCGCACAAGAACAGCTCCGCCTGACTCTACAGGGAGAAAGAAATTGTCTAGACGCATAGTCCCCCAATGAGAGTTCCAGACGTCGCAAAAATTCTATGCAGTGTCTGTACCTTGTTTCTCGCGCACTGCAGCACTAACAATATATACATGAGCTTTTTGAAACCAAGGTAACGGAAGCACAAGAAACATACACTCGCCAAAGAAAAAATATTTAACACATGACGTTTCGAGACCCGTACGGGTCCCTTGTTCACAATGAGGATGGGCGGAATGGGCCGCTACTTATAAGCAGACTTGACTGCACAGTGAGTGGGCGTAGATATCGGGGAGATTCCCTCTCGTCCTGTTGATAGCATTCTTGGTCGTCTTTATGTAAAATGATTCGAGAAGTAATCGTGAAGATAAAGGTTTCTTCGTGTCCGAGATTGTGGCGTTCTCCCAGTCAATTGAGTGCTGCCTCATTTTGACATGCTCTGCAAGTGCGTTGGAGGAAGTTCGACCTTTCTTGACGTCATTCTTGTGTTCCCTTATTCTTCTTTTAAAATCGCCTGACTCGCCAATGTATGATGCATCGCAATCCTTGCAGGGGATCTTGTATACAACGCTGGGGTAACATGTGCGCTCTAGGCGGTCCTTCACGTGACACAGCTGCTGTTTCAGCTTGCTGGACGGTACGTGCGCAATTCGAACGCCATATTTGGCAAATATTCGCGCCTCACTTTTACCCCGGGAATACGGGACAGTCGCGCGTTTCTGTTGCCCAACAAACGGGCTGAGGAGGTTCCTTACACCGGCGTTCTTGATGGTTTAGCATCTGACGGGGGTAGCCATTATTTTCAAGGTCGACGCGAACTTTTTGGTGCTCGGAAGAGAGAAGGCCAGGACTAGAACATAGACGACCAGCTCGCTTGAACAGAGCGGACGCGACGGAGCGTTTGTGGCCTATGGGATGGGCAGATTTAAAATCGAGGTACTTGCCGGTATGTGTGGGCTTTCGGTATACGGTAGTGGTGAGCCCATCGGGAGTGCGGAGAACGAGAACATAGAGAAAAGCAATACTTCTGGCGGCTTCTTCTTCCATTGTGAACTGAACTGTTGGTTGAAAAGAGTTAAGGTGGTCCAAAAACGGTTTGGCATCCTTGCGCTGAATTACGCAGAAGCAATGGTCCACATACCGAAAAACAGTTTCGTACGAGTATGAAACGATTGCAGGGCTGAACTTTCAATACACTCCAGCGCGAGGTTGGCACAGGTTACGGACACAGATGCACCCATGGCCGTACCAAGCACCTGCTTGTAATATACGTTGCTGAACACGAAATATGTGTTCTGAAGACAGAAGCTTAAGAGGCGGCACAGATCAACTGCTTCAAAATGCGTACCGGATGGTAGTGATGGTTCTTCTTCCAGTGCCCTCTCACAGCATTCAACAGCGAAGTTTACTGGAACGCATGTGAACATCGATTTCACATCGAACGAGACCATGATGCCTTCGTTGTCAACTGCCACGGCCTTGAGTTTCGCAACGAAATCAGCGGAATCTTTCACGTATGTCGGCGTACGTCCAACAAGAGGTCCAACAACCTGATGCAGATACTTGGATAGGTTATACAATGGGGAATGCGTGAAGTCAGCTATCGGCCTGAGTGGTATGTCCGGTTTATGAATCTTAGGTAAGCCGTAAATAGCGGGTGCTGAGCCGTTATGACACAATAGCTGGTAGTAAAGGTACTTTTTCGCAGGAGGAACAAATCTGAAAACATCCGTTAGTAGTTCTTGAAGCTCTGTTTGTATTTTCTTAGTGCGATCCAGGCTAAACTTGGCGTAGGTGACCGCATCTTCGAGGAGTTCGGACATCTTTGAAAGGTACTGAGTGCGGTCTAATACCACGGTTGCGTTTCCTTTGTCAGCCGGAAGGACTACTATCTTTTCGTTGCTCTTGAGTCTAATGCTTCTCGGACATGGGTAAAGTGTCGGTTTTAGCAGACTGCTTTAAAAGCGCTCCAATAGCACGTGAGCGTGCTTCAGCTTGAAATTTTGGATCTACAAGACGAAATGCCTGCTAAACAGCACAAGTCAGTTGACCTACCCTGGGGGCAGCGCTTGTGTTGAAACTCAGACCACGGCTTAGGAGTGCATGTTCTGCACGATCCAAGTTGTGCGACGACAAGTTGTAAATTCCTGGTATAGCATGGCTGCATTCGGTGTTGCCGAGTAGGCGCAGAAACTTTGCTTCTTGGCTGGCGACCCTCTCCGCTTGGGTTCTACGTTGCAGACTTGTGCACGTGCGAACATGGACAGCTCTCTACCAGCCAAGTCCGCACTTGTCGCTTCGCAGAAAAGGTCTGAGGATCCCAGTGAGATTATAACTATTGCGAAACTCACGCAAGAAAATCCACAAATAATGTACGGCTCCGGTGTGCCAACAGATACCGCCAAAAATGACTTGGCTTCGTTCTCTAGAGACCTAGCAAAAATACTGAACGTGTGATATGGTTATCGGTTCGATACTACAGCCTCGAATGCAACAAGCTTGATGGGAGCTTGTTAAGTCTAACGCCAGAAACCTCAGACGCGAAGAAAGAACCTCCACAAATACATTGTAATGCACATTACATAACAAAAATATCAGAGGACACCCTTCGACTGTCTTTAACCGGTTTGCGTCTGTGCTGTAAGGAACTAGTAGAGTAGAGGTAGCAGAGTGGCAGGCGAAAAGCCCAAATCTAAGCAGCACTCAAAACTTCCAACAACGCAGCTGCTACGCAGAGCAAAAATGTTTTGTACAGCTGGCTACTCACACCATCCGGGCCAGGAGACTGCTTGTCCTGCAGAAAGAGAATGGTTAATTTGGCTTCGTCTTAATTAAAAATGATATTTTGCCTAAACTCTATACACGTTCGAAAGCAGAAATGCACGAACATTGGCTAGTCTTGTTATTTTACAGTTGACTTTTTAGTATTGGCTTATCAGGCTGTTTTTCTGGTCGTAAACGGTAGGGCTATAACGTAGTGAAACTGAATAGGACAAGCGATAGCAATTGAGGCAACACCGCCGCAAGCACGACTGCATGAAAAAGACGCGCGAGGAGCTGCGTGAGTGCATCGCCGCCGCGCGGTTGCTTGCTTGATTCAGGCGCTGAGGGTTGGTTCTCGCGTGTCGGGAGCGGGGACGGCAGAGCGCACCGGCGACGCGATGTAGGTGAAAGTATCGGCAAAGCGGGGGTGCTAGGAGTGCAAACGCTGTTGTGGGATGGCGACACCGTCGGCAGTGATGACACAAACCCACAAATATTGCATGATCTTGCTCGGCGTTTACCCATCGGAATAGTGCTATCGCACTCGATTAGTGCACGCTGCCCATCTTCAATTCGTGGAAACGCTTTAGAAATCGGCTGAAATCTCATTTGCAGTTATGGTCTCTACCGCTCCCAAAGAGCCGCACATAGCATAGCAGTCAAAGAAAGGACCAAGGATGCCAGCGGTGTCGCTGCGAATATTGCCTTCGTACTGAATTTACAAAACATTCTTGGAAAATGCAACCTGCATTATATCACTAAACGCCTGGAAGGATGACAGTTAAAGGAACCTACGTGTTAGAGCCCTGATTAAGGCACTCTGATATGCTGAACAGTCATAACTGTGTTTTAATATTAAGGACGCCGTCAAGGTACGCTTCTAGGCTAATTCTTTCCAGCTTGTGCAGCTCACCTATGATGCGTCCTAGCTCACGAAGGTGTAGGCGCTTCAGGACTGATCTGCGGCGATGCTCTAGACCCCATCTTTGAAAGACACATCTGCACGTGCCCATGTATTTATCAAAAAAGCAGTTAGAGCACACTAAAAGATTTCGTTCGGCAGAAGAGAATTATTCAGCCTCCACAGATCCCATCGAGGTTGGATAGTGGGGAGACAATGGGGCCAAAAGACAAAGACAAAAGAGGAGGCAGAATAGGCGCTGAAATATGCCAAATGTACCGTGTTTGCCAAAAGCAACCAAGACACGTGGTTTGCGTGTTAGCCGTGTGGTGGAGCTCTTGCGGCACCCCTTAAGATTTGTTAAGGGCATGGAGCGCCATTTGACTCTCCTTTCGAAATTTCGTTTTTGGTGGTGCCGTAAAGGCTCCGCTTTATGGCTGAGGAGAAAAACTCATAGCTTGGCCAGTTTTCGCAAAGACGCACCTGAGCGCACACAATGAAGTCGCTGAAAAATATCGGTCGCATATTGAAAACCCCCGCATAGGCAACCAGTCAACAGACACGCAGATCCTGTCAAGCCAACATTTGAAAAAGATTAAATTTGAGTGAAACGTATACTACGTATGCTATCGCGTTTCTGTCGTTTAATGCCGGCAGCATTGTATACACAAACCAAGTCAGTAAGAACAATATAACTTCAGTAGTAAAGTACGCGATACGCTGATCGATTTTCGGTTGCACACACAATGAAAACCTCCAAGCAGAAGGATTTTGCAATCCGTGCGCAGCAGGTTAGCCAGTGAAATGGAAATAACGTTTCTATACCTCCCTGCCTACTAAGAGCATAAACAAAAATAACTCGCCACTGCTCACCCGAAATGGCAAGGTCGGATCATTTGAGTCGTCCGTCGTATACCATGAAATACGACAGGTCCAATATGTCCACTGTTTTGCTCAAAAATAGCATGCACCAAGAGATGAGTCTATAGAGAGGCTGACTATAATCTTAGAGTCGCGTACGAGCTAACCAAAAGCGGTTTCCATCTCCTGATCAGAGATTAGCTTAGTTTCCTCGACGGCAGCATCCCTATCAAAGAGCTCAGCTGGTGTTGGCTCCCCCCCCCCCCCCTCATACCTAATTAATCTGCAAGCTGCTTACTTTAAGGGCAGTGACTCAAATTGTAGCGACTCTTGCGTACGTGTCTTACTAAACTCCATTCGCCAGGCCGGAGAGAACCACTCGAGAATTAGTAGTCTTGAGGGTATCTACGGCTCTACACCAGAAGAGGAAATCGGAGGCGGTGGCCTCCAGACCAGCGTGGCTGGATTAATTGTGAGTGCATGAGAAGGACGCTCTGGTGTAAGCCGCTACTTTGCGCTCTTAACTTACGTTACAGAGCAGCAGAAAGTTGTCGCGAGGTACACTCCCACTTGCCGATCCGGCAGCGAAGGGTATTAGTAGGGAAATAGAATGTAAATGTTGACTTATGTAAAGTGCGCATGCTCATGTCCAGTTCGCCCAAATTCACATTCTATGTTCCTACTATTTCTCATGTAAGAGAGGATGCCCGTAAGTTTTTCCGCTGCTCGGCTAAAAAATCACAGCAAACATGTCACAACACTTACTCCCATTGCAACAGCCGTGGGGATTTAAACAGCTGGACTGCGTGTTTAGTGCGACAAAGAGACAGTATGGCATAGAATCGAAGTGTGAGTTCTGGGGAAGCGGTATAATATAAACGACAGAGAAAAGGAGATGGTATACGAGCTATGAACGTAAATGCCCTTCGTGTTTGCGGCTTCTGTGCCTGACCTGGCCTGACCTGACCCTTATGCAGCGCGCGCGTTTGCAACGTACCAGAGGCGAAGCGAATTGCTAATGAGGCCTGCAGGCGAGAATTTTTCGAGCCTAGGACTTGGCGCTGCGGTAACAGGGACTGCGCACCGCTGATCTCTCGGGTCAACAGAATAGCGTAGACTGACCATGCGGTATTACAAGTGGCGATAACAAAGGCTGCTGGGCAAGGCCATAAGTAAAAAAGAACTGAATGCAGATGGGCGAAAGCAAATGGAACTTGTGGGACGAAGCAATGAATGAAGGTCGCGTGGCGCTGCTGATCGTAGTTAAAGCATTGATATATCAATAATGTTAACTGTTTGATAGTAATTATGCAGCCAGCTGAGGGCGAGACTGGCAAAACTTTTCAAAGTTGGTTCATGTTCGGCCAGCGGCGCTCTCGTCTCTAATATCATTTGCCTCTATCTTCTGATTACGCTGTGCTCTAGCACCAACGTCGCGTTCTTGCGAAAGTCCAAGTTTTCTATCGCAGGAACCGGATTAATATATATATATATATATATATATATATATATATATATATATATATATATATATATATTTAAGAGAAGTGGGCACTTCTACAAAGACACTTTTATTTATCAACGTTCTCTTAAATCTTTATTCTGCGGAGCCAAACCAACCTACGTTCGTAACATATATATATATATATATATATATATATATATATATATATATATATATATATATATATATATATATATATATATATATGTATATATATATATATATATATATATATATATATATATATATATATATATATATATATATATATATATATATATATATATATATATATAAACATTTAATAAAGAATAAAGATTTAAGAGAAGTGGGCACTTCTACAAAGACACTTTTATTTATCAACGTTTAGACCGCGGTGCGGTCTTCTTCAGGACTTCAGTCCTGAAGTCCTTCAGTCGCTGTCAAAATGTTGATAAAAGAAGTGTCTTTGTAGAAGTGCCCACTTCTCTTATATATATATATATATAAGCACCTGTGTACCATGGTTTCGGAGACTGTTGGCTTCCTTAATATGTATGTATGTATGTATGTATGTATATATATATATATATATGTGTGTGTGTGTGTGTGTGTGTGTGTGTGTGTGTGTGTGTGTGTGTGTGTGTGTGTGTGTGTGTGTGTGTGTGTGTGTGTGTGTGTGTGTGTGTGTGTGTGTGTGTGTGTGTGTGTGTGTGTGTGTGTGTGTGTGTGTGTGTGTGTGTGTGTGTGTGTGTGTGTGTGTGTGTGTGTGTGTGTGTGTGTGTGTGTGTGTGTGTGTGTGTGTGTGTGTGTGTGTGTGTGTGTGTGTGTGTGTGTGTGTGTGTGTGTGTGTGTGTGTGTGTGTGTGTGTGTGTGTGTGTGTGTGTGTGTGTGTGTGTGTGTGTGTGTGTGTGTGTGTGTGTGTGTGTGTGTGTGTGTGTGTGTGTGTGTGTGTGTGTGTGTGTGTGTGTGTGTGTGTGTGTGTGTGTGTGTGTGTGTGTGTGTGTGTGTGTGTGTGTGTGTGTGTGTGTGTGTGTGTGTGTGTGTGTGTGTGTGTGTGTGTGTGTGTGTGTGTGTGTGTGTGTGTGTGTGTGTGTGTGTGTGTGTGTGTGTGTGTGTGTGTGTGTGTGTGTGTGTGTGTGTGTGTGTGTGTGTGTGTGTGTGTGTGTGTGTGTGTGTGTGTGTGTGTGTGTGTTCCGCCGTGGTACGCACGACTGAGCGCGAGGCCTGCTTGCAACTCCCGTCAAAATGTGATCGTTGGTGCGATGTACTATTCTAGATTTTGAGGAGCAAAACGTTTCATGAAAGCATTTAAGCTTTCAAAGGGATTAGGTTGCATAATGTTCACCACCAACAAGGCTCATCCCACGAGTTAGCCTATTTTAGGAAGGTTTGGATGGCATACTTTATAACCTGGTGAAAAAAATTTCGGCCCTTAGCTTGGGAGTGCGACGACTGGTGAGCGAGAACTGCGTCCCAAAGTAATTATTGCAATCGTGACGCAGTGCGTTACCTGCGCTGCCAGTGAACGAACGCAAATACCCGCTGTGTCCCATTAGTGACTGGGTGGATTCGAGGCTGAGGCTAAGTGCGCTTGCTCTGCATCAGGGTCTTGGTTCGAGCATCCGCTTCGAATTCAGCTGCCCAAGTTGCCCTTCGACGGCGGGTGGAGACCAGAGTAGAGTGGATGGGCCCCCGAGCCGGCAGCTTTGAACTTATGTGTACAGTCGTCTTCCTTTTTGCTGTGCAATGGAGCATGCGGAAGGGACTGCGAATATACTAACACCGACGACTAAGCAAATTCAAGGGAACTAGGCTGACACAATTAGCGCCTTCAAACAAAAAAAATATGTTCAGTGAAAGCAAGAGTCATTATTCACATTTCTCATTTTTTAGCTTTCGTTATGTTCTGCAAATACGTCATTTTCTATGGTCGGCATCGATAAGTATACAAGATGTTCGTCGAAGCCAGGGTTCAGCTAGGATTTGCCGGGATTTTTGAGCGGCCTCGTCTGTTAGGCAGCAGCGGGAACAACCACTGGCTGGACTATTGCCTTACAGAGGAAGGCGTGATTGAATTCAATCAGTCTCTCCGGTCGTTAGTCGGCGCAGACGAGACATTACAAGGCACCGTAATATATCTGGCGGCGCGAGACTGACTGCGCTGAAATACTTGCGCCCAGAAGACAAGCTGCGCTGTTTGTGACGGTGTTTCGTGGCCTTTTTTTTCCTACTTCCCAGGGCTGCCCCAATTCCGAAGGAAAAGGGGGCGAGCAGATGTCAAAACAATCAACTCCGTCATACGTTTCTCGCTAGCCAAGCAGGCGCGTGGTACAGTGGCCTTTGGGGACCACTGATGATTGCAAGGTTCGTTTTGCCGGGCTAGGCAGCAGCAACACCAGCAAAAAAGAGAACAGAGCCTACCGCTCGGCTGAAGGCAGGCGCGGCCGCCAACAGCGAGCGACACTTCGCTCTAATCGTCGGCCGCCTCCCGCGCCATCTCTGTTACAGTCGCACAGAAAGAAAAGACCTAAAATTGGTTCGCGGAGCTGGCGTCGACTTTTCTCGCCCAACAAAAAGCCGGGCCACTCCTCCTCCCTGCTTCTAGATTGTTTGGAGGCATTTCCGTCGGTATTTGTTTTCAGTGTCCCGTTAAGTTGTTTCCGCCGAACCCAAAACATAACGACCGCTTACATCTTCATCTGCGCGCAGTGAAGAGGAGGGAGGTGGAGCTAAGAAGAAAACACGGGAGGGAGGAGACGGCATCGGCGCTTAGAGCAGCGCAGGGCGTAACAACGAAATTCGCAGAAAGCGAAGAAAACGTGCGCACCAAAAGAGCGGAATTGCCCGCGCTCCTCCGCAGCTTATTCTTCTGGAGCGCAAGTTGGGCGCTCCTGCTTCTTTTTTTGTCTCTGTTGAGACGCGCGTGACAGCGCGTGTATTAGCCCTAAGAGAGCATCCATCACACTCGCATTCTTCGCCCAATGTTTCCGCTGTCAAGTTGCTCCGCATCACGCACCCCGAGTCTCGCCTTCTGCAGCTTCTGGAACTTTTCTTTCTTTTTCTGCTATTCTCTCGACAACTTCCTCATGGTGCTGTGCTCTCCGTGCATATGGCTGAAGCTGTCAGGAAGAGCGAGGTCAACGTCGTACGAGTTAGTTAAACCACATAAGACTTGCGAAGTTGAAAGCAGTGAAAAAACGCATTCATAGACGAGCGGCAGGACAGCCTCGGCAGATCGGGCCGCGTGAGTACCGAGTCAGAAGCGAGGCCGTTGCTGTCCATCTTTGACGCGAAAATATCTGCCCTGTGTCTCACTAGAATGAGTCGACGTGGCGGAAGCTCGAATGGGTGTCAGCGCGTCGGAAACCGGATTCTGAGAACAGTTCACTCGGAAGAGTGGTTTCGAAACGTGGCATAGAAGTCTGGTACTTTGGCCGTGTTTCGCTGGGGCATGATGACTACCCAAGTCACGGGTTCGAGCAACTCATACGTCATCGTTTCATGCTGCCATTCTTCAGGATTTGGCGCCCATATCCTCTTCAGACCTTATCAAAATATTGGTTTGTCAGCGTTAATAGAAATAAATTTTTAAAGTGCACGTTTCTCCAGCCATGCTGCAGCCGTGTCTCCAATATGAGTTCTTTCTTTGTGACCTTTCTTCATGGTCTATGTCTGGAGAGATATTCGACCACGTTTTATTATGCGTGTTTCGTAAAACAAATACTCGGCAGAATAAATTTTAAGATCATGGTTACAAATAGTTTAGTGGTGGAGTGCGAGAGACTGAGGAGTTACTTGGCTACTGAAAGCAGGAAGCTGGTTTAAACAAAGCAACCAACATAAGGCTGCTCAGATTTATTTCTTTAGAATGGATGCCTTCTTTTCTTCCATGGCAAGAATTTATTTTTCCGGTGCTCCCATCAAATATCACTCTCTGAGCATACGCTTGGCTTTGCTGTCCGTCTTGTTGAGGCAGACTTTCCTCCGAATGTTTAAACGGCTTGCGCCTGAATCCCCTAAACGTTTCTTGTTTAATACAAGAGCGCAGAAAGACGTCATCTTCAGTGCCATTCGTCACATAAAGCGATAATTTTGCCGAGTACCGTTTCCATTAATTTAAAATTTAACGTGATCATTAATTACGATACATCAATTCGTCGTGTCAGCGGTGCACGGAGAAATTTCAGCAAATATTTACCGCTACAAAACCGCAAGCAAATTATGACTGCATCTAAGTAAGTTATTGAAGAGAACTTTCGTAGCTTTGACAAACGTGTTCAGCGCAAGCTGACTCGTTCACTGAACAAAAGTTTCCAGCGGCTGTTTATTATTGTTATTATCGCACCTATCTCACCCCTGCCATTTCGAGAAAAGAGGCGGCCAGAATGACTGAATGCGTGTTCCTCGATGATAGGAACTCGCGCGTCATGCCATTTCACGCGTGACGTCGAGCTTCGACGTTTTCCCACTTCCGTCCGCAGAGGACGGTCCACGCCTGTCCGTGGCACGTCCGATTCCCCTGGGCGCCCTTTCAGCGCGACAAAGCCGTCGCTCTGCGACCGGACCGACGAAGTCACGCATTTCGGGACCGAACCAGGCGCGCCCTCTAGCGGCACGCCAGGAGGCCAACTTCGCTCTGTGTGCGTGCGGCCAACTTGATAACAACGCGTTGCTCCCGCTAACCTCCCTCCCTCCCTGCCTCCGCTCGGCGGCTTAACTAGGCCGCCAGGCCTAATTTACCCTCGCGGGCCAGCATCGATGGAGCCAATCGCGACGAGCCCATTACTCTGCCTTACTTAAGACCCTCTCGTCGTTCGGCGAATCAATCATGCTTACACTGCCCCGGAGCAGGGCATGCACGACCGCTCCTGGCGCGTGGCCTGCAGCGACGTTGTAGCCGATAATAGCCCTTTGAGTGCACACTGGCTCTGTACACTTTGCGTTGCTAATACTGTGCACCGGCACTGAAGCTGCGTTTCTGGCTTATCTGGGGGGAAAATGCGAACGCACTCTGCTACTAGCACGCCACAGCATCACTCGTTGTCGGCGGTCCTGCCGAGGCTAGCGCTTTTTACGTCGCCTACAGGCTTGCGCCTGGTGCCTTTTGGAACTTAGTGGCGTCTAGCTCTTCACTATCTGAAGATTCCGCCATCGTACGGAAACCGAGCTGCACAGTCGCCTGCGCATCCTCACCCTCTGGGCTGCCCAACCAACACTCGTACTTGTAATGACTGCGGCTGGGGCCTTTGGCCAAGCCGGAAATACTCTTGTAAACGGAGCTATTGATCTAATTTCTACGTTGTATTTTGCTTTTTCTACACCTGGTTTACATCGTGCTATTATAATTTTTTACGTTACCCCTAAAGGCCTTTACAGGCTGGTTAAAGGTACACCGCATTTCTCTTAATAACACTTAAAACCCATGAAACATTAATAAACGCTGCATACAAATCCAGAGAACAAAGTAGCTTTTTAAAATGAACAAAGTCAACACAACTGACGTACAGTTAATAAAAACAGTGCATGACCCACTGTCATTACACGTTTCCGTCGCAGTGAATGAGCGCTTGAAATTGTTGTCTATTTTAAATGCACAGCCGAAGACTTCATTTGCTACTACTGCACGGAAGGAATGAGTTGGCATAAACAGATGAGCGGTAGGTTGCGCGCTAAACTTATAAACACCGATCCTGTCTTGGGTAGATGAGATGCGGTGAGTGAAGAAATCCTCGTGAAGGGATGGCGTTACATAAATTGTAGGAAAACCGTGAGACGAACATGTGCACGGCGAAGTGTCAAGTTTTCTACTTCTGTAGCTCTTCACGCGAGAGCGTAAGATTCCCGTTTTTCAAAAAATCCAGCATCATTGAGGACGGCAGTGGCGTGAGCGAAAAATCTAGATTGGTCGAAAAAGTGCCTACGTCACCCACGGAACAAAGGATTTTAAAAGTGATTAAAACATAAAAAAATTGGCCCCTACAAGGTTGCAACATTACTCAAATATCACTAGGACATGTAAGTACATAGAGTAAATCAACTGCGCTGAAAGGGGAATTGGGGTAATTTGCCGGCAATCGAACCCCTGTCACCGTTGGTAGTCAGACACACTGCCTCTAGGCCCGTCGGGCACGTTTGTACAGTTTGGTGAGAGCAGGACTTTACATGTATGCTCTGTGGGCTTTCACAAAATGATTGTGGTTGTGAAAGAGGAAACCGCGATTCTGCGGCATTGCAAGAGGGGCCGCTGAATGAACGCATTAACGCTGTCTCGTCATGCCCCTAAAGGCGGAGCTTAAGTGTCCTCAAAAAAAAATTTTTTTTCAATTTATGACGCTTGTAAAGCGCGAGGAGTCTGAGATGAATTGGGTAGCCCGGATTTGCAAGGATTCAATGTTAGTGACAAGATAGGCTGTTCAGGGTAAAAAATGAGGGCTGTGTATTCGGTTTTAGGATAGATTATAGTGGTGTAGCAAGGCTTCTAAACTGTATGGAAACGGGATTACATTTGAGAAGACTGACTGAGTGGTCAGCAGACGCTACAGGGTCAGATTAATGTGATGATGCCAGCAGCGAAGGCAGCACAAGCAGTTCGAGTAACATGCTTCATTGCTATCATTGCAGTTCTTGGCAAAATCATCAGTGGCGGGCCATCAGACGTACAGGTGCAGACAAAAATAAACGGAGCACGTTCTTGGCTTATAACATTGTTCACGCACGTTGTAATTTAAACTGGCAATTGTGTGTGTGCCAGTTCGCTTTCTCGTTAACAAACAATATTTCTTCATGTCCAACAGTAAAGGTGTGATTGCAATTAGAAGGCAAACGCGTGCTCCGTTCACTTATGTCCGCACCTGTACATCCAGTGGCCACGTGTTGCCGACACCGGCAGTAAGAGACACCATGCTCGAACGAAGCAAGAAAGATGCCGACATTAACCCCTCCAGGTAAGGTAAGCGCTATAAAACCGTAACAGTTGCCTGACCGCCGTGATTTGGCCGCAGCGAAGGCAGCACGAGCAGCTTGTTGAGTAACAAGCCTTATCTTGAGAAAGCCTCTGACTTTATAGAAATGAGCTGGAAGTTAGAAGCATTTGTGCCGTAGTTAATATTCGTACAGGAAGTCATATTGATGGCATCTAAATCGCGCCCATAAGATATGTTTTATTTATTATAGCTCTCGTCCTTACTTATAATACAACATTGCCTTATCATTACGATGCTTTCCAAAACTAGTGCAGGTATCAAAAGTCATTCCAGTTTTTAATGCGATACTTTAGAAGTCGGAAAAAATGCGTCGCAGGCCACATAATTCCCACGACCGGACGCGTCACTTTTGGACTGGTGGCGTAAGCTATACGTTTCAATGTATCTTCCTTGCGTTATAGTAGCAACATCTAGACAACCTGACGACATGTCTGCTAGTGTGCAGGCATACGTGTAGGGCTGCTCTACACATCATGAAAGAATTACAGAAAACTCGAAATAAAGGCATCAGTAGCTTCTAATCATACCGCATTTCCAACACATGATGTAATAAGGTGTCCCTGTGACTCCTTAAAAATTAGTACAAGATTAACATGCCCAATTATGACCTCAATCATTGATCTCAAGCATCTCGATGAGCGCAAGCAAATTAACCACATTACACAGTCAACCGAGCTTGAGTATTTTTCTCAGTTTCATTACCGATATCGAGGAAACATCGTTTTCTGCCGTCAGAAGATGCCACTTTACATAGATGCATATAAAAAGTATTAATAGCGCAGGTCCTACGTTTGGCCATCCGTTATTGTGTTCAAAGTCAGCAGTGAAATCGGGACTACAAACCGAGCCATTAGGAGATAACTGTTTTGGGCTCACGAACAGTAAAAAATGCAACCTGTGCATTTGCTGGGCATTGTTTGAAGAGCGGAAATTTTGAAGGACGAATAGCGGCGAAAGATGCACAAAAACCGAAGAGCAGTTAAGGTATTTACGGGTCACGTTTACTCACGATGGAGAAGAGCTAGGCACCTAACCAATAAGAATACTGGAAACCATAAGGGGTAATAAAGAGCGTTAAACGTACGGTCAAACAGGCATAGGGTGTGAACTGCCCAAATTTGATGGGAAAGAAGAATATAGATAAGGACAGAAAGGAAAAGCGATACAACAGATAGCGGTCGTTTAATGACAGTTGAAGAAGCAGTGCCCTATTGTTTCAAGCGAAATCACGGCGCCCTAGGACGCGTAGCTATACATATAAAAATCTCTAGAAGGGTGGTCCACATAGGGGTGCAGTAACGCTCTATCAGTCCACATGTAGACTGCCAGCAAGATCAGCATCCCTTGACTTTAAGATTCAAGGATCACAAAGGCAATGTGAACACATCCATGGACAGAAATAAATAAAAAGCGGATGCAGAATTGATGGCTGGAAAGTATACAGATGCAAGATAAAATGATGACAGTTGCAGCCATATGCAGTCGGACCTAAAATGTACATAAAGCTCATAATAAAAACTGATCAATTTCAAGATGGCATTAAAAAAAGGTTGCTGAAAAGTGTGCCAAAGAGAGGCCTGTCGTTTCAAAGGTACCCTCTTAGAATTAATTTATTCTACTTGAAGACACCAACCGCATTATACCAGTCAAGAACATGCCACAGAAGATGGCTCAGTCAAAACGGGCCTCTCGGGACCCCATCTCTGCCGGAAGAGTTTGCGGGGGCTGCATAAAAGTACCAGAACCGATAATTGTGCGAGGAAATGGGTCAGCCTTAGGCGTCGTCACCCTGAAAGCTGCACAAATTAGGGGAGCTCTTTGTTAATAAAACGTACTAACAAGTTGCTATGAGGCCGTAGTTTAAAGTGTAGCACAGTTTTCTTTTGTGAGCCTTGGCCACCGAAGGATTGCTGCCAACCCCATGGATGATCACAGTTCTAGGGCGACCTCTGCCGCCAGTCAAAATGATAGAAGAGCAAAAATGGGCCACGCGGAGGCGGCAGTGATTGATCGTGCGGGTGAGAGGCAACGCGCCCGAGCGTACTCCATCCGACTGGCGTAGGCGCAAGGACCGTGCCCCAGGCCGGGGCCGTAACCCTGCTAGCTTTCCTGGCCGATGACGTCATCGCCAGTTTCTGTGAACAGTACGGCACAGGCGGAGAAGAGTATTTTGCGTCTCTTGCCTCGCAGTAAGACTTCCACGTATTTGCGTAAGTATTGCTGAGCGATGACTCGGCGACAGCAACGAAAATTGTCGGCAGAAATTGGCTTCCCCTTTTCCAGAGGTACTAAAACTGCTGGGTGACACCGCAGTATGCGGCGGTGGTATTGTGAAAAAGTAGTACAGTCTTCTTTTATCCCGTTCGTTTGCAGCTCGGTCTGTCGGCGTTCATTACGGAAGTTTCGGCAGCAACGACCACAGTGTAAACATGGCCTGAGCTTATGTGTGTCCTTATCAGCTAACTAATGGATGGTCTAAGCGCGTCCGATGAATGCACGCCACTACGTCGCGTCAGCGGCGACATGTCGTGGTCTCGGTGTCTGCGTGCGTGCAAAGCGGGGTGAACTGTACTGGTCATTTTGGGCTCCTGGCTAATGGCCTGCGATACATCGCGGGATGCACGCCAGACAGCGAGTCGGTGCTGTATTGAAATAGGGTGCTTGGTTCTGCACTCTAATATTGAAAGTAAAAGCAACGGCCGCAGCCACTGAGACCTAGCGGGGGCTTTATACTCCAGTAAAGAGCCACGTATATGAGCGCGCATAAAGGGCAGATGGTGTAACAACAGCGTGCTCGGGACTGGTAAAATGCCCTGTTGCAGTAAGTTAACGCACTTGTACCGTCCCCTCTAAAAATTGTCTATAGATTACTTATAGACTGTTGCCTTCCTATAGATAATTCTTTTAGTCTGTTCATAGTCTATACACGTCTATAGACAAAAGTGTATGAAAATATATGGCCATAAATCTATATATTGTCTATAGACTGTCTATAGCATTTGTATTACCTATAGATTGTTCACTAGGATTTGTCTATAGACAGTCTGTAGACTTTATATACTATCGATAGTCTATAGAGTGTCTAAAGTTTTTTTGTAAGAATTCATTGCACCAAAACAGCTCTTTCGTTTTCTTCAGCGACCGACACTTTGTATGCGACTGAAGTGAAGTCTAACTAGAATATTGCATGTTTTGTACTCTTACAGTACTCCTCCAAGCAGCAACATTGCGAAGCTTGCGTAGAGCCAGCTTGCTTTGAGAAAGCGTTAAGCGGGCTACGAAGCCGAGCACTGTCCGTACACAAGTACAAGAACCTACTTTCAAGTACACAGAAAATTTGTAGAGACGTACACCTCAAAAAAGCAAGGTTATTCGTCAAAAGTAGTGAAGGCGATGCCGTACAGCTACAGGTTGCACATTCAACGACCACCCAGACGTTGCCAGCGTCTGTTCGCGCTGTTCCCAATGACACGAATATTCGAGGTCACAGTTCCTGATACTCCTGTATTCGGTGAAGACCTGCCACGGGTAGACGGGGCTTGAGCGTAAAGTGACTGAAGCTAGGAGGAGCATTTGGGCCAATAGCTGTTTTACAATACCTTTTCTTTTTTTACGATTACCCCCTTATTCAACTGTGCAAATTTCCGAAAGATAGCAGAGCGCAGTTCCTGAATGATTACATCGACTTGTGTGAGAATACTCACTGCCACCTTACACCTCGTCATGAACGCTGGTAGGTTCCAAGTCCTCGTACCAGTTATGGATCTGAAGCATTGAAGTATTTCTAGCCGGCGTTACTTAATAATAATAATAATTGGTTTTTGGGGAAAGGAAATGGCGCAGTATCTGTCTCATATATCTTTGGACACCTGAACCACGCCGTAAGGGAAGGGATAAAGGAGGGAGTGAAAGAAGAAAGGAAGAATAGGTGCCGTAGTGGAGGGCTCCGGAATAATTTCGACCATCTGGGGATCTTTAACGTGCACTGACATCGCACAGCACACGGGCGCCTTAGCGTTTTTCCTCCATAAAAACGCAGCCGCCGCGGAAAAACACTAAGGCGCCCGTGTGCTGTGCGATGTCAGTGCACGTTAAAGATCCCCAGGTGGTCGAAATTATTCCGGAGCCCTCCACTACGGCACCTATTCTTCCTTTCTTCTTTCACTCCCTCCTTCGACTTGGAATTATCAACTCGTGGCGTCGTTCGTATTCGCACAAATACAGAACTTTATTTCTATGACATGACACAGCTTTTCATTTAGTATGATTATTTTTACCTACGCTTGCCTACATTGTGCTTCAACTTTTTTAACTGGAAACCTACGCACGGTCTGTACGGTTAGTCGCTACCTGTGGAGGATTTATTTCCGTTATTGTGCGAAACGAGTGCCAGTTGAATTTCTGTTTTCGCTGAATACAAATTATGTTATCAGCAGAGGTGAGATCTGCGTGCACCATGAAACCCAATTCGTTTTGTTTACATTGTGAACGACAGAAGTCTTCTTTGTCAGGTGCACCGAGGCTTTTTCGTGGTACCGCGCCGACGTATTTCGGGACAAGGGAGCAGCGTCAGTGGCCTTTTTTCTCGCATGCGCCGCCATGCAATGCTCATATCTGAAACGAAGAATGGCTGTGACTCATTACGCTAGGCAGTACCAACACGTACTGAAGTCATACTCTTCATTCAGCACCTGTGTCAAAATTTCGCCGTTTGAAAAATAATACCTTCGAAATTTTACTCGCCAAAGCGACATCTGTAAGGCACGCCGTAGTGTAGCACTGTGGTTTATATTCTGCAAACTCGGTTTTTTTTAACTGGCATTGAAATTTCTTTACATGACTCATTTGAGTGTCGTTTATATATCGAAATGCCGCCGGCATCGATCTCGCGAAGTGGGGTTGAGCGGCAAACCGCCATAGCCACGGAGCCACGGAGCTACTGCGGCAGACGGGCCCCGATTCGCTGTTGCGATGCGATCAAATGTGCGTTCACATACTCTCAGCTCTGTTGTCACCACAGCGTCACCCATCACGACCTTCTTTCTTCTCCTCCTCCCATGCCCCAGTGCAGAGTAGCAGGACAGAGTAGCCGACCTTTTTGCATTCTTTTTATTAAATTTAACTCTCTATCGGGATCCATGCCAGAGACCATATTTGTTTTCGGCCTGTATAATTCAACGCCCTCCGCTCTACCCTTTAGTTTTACGGCGAAAGCCGGTACTGGGGCCCCAGCCTGAGTGATCGTGTAAGTTGAACCCGTTGTAGTTGTAGCTGTAGAAATTTGCAATTGAAGGCAAGCCAAACCAAGAAAAAAAGAGAAGAGACGAAAAAATGCGAAAGAAAAATAAGGAGAAAGAAAAAGCGAATCAGAAAAAATACAAGGCAATAGAAAGAAGATGAAAAGAACTGGAGAAGTTGAAGTGAGACAGAACATTCGGATTTCCTCAAGACCTCTCAAAATTTGTTATTTGTATTCACAGACTCCTCTATTTATATTTATGAGCCGCTTGAGATAAACCTGGTTGAATTTTCTCCTGCTCGGATGTGCACCAAACTTTGGACAATCCCTTCCCCCCCCCTCCCCCCCATGGGTATTTGCCATCGCTTTTGATGCAACAACAACAAGGCGAGAAAATGGGCGGACATAACAGCTTTCGTGGAATATTTTAGCTTGGCCGAAGCCTAGATAAGCTCGTCTTTCTTTTTAAAGATTTTTCCTAATGGCAGCCAAAATGTGATTAAAATAATTACAATAACTAAAACAGGCTAAGCATCCCTTTCAAGTTGACACAAACAACCGAGGGTCTGATTGAGGGTCAGCAAAGAACTAGAAGAAAACAAACAAAAAACAAAAACAGTTCGCACTGGGAGAGAAGGAAAGAAAACATAGCGAAATGCGAGAATAGGTTGATGGTTGATGGTTTAGGGGGTTTAACGTCCCAAAGCGACTCAGGCTATGAGAGAGGCCGTATCGAAGGGCTCCGGAAATTTCAACCAGCTGGGGTTCTTTAACGTGCACTGACATCGCACAGCACACGGGCCTCTTGAACTTCGCCTCCATCGAAATTCGACCGCCATGGCTAGGATAGAACCCGCGTCTTTCAGGACAGCAGCCGAGCGCCATAACCACTGAGCCACCGTGGCGGCTACGAGAATAGGACTAGCAGTAAAAGGCGTCTAAACGCGTGCCAAGCTTTTCAGACTTATGGCATCCGTACGACATTTTCTAATGAAACGAGTTTTTTCAGCAAATAAAAAAAAATTGCAGTCTATAGTGCGTGCTATGCCTAGAAAAAACTACCCCCCTGTGGGAATGTATGCGTTTTGCGTCGCGTTTTCTTGCCATGTTGTCGGGCGCAGTTTCGTCATCTATGGAATGCTCTGCCATGGGCTACACCTTTTTGTGCAGTGCATTTCATGCTTACATCTACTCTCAGCGATGAGATCGACAGTAAATTTTTTTTCTTTCAGCTCACTTATATCTGCACGTGGCAGTAATATTCGCCATTTTTGTGCGAGTCTATAGACCTCTTCACTTTTTTTCTTCGTGCTGCAAAGCACTACTACTAACGCTTGTGTGCGGCGCATTGCGGGCTTTATATTGCGCGTTCCTCTTCGACATGCGAGCAGCGTCAAGCTAACGTAGGGGCGAGTACAAACAGAAGAAAAAGTACGAACGCTTACTAAAAACTGATTTGCTAGACGGCATTCGTGTTTCTGGTATTTACCGTCTGCGTTTTTTGGCATTTTATTTCTTGCTGTAGACGCTTACTCGCGCCATCGAATAACTAAACGCAAAACACTGCAAACTCGTCGCTGCGAAGAGATTTTTTTTCTTCACATGAAAATACAAATTAGAGAGAGTGTAGACCATAGCGGAGTGTGGCGAAGAAGCTTTGGAAGCAATGTAGACCGTCCCCTGAACCAGTAGTGGTATCGGTAAGTGGTCGTTATTGTTGAAAAGAGAAGAAGAGTGCTCTTCAGTCGTATCAAATTACAAATATGCAAAACGCATCAACTTAAATATACCAGGGGCTTTTTTTTCATCGAAATATGCATTGAAGTACGCGTCAATCATGACACAATAAGCGACTACTTCTAAATTAAATGTAAAGCACCCACTAAAATGCCAATGGTTCATGTACGCGTACATGTCAACTAAAAACATCACCGGAGGCATTGTGCTGGTTGCACTGTGTACTGTGATTGCAGATCACATGGCGTGTGGCTTGAGGACTCTATCAATAGAGTTTAACCACGTGACCCACTGCAGTTTTGCAATATTAACGCGACGAAGTGAAGGCTCCTGTTCTGCAGAAAATCCGGCGTAGTCTTCAGCGTTGTGAGCGAGAAATCCCCAGAGGAACAGCCTTAGTGCGTCACCTAGGTCACGTGACCTTCTGGCGTCATCCCAACCTGCCCACCCGATTGTGAGTAAAATGACTTTTGCGGCAGGTTGCAGATAAATTAATGATTGGCCGCGAGAGGTCGCATGGGAAGAGCAACCTGCGTCGCACAAGCCCCACTGGTGCTAGCACCTGCCATCGCGGAACAGTGGCGCATTACTTAACCGCTGTATCACACTGCGCCAGGAGTGGTTAGAGGACTTCTGAGATCTATGAATGTAAAGTAGAGAATGAAAAATTGCGCATATATGAACATTAACCCATTAACGCCGTTATCGTGTCATACCCTTAAGGCGGGGCTTGTCCCCTACACTTTTCCTCTAGCTCTCGGGATCAATTATCAGTGCTTAAAACTAACCTTGTAAAGGCGTTTGAACGTGTGCGTCCTTTCTTTCTCTTCTCTCTCTCTCTCTCTTACAACACGTTAGTGTGCGCTCAGTTGTCTCCAATGCTACACGTTTTTGATACAATAGCTGCCCAGCCCGCTTGATTTTTAATGGTTGTCTCTCCCAACGTGTTTCCATTTTATCCCGTGTAAAACAAGGTTGCCCGCTATCCCGCTGCTGTTTGCCTTCTACTTACATCCCCTGTGCATGAGTATTATGAATAGTTCGTATCCTCGGTAACCAACTTAAGATATCAGCTTATGCACATGATCTGGCGTTTTTCAGCGCTCACAAACGAAGCACAGGTGAAGTTATTTAACGGAGGACTTTTGTTAGTTTCATGTGCCCAAATCAATCATTAATAGACTGTTGTTTGGTTAGATATCGAAGCCTAGAGATGAATCAGTCCATCATGTCGAGAATGAGCAGCTAAGTTCTGGAAGTCGTCCCCTAGAGAGGCACATGCGGCTAACGCCTAAAATTTACTTACACCGGGAATGAGTAGCGTGTTGATGCTACACAGCAGCTTATGAATAGGCACGAAGCTTATGGTGATGCCTTCCTGCAGTCTTTGCCCTGGTTCATGGTATACGAGTAACTAGTAGTATGGCTCACACTATACCATGAGCAATAGTAAAAATGGCTAAGCATAATTTGGCTCCATATTACGTCTCAAAAGCCGACGAATCTTAGAATGTAGCGAAGAATATAGCTTAAAGCTACATTGACTGTTTCTGAGATAATATGGGGGCCTATTTACGCTCGCACAAAACAGGGCGGCTAGTTCCGCCTTCTTTAAACTCCTTTAAACTTCCGAAATAAAAATTATGAAGCCAGCTATTATTCACGAATTGTCCGGGCTATAGTTACTGCTGGTGACACGAACCTTCCCAATGACAACGCGAGGCCACAAACTGCTAGAACAACTCTGGCGACGGCATAAAAGCTGTGTTTTAAGTACACTCTACATCATCCGTACCCACCCTGCCTCTCACAGTCAGACTTCCATGTTCTCGGTCCTCTGAAGGTTTAGTTGAAGGGAAAGAACTTTCATAACTGCGGTGAAGTTTCTTCGCTCGTGGTGCGCGCGCGAGTGGCTGGACACTGCACGAAAAAAATTTTCCCGTAGATGATTTATGCTCCAGTGAAGCACTTCCTTAAGTTCATTGATAAGCAGTGAATATGCAACCGTTATTGCCGCCTGCGAGATCCCCAGAATGAATTAATTGTGGTTCATTACTGAACATAAGAGAGCCGGATTCAATAAAGGAGTAGAGGTGGTGCTCACCCTAAAATTTCGGACCAGCGATAAGTATGTGAATGCTTATCACGACTGTACGAGCGATGAACTGCGAGGTTTAATATCGACATGTCAAGCTTGAAGGTTATAGGTTCGCCTTGAAGACGTAGACCATGGTTATCATGTGTTCACGTTAAGTTCTCGGGGCACTGATTTTCTTACAGAACACGAGACAAAGCGGCAAAGTTAGAAAGCGCACCTATTAAACTGCTGGGGCATATATTTTTTTTCTTTGCAAACCAAGCTCCTTTCTTCGCTAGAAAGCACACACATAAATATTCTTCTATTCGCAGGCATTAAGTTTTGCAGCATGAAAAGCCCCGCTTTTATTGTAACTTGCACTACACTTGACGAATTCAAGAGCCTCGTTCCCGCGGGCCTCGCGTTGAAGAGTTTTGGAGCGCCGATCACAACCTCAACATTCAAGAGAGTTTTCTCGGAAAGTCTTTCGGAACCTGCACTTTATGGCGGACGGCAGAGCTAGTCGAAACCACGTCATGGTGTCTGTATTCACCAACGGTGGAGTACCTCTGTGCCTGCCGACATCCCTCTGCCAGCATTTCAGTGCCGTCGCTAGCCTTTTGTCGGTAATCAGTTCAAGAGATATCCACGAACACTGCTCGCATCCTAGTGGAGAAGGCTGCCAGAAGCAAGAGACTGCAGAGGAGGCGGATCGTGCCAGTGGAAGCCGCACCGTTATCGGTGCCCAGCCTAGCTATACACAGTGCCATTGTTTGTGAAGCGCCGACCGCACCGCGCGGACGGGATGGCGCACCGATGCGGGCGAGTGTGTGCCGCAATTCATCACCGTCAGAGGGCACAAAGAGTGCACCGGCGGCCAGACTAAGCGCTCTGAGGGCGCGTTGTATTCTGCGGCAATACAGCCACCGAAACGACCAGATTTCAATGAGGGGCAGCGAACCTAGTAAGGCGGCCGGTGAGGCAGGGGGAGGGTGACGGGCCGTGAACGCGGCATCGTTAAAATGTTCCTTGCAGGCCTAAAATTGTTCGGGGTATCTTGAAAACTGTCTCGGCGGGGACGGAAATGCGGCGCTGGAGCATCCAGTTCAATATAGTGTTATGGTACTTGCTCTACGCGTTAACATTACCCACTCCCGGTGCGCAGTATACCCTCGCTTTATATATAGGCCAGCCTTCATCAGCAGCACACACTGCACGCGTTCTAAGGCAGAAATGCGAGCTGCTTCCACTCCTTGGTCGTGCCCGCAGTTATGTAAGTAAGCGCGTTCTTCTCTGACACTGTGGGTGCACTTCGTCCTTAATGGTGGACCTTCTCGTCATGTACAAATCTTACCATCTGGACCCTATAGGGCGCTTAATGGAAGCAGTGATGGAAAAAACGCTGTATTATAGACACCCTTGTGAAGTCTTCCATGCTGGCGTCTGTAGGCATAGACGAGAGAGACTTAAGCATTTTTTCCGCTTTTGTCATATTTAGGAAGCAGTCCTCTCAACTTGCGGAGCCCTCCAGGCAAACATTTAGGCGTAGGAAGACGGCAAGGTCAAATGCTTGAGAGAGGAAAGGTTCAGAACTGGGCCTGAATTTGATCCGTTTCTATCAGAGTTCAGCGCAAGCGCCTTCCCAAGTACTGTCAGACGCGCAGTCACAAGAAAACAGTGGCACAACTCTACCATTTCCTTTCATCCGTTAAGGAATAAAGAGCCAGCAGCGTCATCTTCCTCATAAGTCGAGTTCAGTCTATTGTAAGACTAAGGCCTCTTGCCCTTCCTCCTTAGCACCGCCCGCGCGAACGTTGTTGCAGCGAACTTTTCAATTCGGCACCATCATCTGACTCTAGGCAGCAACGCAGTCTACGACTGGTTTTCCTTCGTGTTCGTTCTAACAGCTATCGCAAACTACCAGATGTCGTGTCTGTGCATTCCATGCCCTGCCCAAGCTCAGTTCTTTTTTTTAATTGTGGCAAAACATCTCCAACCTCATGCTTGCTGTTACAGCGCTCATTTTCCTTAACATCGCTCTCTGCACCGTGCCTATTTTGATTTCTAAACCGTTTGTTAGCCTCCAAGTACCGGCAACATACACCAGTGCTATATATGCATTTTTTTTTCAGCGATATGGGTGAGCTGCTGGTCTCGCCTTCGGAGAGAGAGGCAAATGCATTCTCACATCGGTCTTTTTCGCCTGGTAACGTCTTTCGAATAAATATGCAACGACTTATGCAGACGCCGAAACAGCATTAGGTACTCCGAGCACGCACCTCGTCGTGGTCGTTGGGCCAAAGCAGGGATGAGCGCGGGCTACCAGCAAAGTTAGTGTGAACCATAAAAACGCTGCCACTAGCAGACCAAGAGGGGCAGGTGAGACGAAACGTAATCAGATGGAATTACAACCCAAGAATATTTGGGAGTGTCTTCCGCCGCGAGGTGCGCTTCGTCGCACTTACACCGGCCCTTTTTTCGTTGCAGCCTTCGTGCTCGGATGCGAGCCTCAATCACGCCTGCCTCTCGGTCTCCATTCCCTTCGTCGGAGGATCCATGAAATGTGTTCTCACTGTGGTTCCCAGAGGCTCTTCGGATTACCCGACCGTGATCGAGCCGCGGTCCCGAAGAGTAACCGTGAAGTATGCGCTTCACGCCCGCCCAGACGCGGAACGCCCTGGGCAGGGCCAGGGAAGCCACGCCTTTCATTTCGGTTCGTTTCGTCCGTCATCCAACCTCCGACGCTTTAGAGAATAATTAGAGCGACCGCTCCTACGAGGCAAGCCTCGCCATCAAAGGCGTCCGCGTGCCCTACCGAACGTTTGGGACGGCGCTTTGGGCCTCGAGCCTGCTATTATCGATGTTTCACACGGCAAACAGCACATCAGGCAGACACGAATAGTCTGTGCCACTCAAGTGCCTGACAGGCTTGAAAGCGGCTAATAATACGAGGTCTGCCCGGAAAGTGGCCGACATTTTCTTTATTTTGTGAATACCTTGCAACCCAGAGCGATGGCGCCTTGTTGCCCTTTAGTATGTTCCCGTCTGAAGCTCACGCTTTAATCGACCTTCCTCACAAATTCCGCCATCATGCTTAGAAGACCTCTTCAAGGGAGACCATCGGCTGCCGTTCTGAGTTGGCCTTTTTTTGCCATCTATTCCATATTTAAACTTCATGCGTTCAAGATCGAATTTCAGCTTTTGGAATTGACAGAATTCACACTGGAGAGAGAGACCCCGCGACCCTTGCTTGAGAGGTCGTTTCTATATTGGCAATGCTGTGGTCATTTCGTGCACAGGAACAATCATCCATAAACTTCAGAAATAGAGACCGGAACTTTAGAGGGCACCGTGGGTCGGCATCAAAGAGTACTTGGCGCGCGTGTACTGCGAAGGACCCTATTTGTTAGCGTACGCGATCGTTTGCGTATGTCTGTGAAAAGAGGAAGAAAGAGGTTGGGAGCAAAGCGGAGAAGGAAAAGCGGGAATTTTAACAAAAGGAAGGTTACGGTCTTGCTACCCTCCACTGGTAGAGTGTGAACGAAGAAGGTATCTACCGTTAAGGAGAATAGATAAGTTAACTTAAAATTGGAACTGGTTTAACAACGGCTACACTCAAAGGTCGAGCAAAAAGTTGTGACCTGGCTGGACACTGTTTGACAGGGTTAAACACTTTATTGCACGAGATTGCTAACGACGCCATCACCGACTTAAAGCATACAATCAAAGTCAAAGGTCGAAGGTCATGCCACCATGATGGCGAATCGTGGTGGCTATGCTATACCCCATTTCCTGCGTAGTTTGACAAAAGTGATTCTGTTGCTGTGCTGACTTACCAAGGTCAGTCATGGTCAAGGATCGCACCGACATGGCAAGGATCACACCGACACAGAGATATATTTTGCGTTTAGTAGAGCTTTCGCTCTAAAATGAATCGGACATCTACCCTTATGGTATAACCACAATGCAAGTGACATTTGGAGTGGTGCGAAATGCCGGTGTCAGCCGGAGTGTTCAGTAAAACTGTGTAGGGATGACTTTTACTGAAAATGGTGGAGTACCAGGGTGCAGTACATAGCTATGGCTCATGAAGGCGGGGTAGGAGTGCATCACGAGAGCAATCGTGTGTCATACACGTCAAAGACAGTCACAAAAATGACTTCAGCAGTGTAGTAATTGTGTCCGGAAAAATCCGTGATTTGCGTTCTGGCCAATCAGCGTGGCGCATTGCCACGTCATGACATCACTCCATTATAATCTATCAGCATTGCTCGTTGTGATGACTTTATGCATGACGTCACCAGGTGTGTTAAACCGCTTGCGACGTCGCATTGGCCATAACAGCTGTCGCTACAAAAAGAAGCATCCCAAGTGAGAAAGTGCGCACGGCAAAGGCCAGATGCCCATAAAAAACGAAACGATACGCTCTGCTAAACTCCCCGTTGTCGCTGTGTCAGAAAGCGAGGGCTATTTTTTTTTGTTTTTGTAGATTCCTAGTGTCCAGGAATTCAGCGGTGGCCTTTACATGGAGGGGCAGTCAGCGCATTCACTTGGTGAAGGCTTCGATTTTTATCAACCAGCAGTGCAAATTTGTTATATTTAGCTGCGAAACCAGCGCAGTTCTATAGGAATATAAAATGCGTAATTTGCTCCCTGATTATAAAGCATTTTCAGACAGGGAACATATATATGCGGGCCGTGTCATCCTTCAAACCAATTTTCATTCCAAAATGCCATATTAGCTATGTAACACCCTTTATGTGTATCTTGCCAGCCGCCCCATATCGTTCTCCGAACTTAACTTTCTACTTCCTTTTTTAAGCCACGTTTCCATATTGGCAGTTAAAGGCGGGAAATCACTCGATCCACTGTAGTCCTCCTCAGCTTCCCCTCTCAGCTTCCCCGTGTCTCGGGACTAGAAATGAACTGGGCAGCGACCGCTGGTCTTTCTTGTGAACTATCTATTTCTTTTGAAGATGTCATGCAAAGAAGCGTGCCTTCAGCTTGGGGTCACGTCTCCTAGTCAATGGGGTTCGTGAGCCACGGTAACACCGAACGAGTGAAACGTCTCATGGAAAGAATTGAATAGCGGTTTCTTCCGCGCCAATGTCTGCCGTGGTTGCTCAGCGGTTATGGTGCTCGGCTGCTGACCCGAAAGACGCCGGTTCGATCCCGGTCGCAGCGATCGAATTTCGATGGAGGCAAATATCTAGAGGCCCGTGTACAGTGCGATGTCAGGGCACGTAAAAGAACACCAGGTGGTCGAAATTTCCGGAGCCCAGCTGTGTTATGTGTGTGCCTCCTTATTCTTGTCCTGCGTCTGTTTCGCTGGTTCCACTATTGCCCTTCACTACGGCGTTCCTCATAGTCTGAGTCGCTTTGGGACGTTAATCCGCCAAAACCTAAACCTAATTCCGGGACAGCAAATTGCTGAAATGTGCGATAGAGCCATTGCGTCAAAGGGACTAAGAAAGCAATGCATGCAACTCCGCCGCACAAAGCGAGTAAGGTCGCGGTGATTTCAAGAAGTACCTTCTGCTACTGTAAGTTTAGTGGCATACAGTGATGGTACTGCTGGGGACGCAGCTACTCACTCCGGGTACCACATCAGGGTCACTGTTGTGCTGGGTGCCGGTGGATCTTAGCACAGGACCAGGAAGGATGGCGCTCCCCTAGGCGCGGTCCCGGTACGTACCTTTGCCAAAAGTAACCGAGCAGCCGCGCCGGAGGCCGGAGCGCGCGCTCAGCCGAGTGACGCCGCTGCTATCTTCGGCGCTGGCCGCTGCACCCCGGCTGCGAGTGTAAACTGGCTGACGTAAGCCTGCGCCCTCGCTCACTACGACATCACTCCAAAGGCGCGAAACTGCTCGTCTCACATAGTATACCTGCTTACTTCCAAGGAAGGAGGGCGAGTGCGCGAACTCCTGTCACCCATGCAGTCCAAATGATCCGCCTCCGGTGGAGTTGATACAGCTCCCTTCTGCCGAGCGATGGGAGGACCTGCTGGTCAGCTCGGACCCTAACATTCAAGTACGGGCAATCGAGTGGGACAATGAGGTCGCCGCCAGCCATGGGCTAGCGGCCATCTAGTATGTGTCTCCTGCAAGCTGCTCTCGCCGAAATAAATATTTTACAATCAATCATGCAGTCCACACTCGAAGCCGAGGAGCAGCTGCTAGCGCCGGGAACCGCAGCGCCGCCGCTCGGCTGAGAGCCCGCTCCCGCTGCCGTCGAGGCTGCTCGGTTACTTTTGGCAAAGACGGTACATCTCGGCGCCTGCGGCGGCACGCCGGAACTACTGTGCCCAGGGGTAGCGTGAATTTACCGCAAAACAGCTTGCTCTGAACTCCCCCGTTCGGCTGCTTCATCAGTGCTTTAATCTGCCGCCTTATCGGATGCTCGGAGACCAACCTGCCGGACATGCGCAGTGGTGTTGGATGCGGGTGCACTGGCTCGCACCCGAACGAACGACAAGGTGGGCGCGCCAGAGCATGTGAGTCGAGTAACCCTGTGCACTGCACTGTAAGGGGCAGGGAATCCCCCAAGCTTAAGCAAGACCAGCTTCGCTCTCTCGCATCAAGCTCGGATAAGCAGCAGTATGCCTCTTGCAAAACGCCGCCATCCCCTCATCAGAGCGGAACACTTGCCGCTGATGAGAGAACGTCCCACTGATATTAGGCGTGAACTCCGAGCCACCAATTGTACCGGCAACACAGTGCGGTACCTCTCATTCAGTCGACGACGCTTCGGAAGCTAACCACGGTGCGCTCGGTCGGTCTTGCCGTCAGACACACAAGAATTGTTTTTACTTACGCTTACAGACATAAGAAGCATGAATTCTTTTAACTCGCAGTCAAAGGTGGAAATCATCTGAAAATCGCAGTGAACCGTAGGACGAGTATACCGCGAATCATAAAATAAAACCTACTCGAAGCATTCCAAAGTTTTCATTCTGAAAGGCATCGAACAGAAAACATTTACATTATCATACCACCGACCAGAAATAGAGCCTACGCGGGTGCTAACAATGTCCCTTTTTTCGGGTTTCTGCGCTGTGGTGTGTCTACCTCTCTTCTTGTGGCGTTATTTCCACTCAGAATAACCTGTGAATCACCAACTGGCTCAATTAGCAGCTATTACAAGTCATATTTTTATCGACACCTGAAGACACTCGGCCCTCGCCACAGCATCCTGAAGACAGTCGCCACAGCATCTCCCGCTACTTGTTCTGATCATACCAGGTGTTTTTTTAGAAAGCCTAAAATTAAAATAAAAAGGTAATTTGCTTTAGATTTATCTTAACCCTGGGGCTTTATTGGGGGCTACGGCGGTTCTATAGGTAAAAGGCAGAATGCTTTAATTCTTTGGCTAATTAACTAAATATGTTTATTAGGTTTTGTCATCTGATTTTAGGGGATATGTTCTATTAGCAGATGAAGTTCGCTGGTCACTGACCATGGTAACACACAAATGAGGCAATAAGGTTGCCTCACAGTGATGATGGGAGCCGTAGCACACTCCCGAAACATCATTTGTTTTCTAACTTGGTCAGAGACCAGTGAACTTCATCAGGCATGATTCGTTATCAGACAGTATGCCGTCAAATCAATGACTACATCATTGTATTAGCAGATTTGGAGGTCGTCCTCCAAGCAGTCTAGCCAAAAAAAATTAACAAATTTTAGCGCATGCTGTGAAGCGACACTTAACCCTAACAAATGCAAGCTCATTTCGTTTCACCGCAGACATAACCCGTTTTCGTTCCCTTACAGAATTACTAACACTCCAATAGAGCACATCCATTCCTATAAAAACTAAGGTGTCATTGTAAGTCATGACCTAACTTGGCCTGAACATGTCACTAGCGCTGTCTCATGTGCAAACAAAAACCCTGGGATTTCTGAAGCGCCATTTATATACGTCAGGCAACAAAAGAGGTCAAATTACTCGCTTATACATCATTGGCAAGGACAAAGAATACGCATCTCCCATTTGGAGCCCCCACCATGCATATCTAATCGATGCGCGTGAAGCCGACCAAAATCTGGCCGGCCGTTTCAATCACTCCCAATTACGACGTTATTGTGTCATGCCTGAAATCACTGTCCAAATTACGAAGTCTTTCTTGGCGTCGTCGCTTCGCAAACCTCTCTGTTTTTCACAAATCTTATTACAGCTCACTAGGCCACGAACCATAAATCTGCGCGCACCTCCGCCGCGCATGCCCCATCGCACTGGTCACCCCCTTCAAGTTACTCGTCCAAACGCCCTAACCATAACTTTTTCCACTTCCTCCTTTCCACGAGCCACGTCAGACTGGAACTTCGTCTCCCATTCCGTTGCTGCTATCGCCTGCCCATCACCTTTGAACGCCAACATTGAAATTCTTGTATCATCGTGACAAAATGTAACAAAGCTTTTGATTACGCCACTCCGTATGTAATACCAAAGGGGCCTTTAAGGCAAATAAATAAAATTGCATGAAATGGAAAAGCAGGTAATCATCAGAAGAAAATTGGAGGGGACACTTAAGCTCCGTCTTAAAGGTATGACGCGATAGCGTTAGTGGGCTAACGCCCATATATAAAGAAGGTCATTCTCTATCTTACATTGCTAGGTCCCTAGGAGTAGTGGTGCAGCTGCTAAGCGGTGCACCATTGCCTTACGATGGCAGGTGCTCCCAGTGCAAAATCAAGATCAAAGTTCAAGGTCAAGGGTCAAAGTTCAAGGTCAAAGAACCGCGTTGGAGGGTTCCCACATACCCTTGGTTTTTCAGCTCTGCTAGTGAAGTATTGCTTTCGTGCTAGAAACACCACCACTACGTACGCACACCTTGTCGTGCCGTGGTCTGAGTGTGTCTGCGATGTCTATTTCTTCATCGCTTTCCCGCCGGTCCCGAGTTATATGGACAGTGGACGTCGTTGATGAACAGAAAACACTTGCGCTAACAGCAAGCTTACGCATATGTTCAGTGCACTTTGTGAATGAAATGCAGAGAGAAGGAAACCCGCTGTCCGTGTGGGTATGTGCCATCTTTTGATAGGCTAACAACAACAACTACCTCTTGCGTGGAACGGAACACAGCGCCTGGCCTACCAACTTCTCTGTACACAATTTTAGGAGAAAGGGCTTTTGGATGGTTCGAGCAAAACAGTTTTAATTTTATAGCACACGGTGTAGATACAAACTGGACCACAACCTTGTTTCACCCCCCCCCCTTCCCACACACACACATTTTCTCGAACATTGGGAACACGTATAGGCATTTCCGCCTAAAAAAAAAAGCATGCCTTTAGTACCAAAATGCTCATCGCATTTTCACAGCATGGCATGAATTGAAGCTGCGACAATTTTTTTACTCAACTGTAAAGTGAGCGAAATGCAGCGACCGCAACGAAACAAGAAAGAACGCACGGCATGCACGGGGCGGTTAATTCTTTCATGAATTGTAATGAATCTGTCGACTAAAAGCACATCAGATGCATTGCAAGTAAGTCGACTCAATTAAAGAATGCATAACCTTGCCAGTCATGCAATAATCTTTATTGCTTCAGCAGTGTCTCTCCCCATATGAGCACAGGCGCGGCGATTCGGCCTCCCAGTAATTGTTAATAGCATTGCATTAACGTATCAGCCTATCAGTCAGCGTTATTACACATTTTTCGGTAATGGTGGACCAGTGAGTATACTGATGGGAGCAGAGTAGGCGAGAATGCACATTTCTTTCTGGGAACTTTTCTGTGAGCATTTTCTGGGAACTGGCTTGTAGCGCTTGTAGTATGAAGTGATCAGACGTGGATTCGTTTAGGTCACGTAGCTCGCTGTCGTCTATGGAATGTTCAATTTGCGATCGCAGTGACTCTGTCGTGAGCTGTGCAGCCTAAATTGTCACACTCGCCATGTCCAAGCAGGCAGCGAGAGCGTTCGTGAGAAACTGCTCTACGAAACCATAGTTATTCGATCGCTCTCCCCGATTTTGAGTTTCAACGCATTTTGCTTTCGTTTTTCCATCGTGAAGCAACGTGTCACGCTTACCCTACATGCAGTAGGCGACAAAAACTACATCCGTTAACTGCGAGCATGGCACTCACCGACGTTGACATTTTCCTTCCCTGCTCCTGGTTGGTTGTTGCAGGAGCTAATGGCATACGGCACACGAGCATGAAAACCAGGCGAACCCCTAAGCGCAAAATCTAGGCTTAGTAGAAATAAATTAAGCGGATGGCACTTCCAAAGAACACACGCTGCTCTGTCTCCAGCCCGCGGGCCGCGAATTATCATCCATGATAAAACGAACATGGGCAAAATATGGGTAAACTACCGGGTAAATTAAATATGGCGACAGCCACCTATTAGAACTAAAATTCTGCATCTTTCGGCGAAACAGCTGTGATTTTTTCTGTGTCCGAAGCTTCCAACCTAAGTGGGCCCCCCACCCCAAATCCCCCGCTAAAAAAAAACGCGAGAGTAAGAAACCACTTGGAGCATCAGAAGTGTAAAACAACTTTTCAACCCGACAGCGTTAAGGAGCTCGTGTCGCAGAAAATGTGGCGTTGGCGTCGTTGACCGTAAGCACGCACGCACGCACGCACGCACGCACGCACGCACGCACGCACGCACGCACACACACACACACACACACACACACACACACACACACACACACACACACACACACACACACACACACACACACACACACACACACACACACACACACACACACACACACGCACACACACACACACACACACACACACACACACAAAGAACGGGAGGGACGCTTAAGCACCGCCTTTAGTGTATAACGCGATAGCGCAACTCCCATATATGTAGAAGATCCATATCTACTTTCATAGATTCCTGCGAGTCCTCATACCCCTTCCGAAGCAGTGGTGCAGCGGTTAAGGGAAGCGCTACTACTAGGCGATGGCAGCTCCTTCCCGCGTTGGGACTTGTGCGGCCCAGGTTGCTCTTCTCGAGCGACCAATCATTAATTTAACTGCCACCTTCCATGGTGGACAGTCTGCTCACATTCCGGTGGGCAGTTTTTGAAGATGCCGCAAGGTCACGTCACCTAGGTGGCCCACCTGCCACCTAGGTTTCGCTCTTCCAGAGCCATGCTCGTGATTTTTCGCTCTCAACGTTGACAACGACGACACAGCATTTTCTGGTGAAGGGGGCCTTTAACGCTATCGCGTTAAAATCTCCAGAGAAGAAACCTAGGGGCAAGTGGGTCACGTAGGTCACGTAACATTGCGGCGTCATCACAACCGGCTTACAGCATTGTGAGAAAACTGCTCACCGTGGCAGGAAGAAGTTCAATTAATGCTTGGTCGCGAGAGGCTGCTCGGGAAGAGCAACCCGGGTCGCACAAACCCCACTGGTGGCAGCGCCTGCAATCGCAGGGCAGTGGTGGTATGGTAGGAGTGGTATGAGGACTTCTAGCGACCAATGAATGCTAAGCAGAGAATGATCAATTCTGAATATATGGGCATTAACCCATTAAATGGAGAATACCTAAATAATCTGAGATTTGCTGATGACATTGCCTTGCTGAGTCACTCAGGAGGTGAACTGCAAATCATGATCAACGAGTTAGACAGGCAGAGCAGATCGATGGGTCTAAAAATTAACATGCAGAAAACCAAGGTAATGTTCAACAGCCTAGCAAGGGAACAATAGTTCACAATTGGCAGCGAGAGCCTAGAAATTGTGCCGGAATACGTCTACTTAGGACAGGTAGTGACAGCTGATCCGGATCATGAGAGGGAGATAACTAGAAGGATAAGAATGGGGTGGAGCGCATATGGCAAATTCTCGCAGATCATGAGTGGCAGTTTACCAATTTCCCTCAAGAGGAAAGTGTACAACAGCATAATCTTACCGGTACTCACCTATGGGGCAGAAACGTTGAGGCTAACGAAAAGAGTTCAGCTTAAGTTAAGGAAACGCAGCGAGCCATGGAAAGAAAAATGATAGGTGTAACGTTAAGAGATCGGAAGCGGGCAGAGTGGGTGAGGGAACAAACACGGGTTAATGACATCCTAGTCGAAATCAAGAGAAAGAAATGGGCTTGGGCAGGGCATGTAATGCGAAGGCAAGATAACCGCTGGTCTTTAAGGGTAACGGAGTGGGTTCCAAGAGAAAGTAAGCGTAGCAGGGGGCGGCAGAAGGTTAGATGGGCGGATGAGATTAAGAAGTTTGCAGGCAAAGGGTGGATGCAGCTGGCAAAGGATAGGGTTAATTGGAGAGACATGGGAGAGGCCTTTGCCCTGCAGTGGGTGTAGTAGGGCTGATGATGAACCCATTAAAGCTATCTCGTCATACCCGTAATGCAGAGCTTAATTGTCCGCTCCAATTTTTTGTATAATTTCAAGCCTAATATGTCGCCAATAGTTTTGCGCGCTTTCTGTGACCTGACTTCCAGGCACTGCTGGAAAAGCCCTCCGGTGCTTTTGCAGGCCTACCATCTGTACTATAGTGTACTGCAGTATAATAGAGTGCACTGCAGTATTGTATTGTGCACTGCATTCCAGTATAGTGTACTGCAGCATAGTGCAGTGTAATGCAGTATAATATAGTATAGTATAGTACAGTTTAGTATAGCGTACTGTGTGTGCTGTACTGAACTGTACCGATATGTTCTGCACTGTACTGCATTGTACTGTAGTGTAGCGTTATGTACTGTATTGTATTGCATTGTGTTGTATTTTATTGTATTGCATTCCAAGTACAGATGAGAAAGCTGTACTGCTTTACGACTCCGTGCGAGTAAATGTGATCAACCTTTACAGGGTACCCGAGGAATGCTGCACGGATGGCTTATGCGCCTTTCGCTTGAGAGCTCACAGACAGCCGGGAAGCTGTGAAGGACCTCGCAGTGGCTGGACTTGGTTGGGGTGCTATTTAGGAAACCATGCTGACTACACTTTGCTTTTCAGAAATCCTGCCTTGCACTATAATAGACTATGCGGGCACCTATCATACTAATTTACACAGCTGCAAGCTTTTCATCTCTGTCGCCGTGTGGACAGAGCGCAGACCTCTAAGAATAAAAAGACACGAAATGTATATAAGACGATTTCTTTCCTACATGCGCATCAACAGGATTTGTTTCTTGTGCACTTTGCCGCCCGGCTTGCTGCCTCTATACCTTGCGTTTTTTCAGTCTTATCTTTCTGTCGCTTTGTTTCTCTATGGATGGCTTCGATGGCGCCTCTTCCCCTATGTCCAGTAAGCAACGCTAAGCGGTGTCCATGCCTGTGACTGGTCTCCAGTTTTACAGACCGATGCTCCCGTCGATATTCTTCATGTATTTTCCTACGGAATGCGAAACGAAAGCAGCATGGTATTGGCGCCGATCATTCTGTGCTCAGTGGAAAATTCGCTGCGGCACTAAAAAAGGTCACAATCCGCTTGGGACAGCCCACAGATGAGTACTGCAGGGGGCCATTTGATCACACCAACGGGAACGTGCACGTCGCGGGTAACCGTGGTAGGCCAACCATTCCCGGCAACGTTCGTCGTGCTAGCCGAGTGCTCCCGTGACGTCATACTGGGCATGGCCTTTCTGACTGAAAACGGTGCCGTGATTGATCTGCAATCGCAGTTCATCAAGTTCTCGACCGAGAAGGACATATCCGTCGATAGTGTTCTCCCAGCGGCGCTGCACATTCTGCACGAACACGTGACTGTGGCTCCACGCTTCAGTGTAATTATAACCGTGTCGTGGATGAAGGAACGTGTGACGGCGGCGTAGCTGATATCACGGTGCTGCGGCTGTACCGGGTCTGGGAGATGTAGTGGTGTGCTCGTACTTAAAGCCTGTCGCACCTGCTCGCGAACAACATCAGCAAGTGTGGCCACCTGAGGCTGCACCTTAGCCGGAAAGAGCTTCGCCACTTGTTCTCGCACGATGGGTCGAATAATCTCACGCAGAGATTCTGTCGAGTTCATCGTGGCTCCCTCCATAGTGGCCGTGTGCATCGATGCTGTTGTGCGGTCGTACTGTCGGGCCCTCATGTCAAGAGACTTTTCGATAGAGCTCGCCACCTTTAAGAAGTCACTTACAATATATGCATACTGATGGTGCGCCTCTGACGCACCTCCAGCTATGCTAGTCTCAGAAGAGTGTTGGTATCGATTCGCTGCATGTGCCGTGGGAGGTGGACGTCCCGTGCGGTCTGCGGAGCTCATGGTACAGTTGGCGGCTAAAGCCCATTGAACGAACTGGGGCGTGGCTGCAGGGTGGATCAGTGCGATAATGACAATAATTGCAGGGCCAACGGAAGCGGCTGCACAATGGCAGCAATAGCGCACTGGTAAATCTCTCGCCTTCTTCTCATGATACCCTTTTCGAGGCACAACAGGCATTTTTTTGTTTGGTCTTAGATTTTGTGTGACAGCGTGAAGGCGAAGGCAGAGTTTTGCTCTCGAAGCCCTCATTCACTCGATTCCCAATTTCTTTATGTCCAAACGTATGCCCAATTGTATCTCTTTTTTTTTATTGCGAAGCAATACTACTTTAGGTCGAACTTCAGCCCGTTCCATGGCGAGGCGGTGGTAGGCACCATTGACCTTTAGCGTGACCTCGCTGCGTGACGTCACACCACGTGACCTAGAGTGACGTCACACCAGCTGTGTAAAAACGAGGCCCCATCTCACGCCGTCGCGAGGCGAGGCGGTAGCCACCAACGGCGGCCTAACTCCCGCTCCTCTCACCAGGGGCGCTACGGTCGGTGTGACGTCACACCAGCTGTGTAAAAACGGGGCCCCGTCTCACGCCGTCGCGAGGCGAGGCGGTAGCCACCAACGGCGGCCTAACTCCCGCTCCTCTCACCAGGGGCGCTACGGTCAGAGTGACGCACCGAGTGGGCATTTCTTACGACGCGGAGGAAATGGAGTGTTACCGCACCGTCGGCCAATCGATACTGGAAGATTTTGTAATGGGCACGCTGGTGAGGGAAATGTTTGTCGGCATACACGGATTCGACGGATGACTTCCTCTTAGATGATTCACTGTAAGCCTTAACACTAGCATAACCCAAGACTACCACCAGCCATACTACCAGCTGATCCGAGAATAACACACTATTGCTTCGCAATCACCAGGCTTAACCAAGCTAAGCCACGGCCGTTTTTCTCATAATTTAAGAAATCATTTGAGAAGTTGAATTTTCCTAAGGGGACGCACATTCTTTGCGCTCCTTGGCCTGAGCCCGAATTGAACGCCTTAGCTCACATATGAATTTTCATGCATGTTATTTTTGGGGGATCATTTCGTGCCAAAATATGGTACCACTCTTGTTGAAGCAAACCTGACTGAGCACAAGTCTGCAATGATTGATGTGGACGGGGCTTCGCCTGCGTCTGAAAGAAATCGTCTTTAATTGCCGCATTGTGTAATTGCAGCTGAACACTCCTGCTCTCACCTGCCATCATGTTGGAATGTCATGTACCTGGGCGTTATCGATGTTGTCTTGGAGCCATGCGATCACGGTTGGCGTCCAAAAAGGAGGTGCAGCTTTCGCTTTTACATCGTCGCCCCGAAGGAGGTTGAAAATTGCGGGAGTTTTACGCCACCGGTTTCTGCGCTGGCCTTCAGAAGCAGCGCCCTCGGCGGATTATTCCTACGCACTGATTCAATATCGCACAGAGGAGTGGCACACCCATCCTCAGCGACGCCCTGTAGCGCAACTGCCGCACAGCTCCACGCCTTCTTTGGCTCATGCCTCCGGGAGGCTAGACGGGCAACACGAGGCCGGTAGCTGAGAGGCCGTCTCCGCTGCAGCATAAACAAAGGAAAAAAAAAACAGGGGTTGGCATAGAGAATGCGATCGCACCGGGCTCATTCTGTGACAGGGAGGGGGGTCGCACGCGAATTACCACAGCGCAGGATCGCCGTGGCGCTTCGCCCGCAACCCGCTCTCCCCGCCGCAGCCGTACATCACGCGTCGTAAGGGTAAGCCGATACGCCATTAGGCGCGGAGGGCAGGGAATTCCGTGGCGCGCAGGGCCATAATGGCGGCCCATAAACAGATCGTTTAACAAGGTGCGCTGGCTGGTGCCGTGGTGCTGCTGCGCGCTCTATACATCCTGGGCGGTGGTCGCCGCTGCCGTAAGCGTTATTGCGCTTTCGACACATCGTGGGCCACCCCGTCCCGCGGTTTTTTCGGCGTCGTTGAACTTTTGTCTGTCACGGTGGGCCGACCGAGAATCTGTCAACCTCGTGAGGAGCAAAACCGCAAAGCAGGACGGGACTGAGGCAGGTGACAACACTCCTCACAATGCCCTACCAACTGGCCTACGACCAAGTCCTTCTAAGTTACAGATCTGTCGACGGTGTTGGCGCTTTCGCGGAGCTTGAGCAGCGCCTGCCACGGAGGTGACATGTGCGCTGTCATACCAGGTACTTAATGACAATCGTGTCCTAAGACGTGGCAGTCGGTCTACACCATGACCCCCGTAGCAAAAAAGTTGGAAGTCCGTCCCTTTGGTTCCTGTTTAGGATGGACCACGCGTAGCCGACCACGGAGTAAACTCATTGTCGGTTGGCATAAAATGGCTTGAAAGAGTGCTTCCTTAGTAAGCGACGACTTCCACAGTACTGGGGCGCGTGCGCATGGTCTCTCCCCTGCAGGCAAGTCTTTGTTAAGCGTGGAAAGGGACATGCTTCCCATGATTCAACAGCTCGAGTAAGAAACAATAAGATTTCCCAGAATGGTCCCGAGGGAATGAGCCTCTGACTGTATGGGATGCGAACTTCGCAGTCGTCTGGGATCATTGGAAGGCGACCAACCTCTCTGAGACGAACTGCTTAAAGACAAGGGGGAAGGGGGGGGGGGGGGGTTACTGGGGATCTTAGACTCCCCAACAATATTGACAAAGGATCCTAGACCCCCCTTAATAACATGCAAGAACTGCATGAAAGCACTGTCTGAGCGAATATTCGAGGCTCGCGCGATAAAATTAAAAAAAAAAGTTGGAAGCCTGTACATGTCATCTGTCATGCAGATCGAACCTGTTCTTCTGGTAATATTATGCGAATGAAGCCATTTCATTCTTTCATAATTTTTGCCTGCTTCGATTATTTTGTTTAAAGCGTAATGAAAACTGGCGCTTTTTGTATGAACTGTAACTAAAGGAAATTTTTATTCAAAAATTATATTTACATTTATTTAGTTTTACAAACTCACCGTCGCACAAGCCCGTCGCGACTATTCACAAACGTTACCTTTGTCCTCAATGTCAACAGCACTCTAAAATAGTGCCTTAGCGAACCGACGCTTCATTTCACTGTGGACTGTTTTACGTCAGATATCATCAAGGTTATCTGATCACTGCGCGAGTGATGCTTCCTTGCAGATCTATACCCCTGAATGTGCTTATCTGAATTCGCTTTTGCCATATCGTAACGCGGTTCTTTGACGTGTGTGCCTCCACTGTCTTGCCTACTATATATTCCGTACGTCACACCCCCTTAAACAGTTGGTAGTAGCTGTTGTCAGTCGTCATTTGTGTTTCTTCTCGCTCCTTGTCCAAGTTTTGCGCCCACTTCTTTTATATCATCAAACACACTGGCAGAGGAAGGTATCGCATTTTTCAGGTCAGCGTCATGAATTATTTCTCAACTTTCTGTAAAACGATGCGTAAAATAGGCCACCAGCCTTTTTCTGTGCTCGAATCACTAGAGAACCCCTTTCGATAGAGCCAGAGCTTAAGCACTGGTGGCACAAATTGTGACAACAGAACAGCGCCCTGCACCACCCGCTTCGTAAGGCAGCGTTGCGCCTTGCCAAAGAAAGCCATTCAGAAACGTAACGTGGCAGATTTCAGAAAATCGTATGCTTACATTTGCTTCAAGCATGCCCAACCTAATTACTTATTATACCTGGCAGTACTACCTCCTGCTATTCAACGTTTCTACCACCAGCCTTGTCGTTCTCCAATCTACTTTTTGTGACATGCCATGAGCACTTTAAAAAAGACCAAGTGTTTCTCAATAAAGGCAGTTATGAGGCCTGATCTTTGCTGTTAATTTACCGTGTCATCATTTCTCTGAAACCATAGCCTTCAGACGCTAAATGTGTTCGATAAGAAAGAATAAAATTAAAGTTATACGAAGGAACACCATTAATATTGCCTACTCTCTCCCGTATGCCTTGTACAGTTATCCCAGGGTGATGCAATCGCCGTGGCGCAGCCTAGGCGCGTTCGAATTTCTTTCTCCACTTTTCTTGTTTTTATTTCGGTTGCTTCGGCCTTTAAAGAATTAGCATACACCGGACAGAAGAAAGAAACATGAGCAGTATGTGTGTCCGAGCTACCCGGGAAAGCTTACTCAATCCCATTCAGATCCCGTTCCGTCCGGGATGTGAGTCGCCGCTCTTTCATCACGCGGAGAAACATGAGGTGAGAAGGCGTTCCCGTAGTGACAGGCGTCGCGTTCTCACGATGCCCGCTCTCTGGTTTATCTCCACTCTGCCCAAGAGCGGCGTTCTGCACTTGAGAGAGCCTCTTGTCAATGAAAATTTGTCCAAAATTGCCATGGTCCCGTGTGCTGCGGCCCGACTTTGGGCCGGGACTCTCGGCCCAATGTTGTTAATAGGTCTACACCATGACCCTTGAGCCTCCGCTATGGTAGACCGCTCTTCAAGAACCGCAAAATATCGCCTCGCTATGGGTTACGCCACAGGTAACTTTCAGTAATCATTTCCAGCTCACTGCCAGCCGGTTGATTGCCGGAACCTTGTGGGCGATACAACCATAGTAAGCTTTGCAATACAGGATGCCCGGAAGCCTGCCAAATTGCTGTAATTTGGCCCGAAGGGGCAGATGGAATTTTGTTGGTTTTCTCTTGGGACGACAGCGACACCGGAATGGTTCCGTGCTTTCCTTGCATAACGTCTTCTCGAAAAGGAAAAAGTAGCAAGCGGAGATTGTGCCTTAGAAAACGATGCATGGAGCGCGCGCAATTTACTTTTTCTTCTGACGCTAGGCATTATTGCGCCATTACAGAAGATATGCGAACATTTTTCATGTTGACGGGGCTGTGCAGGAAAACTAATGCGCGCTGCCTGCTGCAGTGCAGGTTGACGCACTTTGACAATCAAGGAAAATGTTCCGTTTAGAAGCGGCGAACCTGAACGTACGGTGGCGATAATGACGCGGTGGCGTCGCATCGCGGTTATAGGCGGCGCCATATTTGTGCCTCCACGCGTGTTCAGAGGGTCATGGTAAACAGTGAGCTTTCGCCCGGAGGGGCGCCATAAAGGCGGCATAAATGAGGCAGCATGGTGTGCTCCCCTACGAGTCGTAAGCTGCTCGTTACCGCGTGGATTTGCGTCGTAGGGTGGCCGCTTATGGGCACTATATTTCAACTGCTGCGCCTCCTTGTGAGTGCTACCGACAGCAGAGGAGTGTGCCTGCGATGCTGGCCTAACGCGTACAAGGAGAGATCAGCGGGTGGATAGGCGGAGATTAGCGGGTAGACATAATCATCAACAGCTGCTCTTTGCAGTTTGGCGGGCAGAAAAGAACAAGCGTGATTACCAGTGTCTATGATATTAACACTAGTGCGTACTAACATTGTGGCAGGTAATGGCGCCCTTGCGGGTGCCAGGGATGGCCGGAAAAAGCTGGGCAGCTGGCAGATAACAGCTGCCTTTTTTCCTGTCGCGAGGGTGTGACAGCTATCTGCTCTTCCTCCGTGGCGTTTTAGCGCAAAAATGGAGCGAGAAACGCTGTCGAAATGACCGCACAGCTTTACCGAAGCTGCCAGCGGAGCCCCGGAAAAGGCAATGGAAGCCACTCTCCAAGCTCATTATGCAAAGGGTCAGGCGCAAGATACCTTTCAATGAAGATAAAAGAGAACATTTACGAAGAGAACGTCACTTACGAAGTAAATTTAAACAAAACAGTTAACCTGCGTTGTTCAGAAGAGTACCCTGGAGGTATTTTTTGTTCTGCATTGCTATGAAAATCGAGATGGTGAAACACATAGCACTGTTCTGTAGCGGTGGCCAGGTACTTTGGGCATACATCTCTTATGTTCGAGATCTGGGGTTCGATTCCAAGCGCCACTGTGTATTCGCTGGTTTCCAATACGTACACAAGGTTTTCACTGGCCTAATGCTCGGCTTCTCAGGGGTCGAATGATAGGAAAAGTGGGTCTCTGACACCACATCGTAAGGAAGAAATACTTTAAAAATGCCGTTCTTTAGCCAAACTGCCTTGCCATAAAAAATAAATTCGTAATCACCTTTCTCTTTTCTTATTTCTTTTTATTTCCTCTCTGTGAGTTTTCTTTCCTTCTCTGCCATTTTTACTTCTGTAAGTGTATACTTCCCACTTCGCTCTTTTGCCTTCTCGATGTCTGGAGAAAAAGAAAACTTTACCGAATGGGGAAATTTCTGTTCCAAAATCGAAAAATTCACGAGGGGCGCGCCTTCTTCATGGCTGTCGGCGACTGGCGTGCGTAGACAGCTCATACAACACATACGTTGGCGATGTGGCTAGGCCTTGTTATCGAGGGTAACCAAATTGCAATGCAAAAGAGCTCCCTCGAGGACATCGCTCACGTGCTCTACGGAGTGACGTAGACTGCTGGCCGTTCCTCTGCGCGTTCCACAGCCACACGATTTTCGAAAGAGCTAGGAGCGCGAAGGCCAGAATTTGTTGGGACACAACGCCGACGACAACCGCGTCTTCGAAATTCTCAATTTAAAAATGGCTATTACCCATGGCCAGCTACAAGTCTTCTATTGAAGCCACGTGTCTAATTGCAATAGTTAATAACTTAAATTTTTATAATGGTTAGCCATCATATTAGTTACCATAGTTATTCTGTTTAATGACGTCCGTCACCACGACTAATGCTATATCACAAAAGCCACCTGTACACATCAAAAAGACTCTTTTTAAGAATTACTGGCACGATTCACAGAAATTTTCGCTGTATGCATACATAGGAAAACTCATTCACGATGTGCTGAGATGAAATAAACCAATATTTGACTTGTAGGGCTTAACTTAAAACTGCAGCAGATCCCATGAGCCATGCCGGTATATACAGGATGTTTCACCTAAGACTCTACTCAATTTTTAAACATAGGCTTTTTGTGTTAGAAGAACGCTTTTTTCTTCATAGCATTGTCAGAATTGTAGTACATCTGAATACGGCTTAGGCGTGCTAACTAACGGGCTGGTTAACTGACATTGAATAATTAATTCGATTATCTTTGGCGCTATGGACCATCAAATATCAGCTACATCGCACCAAAATACATGCGCGTGCAACCTCTCCAGTGCACGTAACTCGTCGAAACACGCAAAATTTGTTGGGTCACAGCGCCGACGATAGCCACGTTTTCGAAATTCTATAAACGTGCGTAAATATTGCTTACGATGGGCTACACGTCTCTCAAGTATTAAGGAGCCTAAAAGAATAGTTATAAAGTTAACTATTCATTATTGTTTAACCGGCTTGATAGCATGTCTTCGCTATATTCTGATGTACTACACCGCTGACAATGGTATGCCGAAAAAAGCGCTATTATGAATTAAAAATCCTATTTCTAAAAATTTTCTAAAGCTATACGTGAAACACCCTGCATACCTATAGAGGCAGTACCGTAAGCCGGGCGTCCGTAAAGACAAGTCTAAGTGTTTGCCTTCTGCATGCGACGCATATTTCGCATCAACTATATTCTTCAGCTGCAACTAATGACATCGAGTCGGATAGTAACTGCTGGAACGATGAGGAAGTTTAAATTTTTAAAGGTGGCGAGAAGGAACGGTAAATGCACTTAATAATATTCCCTACCTCACAGACATTAGTTTTGAGGGCGTATACTTGTTTCTATACTATTTCCCGCACATAGCATATACAGTCAGTGTACTAGCACAAAATTTTACGTGACCGTGGGCCATTTTCCTTGTCGCTTTATGCTTCCTGTTAGTGTTTTGATCTGATGCACCAGCACCAACTAGCCAGCAAGCAGCTTTTGCGGTGCGCATCACGTCTTAACTTCCGTCATGAGCACCAGAAAATCACCTCATAAGATCGGTCGTCGACGGCAGACGATGTTTGGGTTGATGTTGGTGCCTGCACACTGGTCTAGAGGCGACTTACCTGCGCGGAAATTCCCGAATCCCTACCATCATTTCTCCGGGAAGCATTACAAGTCGCGGCTGTCTAGTCGGCTGCTGCAGTGATCATCGAATTCAATTTCTATTAGCTTCGAGAGACATTTTAATTGTGCAGCGACCTCCGTCCTTTCCCTTCATCGGTGTGGAGTGACCTAGCCCTCAACCCCCCTTTTTTTTTTCATTTCGAACGAGGTGCCTGTAGGCTTAGTTCGTTCTGCAGATGTACTCTACCCGCACTTTTGTGTCAAGATTTATAGGTTGGCTGCTCATGACGTGCGAGAAAATGGATCCATTCCGCTCGCTAAAGAAGTTCCACGGCTAATGAAGAAGCGCAAAGAAAGTCGGAACCCAGATAATACAAATACGACGCCCGAAAAGAAGCGGCAAGGATGTCGCCGGGAAAATGCAAAAACTTTCAGCATCTGAAAGGAAATAAATAAAGGCCAAGAAGTATAAACAAGAAATAGAGCCGCGACCGCAGAGCGTGGCGTGCATGGTGGGACCGTTGCCGAAAGTAATGGCTGTCGGACGACAGAGCGCTCTGGCGTCTCCGGCGTGGCGCTGGCACCACTTCGTCGTCGTCGGCGGTGACGTTGGCGGTGCCGGAGTCAGTTTCTTTATTTTCCGCTAAGACGGCCAAGGAAACGCCGTAGGTAATGATGGGTACCAAAACCATTTCGGCCGCCGGCCCGCGTTCAACTCGGCCCGCGCTTGCTTTTGACTTGCACCCCTCACGAGCGGCGTTGTATGCGTTCTCGAGAAGCGGACAAGAACAAAATAAAGAAGCCGGACAACTGCGAGGAAGAAAAAGCAGCGCCCGCTCCGCGTCACTCAGTCACCGGCAATATATGCAAAACCCTTCCTGCAGTACCAAGGTTGAAGAAGAGAGCACAACAACACGACTATGGCGCCTAGGGAGGAAAAACATTTCCTACCCTCTCCTGCCTTCCTCCGGCCACTCAGCGCTTGTCGGCCTCTCCCGTGTTTGTCGTTGTGGTCTCTTCGCAACGCACGCTCCCCTCTCACCCCCCCCCCCCCCCCCCCCTCACCAACTTTTGCCCTCCGCTGCACGGCGCGCGCTCTCGGCGTCCACCTTTCTTTCTGTTCCTATGAAGCGCACAGCAGCGCGGTGAGCGAAATCGATTTTTTCATCAGGGTGGCCCCCCGCACAACCGCCGGCGCTGCGATGTGCTGGGCCGGCGGACGACAACTGCGGGCCAATTTGAAAAGCGCACACTTGGCGGCCGAGTAGAGAAGTCATTTTAAGGTAGGGCCCACCCACCGTCCGTAGCCTTGTGCGCTGCTGCGACGACGCTGCACTGATTGCGACAGGGCTGTTCGGAGCGGTCGCATTTTTCTGTGGTTTTTTGAGACCTCTGTGTCGCCTTTCGTCCCCGTATTATTTTTTCTGCTGCGATGGATAATTGAACGCCGGTCTCAGCGCACTTTCGTTACAGTAAATGAGCTAGAGAAAGAAAGGAAGCTTTGCAATCTTTTGCTAGGCCCCGTCAAGAACAAGTCCTGTTTGTCTCCAAAATCACTAGCCCAGAGCAATTTGGGCTTCCCGGGAAACGATGACACGTAATTCAAAGAAACAAAAATGCAATGTGAAATGAGATAACAAACCTTTCTTTTGAGCAACCTGGCTCATGATAGCCGAACTTTTCTTTTTTTGCTCTTCGAGCATAGGTTTAGTTTCTTTGGGCTCATAAGCGAAACAGTTTCTCTGTCCGGTCTTTTGCTTGCGTTATCCGGCTAATGAAAGGAACGGGGCTCATTTGGCTCTCCCTTGAACGCAGTACTGATTACAGTAGGCCAAGCAGTGAATGCGTAACTTCAAAGGAAACCTTAGAGTCTGGCCTTTTCTTCGACTCAGTTTTACGAAAGCTTGCCGACAAGGCTGAGGACGTTCGCGTGCTTTCAAAACCAGCTGTCGACACTGGTAGTGACCTGCCTCTCGAGTACAGCAGTCAGGGTATGGAGTTTCAAGAGAGTAGAAAATGACATGCCTCACCGATTACAAAGGCCTGATCTGTCGCTGACCCGCGAGAATCACATGCGTCGCCTTTCATTAGCTACGCATATAACTGCACCCATTCACGGGGAGCCAGACGGAAGCCTATTCGGCTTTTCTTTATCATGCCACTGTTAGATTTTGCGAAATTAATATTGATAAAGCTACAAGAAAGAAATTACGGGGCCACTCAATTATCATTAGGCGACGACAACGAGTTAGCGCGATGTCTTCGCTTTGTTTTTAATTGCTTTTAAGCATTCTTCATGATTTTCTGGTGGGTTCTTCCCGTAGCACTCATTCTCCGGCCTCTCCCTCCTCTCCTAAAAGTGAGGGTGGAGGGGATTTTTCTCCATTTGGCCAACTGCGGCAGTTGGCAGGTGGCGCCTCCGTGCGCCAACATGGGTTGGTAGCTGTAGTGCACACGCCACTACGTCAGACGCCGCTTTTGACGCGATAGCGTTGAGGAGGTCGTGTCGCAGAAAATCCGGCATCGCTGTTGGCATCGTCAGCGTCGTTGACCGTGAGCAAAAAATCCACAAAATGTCCCCATATAATAGAAGAAACTTAGGAGGCATGCGGGCCACCTAAGTCGCGTAACCTTGTGGTGCCATCACAACCCGCCCACCAGATAGTGAGCAAACTGCCCACCGTGGCAGGTGGCAGTTAAATTAATTATCGGTCGCTGGACGTTGCTCGGCAAAAGCAACCTGGGTCGCACAAGCCTCGCCGGTGGCAACGCCTTCCATCGCAGGGCAGAGGCGCATTGCATAACCGCTGCACCGCTGCGGTATGGGGACTCCCAGGGATCCATGAACTATGAGTAGAAAATGACCAACTTTGTATACACGGCGTTAAACCATTGAGCTGTCGCTTCAAACCACTGAGGTGGAGCTTAAGTGTCCTCTTCAATTGTTCTTCGCAATGAGGCTTCTAATGCTTACGCTTTGAAACTCGTGGCCACTTGGTGCGGAGCCCGAAAAGTGATTACGATTAACTTTTACGTCATCCTGGCTCCTTTTACTTCAGATAATGAGGTCGTCTTCTCACTCGTCTCGGCCCTTCCTGGCGCCGTTTACACGGCCGCCTACGGAGTTGCCTACTCCTGGCGGTGCAGCGGTGGGGATTAGTAGGTAGTGAAAGCCAACCGGCTCGTCGCTTAGTTGGCGGAACACTTGCATGACTCCCGACAGGTGATGCCACAGTTTGTCTCATGTCGCCACAATCTTTCGTTCGGCTCGGTAAGCCAGCTTGTGTATTTGTTAGTTCTTCAGCGTGCGTAAAATTCTATCGCCGCTTGCAACGACGTCACCTATTAAGTTAAAGCATCCCTAGTGATAGCAGCGTTGTAGCACCCGCCCCTGCTGGATACTGGACTGCACAGGGACTACAATGTAGAAGCAGCGTGAAGCTCATTGAAGTTGTGTACCGTGTATTACAATTAATAGGTAATGAAACGCTTGTCAGGTTCTCGTTATGCCTCTTCGCCCTGCGGCATTCCACAGCTATTCAAGAAAAGATAACTCATACAATAAAAACCAAAGTAGAGAATCACTGCAGCTCCTCGCATTTGATATGCTGAAGGTTTGCAGTGGCAAGTTCTGCATCGGCGAATAACGCGAGTTGGTTTGCTATGAGGTTCTACCGTGCTTTCTTTTAGGTGTAACGCGTTTGATTTCTCCTTGCCAATGACAGGCAAAGCGTAGTGAGAGATAGACTGTGAAGTGTGTTTTGTAAAACAGCTTAAGCAGCGCTACTCTCATGCTAACACATTGAGCGGCTGTACGTTGCAAAATGGTAAAGCTTTCGGCGGAAAACTAAACATATTTTTTTACTTATTTATATAGTTATTCGGTGCGCCTCCAGGTTCATTAGCATGAAAGAATTTTATAATATACCGCCACGTCGTTTTCATTCGAAAACATCCTTTAATTTCAAGTGCGGGTTTTCGGAAAGAGGAGCCACAAGAGGCAGGGCCGGAAGACGTCCACTTTAAGAACCGATTAGAAACCGCACCGAAGAGTAGGGGGTTTCGCAGGGAATTTCAGTGTGATATTGCCATACCTAAGTCTACGCTCATACCTGCTCTGAGATCACAACTCGTATCATTTGCCAGTCTTACAGTACGCGCCGCAACAGTGACCTTCATGTGAACAGAGTTGAAAGCTGAAATATGCGTTGGAGCATAGACTAAAAAATGGATGGGAAGCAGCATTTTGAGTGGTTCAGCGAGATTTGGCTGTATAACTACTGAAACAATTTAAAACAGACCAACGCCTTTTCTCAGTGGGACTAATTGGCCATTGGAATCATCTTACTAAAAGCGTGTGACCTCTAAAGCTTGTTGGGTTCAAATGCCGTGAGCTCTGGACATGCGATCGCTGTTAATTCTGAACTGTGCAGCGCCTTTCCGTCAGCGCGACAAGAGGCCGAGCCTGCAGTTAGGATCACACCTTGTCGCTTTTCTTACCTGCCCTTCGTTACCGAATGTATATTTTCTGAAATTTTAAATGTAAGAACCTTATCTCGCTGTTCCCGTCGGTAAATGGGGCCATATATAGTACTGAAACACAAAAATAGCTCGGAAGCAGCCAAATACTCGAGCCATCATTTGTATCGAAGCGAGTTTTTTTCTGCAATACAACATGAAAGTCTCCAAAGACATCAGCCTACAGAAGACACGACTGGAGAAAAAAAATAGTGAGCTGAATTTTGAATTGTGGGATTTTATGTCGCGAAGTTATGCATGAGTTTTGAGGGACGCCATAGTGGAAGGCTCCGGATTAATATAGGCCACCTGGGGTTCTTCAACATGCGGTCATGTCGCACAGAATACGGGAACTTTTTGCGTTGCGCTTACATCGATACACGGCCACCGGTGACGGGATCAAACCCGGGTCATCCGGATCAGTAGCCCAGCGCCCTAACAACTGAGCCAGTTCGGCGGGTCAAGAGGATATGGTAGAGCAAAATTTAACAGAACCTACGAAAAACTGTTCCAAGAATGTACTGCGAAATTCTGAAAAAGGTGGAATTGGCGCGTTTGTTCTGCAAAGACTATTGAGACTAGGCGAAGAACCGTGGGCAGGTTAACTATAGGGGCCCATGAAAAGACAGTAAGCGAAGCTTTACAGGGCGATATGGGTTGACCATCAACCACAGCATAAAATATCGCGTCAGGAAAGTCTAAGCAAAATGGATGAGAAGAGCTGGGCACTCAAAGTCGTCAGGTGTTTGTACAGAAAAAACACGCTCACACGGTGGAGGGAAACGAACGCGGAGCTTGTGGCAGACTACGCAGGCAACAAGATGGAAAAGGAAGTTATCACGAACACAAAAATGAAAATCCGCGAAGTAGAGAATTCTAACTGTAGAGAGAAAATGGGAACAAAAAGTCATGGTGTGAATATTGAGCCCGAAAGAAACGCTGTTTGATAATTCAAGAAGTTGTGTCCTTGTATAAATAAATAAATATCTCAAGCTAGATCAGGCTGCCTTAGAACCCTACAATGCGGAGGCAAGTATGAACACTGTATAAGGCGATGATATATGCGTAGCGTGCGACATCAGTGTAGAAAAGAAGTGCGGAAAATGTATACCGTGTTGGCCACTCCTGTCAAGTAAAACACTCAGCGAAGTTTGTGGTGCGTGAATCGGGTGTTGTTCACAAGATTCCCTTCTTGCGCGGCCTCGCGTGCTGCATAGGCCAAACTGGGAGGTGTTTGAACATTTGCCGCAGAAAGCATAACAAGGACACATCTTCCGGGTTACGGGAAAACTTGCGTGAGTGCGGAAATTGCTGGCGGCTTGTCTCCAAAAAAACACGTCTTGTTTCGGCATCCACAGCAGCAAACCAGAGAGGTGATGGAGCATCATCTCGTGTGGTGGAAATTTTGTTAGCAAGCCATCGCTCCTGCTGTCAAAGAAAGAAACAGGCTATCTTCGGAGGGTCTGATATTGTTAAGCTTGGAATATCTTGAATTGATAACCGTTAGTTTTTGTTATTGTTGTTTTATCGCGTTTAAGTATTTGATTCCCTTACAATAAAATGGGTTGCGAGAACAGCGTGTGTCCTGTGTCTGTTTCCTTCTTCTAGGTTAAGTTTGCGCCAACAAAATTTCATAAACAGTCTCCAACTCACCAATTTTTACGTTGTGTTGAAAACATGAAGGATGTCATTTTAGAGTGTAAAACTATAAATGCAGATAACAAAGGGGACATGGTGAACCTTCCATCATCTTTGGGATTTATGCGGTCATTTATGCAAAATTAGCACATCACCTGTACAAACGATCAAGGAAAGGCTAGATTACTGGTGGCGTAAACTCCGAATGGAATTGCTGAGGACTAAAAAATAGCTTAGAATGAAGGTGCTGACGCGGGTACCTCTTATTTAAGTGGCGGGTGGTGCGTGCGTCACCACGAACGACACACACACACACACACACACACACACACACACACACACACACACACACACACACACACACACACACACACACACACACACACACACACACACACACACACACACACACACACACACACACACACACACACACACACACACACACACACACACACACACACACACACACACACACACACACACACACACACACACACACACACACACACACACACATGTTTCATTTTCCACAACGAAGCGGAAGGAGGCGGAGAGAGAAGTCGTGCATTTGCAGCTTGAGAGATCCTCCGCCCCCTTACTGTGTACATAGCAGCAGAGTGGGGCAATGGACACAGATACAATGTCAAACTTTTTTTGCGAAGAGAGAAGAAAAAGAGCACTATATGGCATTAGACAATAAAATGCGCATAAATAAGAGTTTCAATAGAGCACTGTTATTGGACACCTGGAAAACTTTTCAAAAATAAGGCAATGTAATGTAGCTGAGCATGAAGATAGACCTTTTTGTTCATTCACAAAAGGGAGTATGAGCAGCAAAATATTCGTACATATTTGGAAGAGACATAATGAATACATCAGTAACTTCTTTTTCTACAGCATTCAATAATCGCGGAAGATTATACCGGAGTGTTTGTTGTCCATAGGCAGTGCGACATGTTGGAACTTTCCATCGTTCTGGAGTTCGGGTGCTGTAGACGGGATAGTTAGGTTTGAATTCTGCCATTATATCATAGTCTGAGCCACTAGCAGCCATCTCTGCAACATCCTTCGCATATTGAGAGGTGTTTTTCGCACCGCCAAAATCCCAAGAGCTGCTTTGCTATTCGTACACTATGGTTTGCTATTAAAGGCGCAGCATAGGGCTTAAATATAAAAATAATATAAACAATTTTTTTCACTTTTGAATCTTCAAGACATACAGGATTATTTCCAGCAAATATGCCTACTATTTTTCCTTGCTCAAATGTTTTCAGTATCCCTTTTAGGCTTGGAGGGAAAAGAGGCGCTGACGTGATGAAATACAAATTATTTTTTATTTTATTTGGAGAGTTCGTGCCCTGAAAAGAAACTGAACCGGGCGGCGGCGATATAGAGCTGCAAATGTGCGCGATGGGCGTCGGAAACAGAATGCCCCCATCCTTGTCGCTTTCAGCTTTGTTCAGTTTCTGCCCCTTTCCAATAAGGGCTGCCTGGGCGTCGCCATATTGCTCGCTGCACTGTTGCATGCATTTGACGTAAGCGCAGTGGTAGAGGAAGCGGAACGGGTTTTTCAGCCGCCCGGAGAGTTGTTTTAAACATCGACAACAAGCTCGGACGTTGTAAAAAAAGGTCTCGGTTAAAATCGTTGCACAAAAAGCTGGCCGCATCTCGCGTGACAAAGAGCTATAGCTGCGTGCTGCCTTCCGTAATTAAGAAAAGTTTTGAATTGGTTTGATTTATGGGGGTTGAACGTCCCAAAGCGACTCAGGCTATATATAAGGAACGCCGTGGCGAAGAGTTTTGGAAATTTCGACCAGCCGGGGTTCTTTAACATGCATTCACATCGCAGAGTGCATGGGCCTCTAGAATTTTCTCCCCTTCGAAATTCGAACGCCACGGCCGGGATTGAACCCGCGCCTTTCCGGTCAGCAGTCGAGCGCCATAACCACTGAGCCACCGCGGCGGCGATACTCAAGAAGAAATCATATAAAATCAATGTCTGTCGCCAACATCAGAACGTAGTCAATTGCGAACTGCAATTAGGTGCCTAGAAGAATTTTGAAAAAGGAAAAATTAATGCCCGATCTCATGTTTCTAGCATCCATTCGCAAGAAAATCTTCCGCGGTTGGGCCCTGCTTTTGAGTTTTAGTTGCTGATCTCGAGCCGGAAGGTTCGATCCCAGCCGGAGCGCTCTCATTTCGGTGGAAGTGAAACAGGAAGAAATGTCCATACAGCGACATTTCGACTCGCGTCAAAGCACTCCAGAAGGTAAAAAGTAATCTGGAGATTTCCACTGTGAGATGGATCAGAGGGCTCAGTGTTGTTTCTCGGCGCGTTAAATACAATCAACCATGCAAACTGTCCTTTTCAGAAACTAAACGGTTCGAATGACATGAGAACTTAACTTGCAGTGCGTAGTTGAAACCGCTGACAATTCGGATGAAGCATATCTCTTCTTGCGCGCCAGAGTGAAGTGCGAGTTTTCTTTTGCACGGCTTTTGCCGTTAATAAAATGCGTAGTTGCTAAGTTCGCAGCAAAAAATCAGAGTAAGGAATGTTGACAAACACAAAAAGTGATGTATGAACATAGCAACAAAGGAAAAAGTAAGGAGAAACAGGATACCATTCCCTACTGTCAACCTATTCACCCCTCGCCTTCTGAATGCGTCTTCGGGATATCAGAGTTGAAGGCTGGGGAACGCTTCTACTGAGAATGCTTACCCTTTGGGAGAGAAGTTGGGCCAAGCAGCGCACTGAATCCGGTCGCTGATTGCTTTGCGTCTGCAGCTGACAGCTGCGTCAAAAAATATGACACCTGCATTCGCCTTTTTATTTGCTGTATTCCTCTTTTCTCCTTCACTCGACCGCTTCCACGTCCAGCCGGTTGAGCGCTTACAGCGGCATGGTAGCCCCGAGCCTCTTTTCCTGAATTTTTGCAGTTTTTTTTGCCACATGACATAGCTTGTTGCCTTTCGCAGACAGGGAAGAGGGAATAAAGATGAGTAAGTATCGTTTCACAAATAATAAGCACGACTTCCAGCGTTTGTACAATTCCAATCGAGCGCCTTGCTACAGCTGTCACAATAGCGCCCCCAGTTACGGAGGCTGGAAGACAGCGTCTCATCGACGTATCTCGCAGCTTTTGTCAATCGGCTTCTTTTAGTGGCACCGTCATCGCTGATTTGAGAGAAATCTGAGTGGCACACGGCCGTATAGGGTTGCATAATTAATTATCTTTTCTTGTTGCGTAGTAAGCAGTCGGGAGCAATTACACAGCGATGTTAGTTTCACATCACTTCGTAAAGTAGTACACTTTGTTCATAACTGATGTTTAGTTGCTTTCCTGATGATTTTCACGATTAGAGTACGCACTTTTGAAAATAATCCACGACAACCTTATTCCATAAAGTTCACTATTTTATTAACGCGCAGCTGATGCGGCTGCCACGGTGCCCGCATTTCTCGCTCGTTTAGGGCAGCTAATAAAAGCATGAGGCAACCTTGTGGCAAGTCTCAAGTTCGGCAGCATTAAGGCTCGTAACAGAGGTCTTCGTCTAATTCTGTTTCCTCGTCGCACACTAGGTGGGTAACATCTACAAATTATGTTCAGTTTATATTCAAAGGGATAAAAGAAAGTACACCAGCCAATGGGTAATTATGCCTAATTACTTAATGATAATTGGTTTTGGGGGGAAAGGAAATGGCGCAGTATCTGTCTCATATACCGTTGGACACCTGAACCGCGCCGTAAGGGAAGGGATAAAGGAGGGAGTGAAAGAAGAGAGGAAGGAGAGGTTCCGTAGTGGATGGCTCCGGAATAATTTCGACCACCTGGGTGTCTTTAACGTGCACTGACATCGCACAGCACACGAGCGCCTTAGCGTTTTTCCTCCATAAAAACGCAGCCGCCGCGGTCGGGTTCGAACCCGGGAACTCCGGATCAGTAGTCAAGTGCCCTAACCTCTGAGCCAAAGCGGCGGGACCTAATTCCTTCCAATCGTACTTAATCTTAGGGGATTCTCCTAAACACATTGAACACCAGACATGATTCCTTTTGTTGAATTCACACTCCCAAGTGAGCATACTTTGGTCAGCATACTAATTTCATAGACTTCTAATGAGTTTCAAGTAGTTTTCAAGGATATAAGGATAGCCACTGCGGCCCTTTTACTTCTCTCTTGCCTTCCCCCCCCCCCCCCCCCCCCCTTCAGTGCAGACTACCGCGGAGCATAGGCTAAAAAGTACAGCTAGCGGCATCCTTAATTCGAACAGTGGCGACGTCATGACACTTTGCGTGAAATCGCTATTTTTATATTACTTCCGTTGATCCTTTGTTTTAAGTTCTTCTATTAAATTCTCTGTTCAAACATGAACTCAATACAACAGCCAAACGGGCGAGTTGGATGTAGTTTTCTTTTGCATCACTTGTGCCGTCCACAAAATGCGCAGTTGTTAAATTCGTAGCAAAAAAGCATTTGAATCGTCTGAATTTGAAAATTGTTTGAATTTGAATCGTCTTTGCGCTCTTTGCCTTTCAGTTTGGACGCAATGCCAACAAGCCGGACATTCTACACTTGTACCTTTTAATAAATAGTTAATTTTCCTGCGGAATTAATTGAAGGGTTTTCTGAAGAACAGCCGGATTTTGCGTAAGCTTTGCCTCTTTCCTGCCTGGATCACTTCTGATGGGCACGCTGACAAGACTTAATACGTAGGAGAAAAGAAAAAATAATGCACCTAGGTGAAAGCCCGTTGAGTATACCTGTAGTACAATCCTCCCCCCCCCCCCCCCCTCCAACCACCACCGCCCTTAACAAAAAAAGACATTGAATATCACGCAATGAACCGATTAATAATAATAATAGGCTGGTAATGGGATGGGGCGGTGTTAATGCGTTGCTGCTAATCAATAACGAGCAAAGCTGCGGCAGTGTCGTCGCCTGTTGATGCAACAGAATAAACACGCAAGCGTGGAAATGCCCGCTGTCCTGTCTTGTTAACTAACGTTTCTCCTGAAGGCAGTGCTAGAGTTGGTAGTCGCCACACTCAAGAGTGAAGAAAGTGAACATGTATTTCTCAAAGTCAGGGCACGTAATCGTAAGGAACAAGCGTGAAATGCTTGATATGTTTGAGACGAAACGAATCTCAGTATCACCATTGCCAGACGACAGAAATTTTGTTCGTTATTTGCATTTCGTAGATTTTTTTACTCGAGGCATACTGCATTAGGAAACAGTACCCCTCAAGAAAAACTGGAGGAGGCACTTGAAGGGAAGCTGAAGCACTTTTCGAAGAAAATGAGTTTTCTATGTCATTTTATAGCGTTTAGCCCACTGAAAAAGAATATCTCATTCAAAAAGAGTGGAAATAAACGCAAAAAGCTATTTTTTAGAAGAAAACGCTCCCCATCGACTCAGGGCGCCGAGCGAACGCCGCTCTTGCCCGCGATTGGCCGGGACTGTCGTCAGGTCATCCACGGGGATCTCCGGTCGGCACCGACGGCGTTGCTGCATAGCGCGTTGCTTCAGCTGTCTTTTAAGGACTACGTTTTGAAAATTATGGATAATTCAAGCAGTGTTGAACAGTTTGGACTTTCGCCATGCATGTTCGAGCCATGAGCAGGTTCAGAAAACGGCAGAACCAATGACGCCGCGGAGTGAGCCGGCAGCGAAAGTCAAGTCGCGATATTTTCACGTGTTGGAAATCTTGACTGGATGGATGGATGGATGGATGGATGGATGGATGGATGGATGGATGGATGGATGGATGGATGGATGGATGGATGGATGGATGGATGGATGGATGGATGGATGGATGGATGGATGGATGGATGGATGGATGGATGGATGGATGGATGGATGGATGGATGGATGGATGGATGGATGGATGGATGGATGGATGGATGGATGGATGGATGGATGGATGGATGGATGGATGGATGGATGGATGGATGGATGGATGGATGGATGGATGGATGGATGGATGGATGGATGGATGGATGGATGGATGGATGGATGGATGGATGGATGGATGGATGGATGGATGGATGGATGGATGGATGGATGGATGGATGGATGGATGGATGGATGGATGGATGGATGGATGGATGGATGGATGGATGGATGGATGGATGGATGGATGGATGGATGGATGGATGGATGGATGGATGGATGGATGGATGGATGGATGGATGGATGGATGGATGGATGGATGGATGGATGGATGGATGGATGGATGGATGGATGGATGGATGGATGGATGGATGGATGGATGGATGGATGGATGGATGGATGGATGGATGGATGGATGGATGGATGGATGGATGGATGGATGGATGGATGGATGGATGGATGGATGGATGGATGGATGGATGGATGGATGGATGGATGGATGGATGGATGGATGGATGGATGGATGGATGGATGGATGGATGGATGGATGGATGGATGGATGGATGGATGGATGGATGGATGGATGGATGGATGGATGGATGGATGGATGGATGGATGGATGGATGGATGGATGGATGGATGGATGGATGGATGGATGGATGGATGGATGGATGGATGGATGGATGGATGGATGGATGGATGGATGGATGGATGGATGGATGGATGGATGGATGGATGGATGGATGGATGGATGGATGGATGGATGGATGGATGGATGGATGGATGGATGGGTGGGTGGGTGGGTGGGTGGGTGGGTGGGTGGGTGGATGGATGGATGGACGGACGGACGGATGGATGGATGGATGGACGGAAGAACGGATGGATGGATGGACGGAAGAACGGATGGATGGATGGATGGATGGATGGATGGATGGATGGATGGATGGATGGATGGATGGCAGCTTTTATTTCCACCGGAAATGGTGACCACTTAATACTCACCGCCCCCGGCACGCAGGCCCGGAGGGCGGGAGCCGAAGCCTCCGTGACTAAAGGATAACAGAGATTTTATCTCTTTGCGGCCTCAGCTGCCCGGCGGATTGGCTTGTTTCTGCCGAGCGGGTTCTTCGCTGCGCAGGATGGGTTCCCAGCTTTCTCTGCTATCAACATCTTTGTCGACTCCGAGGTAGTCAGCGCATTCCCATATTTTTTGCTTCCGGGTAACCGTGGAACCGCCGGACAGTCGGAACCTGGACGAGCGCGCGCAAACCTATTCCGAAATCGTTGAGAACTACAGACTAAACAGCAAACTACTGGTGCCACCGCTGGATAAGAAGCTAAGTAACAGAGAAGCGACCGCATGACGGCGCCTGCAAGCCGGAAATTTTGTTAACTCAGTATGGGCCTGCCACGTCCTACCGGGGTAACACTAAACCCGAATCTCGACTGATACGTATGTTTTGCGTGCATACGCGTGCATATCTTTTGTGTTGGTGCAAGTGCAAGTGGCAAAGAAAAAAAAAGGAAATTGCACCAAAACGTTGTTGTGTACCGCTGCTGCATAAAAGCCTGGCCCCCAACTTCTTTCCGGCGACAGTCTGTGTGTGTCTTCGCCTGGACCTGCGTCTTTTTTAGCTGTTTTTTTTTCTGTTGACCAACTTGTTGTAAGGCCTATAAACATGATCTAAATCAGATCATCGGCACGTTTACACGTGTCGCGCGAGGTAAATCATTTGTTTGTTCTTTTATTTATAGTTACTTGCCTAATTACTCCCGAAGAACATTTAGAATTACAAAAGAATGCAAAACTAGATGAATTGGAGTGGGTTCACTGCTGTACTGCAGCGCGAAGAGACGAGGCGACTGGGAGGAATCTCCCGTGAGCGCTTTCCTTCTGTCGCATGTTCGGGCTCCTGTTCAACCAAGAAACTTCTGCACTTACCCCCGTGCGTTGTTTCTTTTTTGCATGCTGAGCACGCTTTTGAAGAATAATTATGGCTGCGTTTCGAAGCTCGCAGTGCTGCTCATCAAAACTAGTGTGCTGCAAGATATAGTTGCTGCTGCTGCGTATCGTGATAACCAGCAGAATTACTTGTGGATGATATACATGTATGCGTACCGCGGTCCGACAACTTTGCCGTTCTGACTCAAGGACAAATTAGCATGAATTCTGGCGCCATTGTCGATCGTCAGCCATAACCAAGCGCGCATGAATGCTTTGATCAAGTATACTAGGCTTATATAATCAGTTTTTTGTTCAGTTAGGTGAAGCTGCGTTTGCTGCGCGCTGAAGAAAGATCAAGAGAATTTTGTGCTGCCAAGAGGTGCATGCAATCAGGAAAAAGCAAGAAGGCACACAGTGCGTAACAAACTCAAAAAAGTTCAAGACTGTGTGCCTTAAAGACAGTGCTGGAAGTGGCCTTAGCTCAGCATGGATGTGAACCAGCTGGAAAAGGCAAAGAGTTTACAAACAGGGAAGAAAATAATATTTTGACGAAGAAGACGAAGTTGGCAGTGGCCCGAGACGGAGCGCTCGCGCTAGGCCAGCGGCCATTAAACCATCTCATTGCCATCAGTCATCTCGTCTCATACTTCGGCTGGCCGTCACGTAACAATATAACGAAAAGAGAAATATTAATGCACATAATTTGTGGAGGCAGTTTCGACATGCTGCGTACCACCAGATTGTCTGGTTAACGTGGAATAGACTGGGGTAGAACAACCGACGGATTCTACCAAGCTGTGTGCTGAGCGCTGTTCGAAGGAAGTACCATGCCAAAACTGGTTTATATGCAGGCTTCAAGCATTACACGGAACGTCCGAACGAGAGAAAGTGAACGGCACTGGCAGAAGATTACGCTGTTCTGTGGTTCGCCAAAGCGCGGGCCGCAGCGAAGCAAGTGCAGCCGGACGGCTGGTCGACTCTCCGTGAATGGCGTCACTTCCGCCAGTTCTCCCTCTCTGCCGTCCCCCAACCCGGCGCTTCCGGAAGCGACGAGGGCGTGCCCGCGGCGGGCTTTTAAGAACCGATTGCAGCTCTGTTTGCGGACAGAATCGGGAAAAAATTTACACACATGATTTTTAAGGTTCTTTCTTCCCAACCACAGCGTTTCATGCGATTTGCAAACCGTTTCAGCTTTCCTTTAAGCTTCGTCTTAAAGGGGTATGACGCCATAGAGTTAATGGGTTAATGCCCTTACATGCGAAGTAGGTCACTCTCTAATTTGCACTCATAGACCACTGGGAGTCCTCCTATTACTCCTGGCGCAGTGGTGCCGCGCCACTATACTATACCGCTACGCTACGCCGCCATTCACTTCAGAAGCGTGACAATCCGTCGTTGTCGATAAAGACTTCAAGAATTTGAATTGAAAGGTGAGAACATTCTTAAACGCAATTTTCTAGGAGATGAATACGTCTTAGACCCACCGTACTGCTCTGCCTGTCTAACTCATTGATCATGATTTGCAGTTCATCTCCTTGGTGACTCCGCAAGGCAATATCAGCAGCGAATTACAGATTATTTAGGTATTCCCCATTAACTGTTATCCCCAACTGTTCCCAATTCAGGCTTCAGAATACCTCCTGTAAACATGCAATCAACAGCATTAACATGCGGGGAACCAAAGTAATGTTCAACAGTCTAGCAAGGGAACTGCAGTTCACAATTGTCAACGAGGTGCTGGAAGTGGTAAAGGAATACGTTTACTTAGGGCAGGTAGAGACAGGTCCTCCGGATCATGAGAGCGAAATAACTAGAAGGATAAGAATAGGGTGGAGCGCATATGGCAGGTTCTCTCAGATCATGAATAGCAGGTTACCAATATCCCCCAAGAGAAAAGTGTACAACAGCTGTATCTTACCGGTACTCACCTACGGGGCAGAAATGTGGAGGCTAACGAAAAGGGTTCAGCTTAAGTTAAGGACATCACAGCGGACCATGGAAAGGAAAATGTTAGGTGTAACGCTAAGAGACCGGAAGGGGCAGAGTGGGTCAGGGAACAAACGCGGGTTAACGACATCCTAGTCGAAATCAAGAGGAAGAAATGGGCTTGGGCAGGGCATGTAATGCGAAGGCAAAATAACCGCTGGTCCTTAAGGGTAACGGAGTGGATTCCAAGAGAAGGCGAGCGTAGCAGGGGGCGGCAGAAGGTTAGGTGGGCAGATGATATTAGGAAGTTTGCAGGCATAGTGGGGGCGCAGCTGGCGAAGGACAGGGTTAATTGGAGAGACATGGGAGAGGCCTTTGCCCTGCGGTGGGTGTAGTCAGGCTGATTATGATGATGATTAAATACGTCTGACACGGCCGGAAAAACCTCAGCGTAGAGAGAAGAAAGTGCAAACACAATTTTAGTACGAATAAGAAATGGTAGGAGTTGTCCTCAACAGCAGCAGCTCTTTCCCCCCGTTCCTGAGAGACGCCACTGGATGAATACATGCCCTCGGGTAAACAGTTTTGGTACCGTTATTCTAAGCCAGTACTCGAACGTACGCTAACTCGCATCTGAGGGCACAGCCATTTTCGTGTGTTCGCCTGCGGTCACCAGAAGTTGGGATATCACTGCGCACCTGCTACCTTTATGCCATAACCCTTTGGTCGGTGGCCATGTTAATCGATAACGCCGCAGAGCTTTCGGTTTTTGAAACCGGCAACGACACCTTCGACGCAAGAAAACACTGCTCACACAGCCGCCGATATCATATATTAACAATCGTTCACCCTAATACAAATAAAGCAGGTATTTACGCTACAGTCACCGGTAGTGTTTACCCTCAGCACCCTGATCTTGCAAAGTTGAAAGCAGTGCTATTAAAAGCACAGATATTTGCAACGTTCTATTTAGGTTAACGTATGAAATAAAAGAAAACTAACAAAGTTCAGTACTTCAGTCAGATTCAAGTGCAGACGGCAGTCAGAAACGACGGAGGCAATCGTATATCTGCAGCACTAGTTTCAACAATGATTGAAGTGTTTGCATTCCCTGTCTCTTTGTAGTCAAATACTTGCGCCGACCCATTTTGTCGGTACCGACTCCTTGTACAACTCTGCCAGACAGCCGAGGGTGTTACCCAATGGCAGTCCTCTGCGTACTTCCTGCTGCAGGACATCCTTTTTTTTAGTTATCGTTATGCACGCGTCGCCAGAAGAAATATTACCCCAGTGACACGACCCAAGAACAGCTTCTGTGCAAGCCTGGAGCTTCTCAGATCTTTCCGACGCTCGCGATCGTCGTTCGAACCAAATGCTTCTAATGCCGTAACATCTTGCATAGCGACTGAGCGAGCAAAGTTTTCAGGGGGTTGATCCGCCTTTTCTGAAAGGCACGCGCGACTGCTTGCAGCAAGCATATTTGCCCAGATATGACTCAGTGCTCGGTGACGTTCTGCTCTCGTTTTACATTGTCTGTGAGTATGCTTCCGCACGCGTTTCATGCTTTCTTCTTGTTTGCTGTTCGTGCGCTTGTGCTTGAGTATGTGCGCGCAAACTGAAAAGTGTCAACAGCCGCTCACCGGAACCGGATATTTAATGCCGGCACGATTATGAAATATCGATTTGGTCCTGAAAAGTACGACTAGAAAAAGATATGGTTCTTCTCTCTTCCACGTCGTCTGCAACCTTAGTTGTTTCCTTTTTTTGTCATCCACGAGGAGGGGAAGAGTTCAAAGCTGTCTGCGCAGCTAGCTTTGCTCTATGAGCGCGCTACATAGGTGATTTTGTAGCATGCTATTGTGTTTTGTGGAATGCGATGTAGTCTGTTAAAGGAATAGAAACACCAAATTGCAGTTTGCACGATTTCTTCTTTTTAATGATGAGCAATCTTTACTACATATAGATCACCACCTGGTACTCCGCTACGGCCACTAGATAATTTATAATTTAATTTCTTCTCGCATATGTTTCGGTTTCAACAGCCGAATGATTACTATGGCATCAAAAGCCAATATAGGTCACGTGAGACATGAAGAATACTGCAATATAAATGCTGCTTCTTCACTGGCTGGGACTCCGGCTCTAGACGCTGGCTGGCTTTAGGGTTGCATTGCAGTTAAAATGGAGCTTTTTTGGTTTTTCTACACCTGCGGAAATATCGCAGCCTTTTTATGCCTCACGAGACCTATACTGAACTTTTAGGTCATAGCCATTGCTCGGCTGTTGAAATCGAAACCAGTGAGAGAAGAAATTCGCTTATAAATTATTTAACAAATCCAGGCAAATTCCATGTAATGATTATTGTATAACAATGTCTCACGCATGATTACAAAGAATAAAACATGCAATGAATATTTGGATTCTATGCTCTTTAGAAAGCGAACCGTAAATTCGAAGTGGTTTGGAAAACAACGCGCTCTGAATTTTGAACCTTACTGGTTATTGTTTTAAAAGGATTCTCAGGTAGGCATAAGAAAAAGTAGTGCCGTTTCATAGCGACTTGCTTTTTTTTTAAGCTTCACATATGCAAGGGCCGCTGATCTTCTAGGCAATGTTTCTTGTATCAGAGAAACGCGGTGAAAAACTACCCCACCCGCCGCCCCTTCGGAACCTTTATATGCGCGAGGATTGCTGACAGGGCAGTGTCCATCCTACGAGGGTCACGACGAACCCACTTACATTCGTTATAAGAGGCAGGCTGGCTTCGCTTTCGGAGCTGGTCCAATCAAAGGTGACGAACGGTTGCCATCCTTCTACACACTCCACGCCCTCGCCTCTCTCACCAATGCTTCCTGCTCGGAGTGAAGAATTTATTTAGCCCTTGCCATGGATAATTGCGCTTACTCAGAAAAGTCCTTATCGAAACGTTGGTTAGCGGACTGAAGCTCCCCTCCCCTCGCCTTTTGCATTGCGTTTTGTGGTGCCAGGAATCCTATCTCTCTGCCTTCTCTCTACCTTGTTAGTTCTATTATGTTGTTAATGCCTTCCAATCTAACACGTTGTGCCCCGCCTAGATACGATGTGAACAACGTGAGACAGTCTCTCTCTGCCTTGCGTCTTGAACGGTGCTCTCTTACACCTTTTATGCACTACTGCAGTAAGTGCAGCTATTTTCTACTAAATCTTTGTATGGATCAGGGATGTCAATGTTTCCCTGCGCCTTAATTATCGATTTATTTACTCTATTGCAAGCAAGCAAGCCAAATTAGATGAGCGTTGTACTTTGCCCGTGTTCACAAAGCCTAACCTGGAGAAATAAATGTGAGGCATGGAGTCGTGCTTATTCTTTTGTTAACTTTCACAATAATACTCAAAGCAGACGCTTGCGCTACTATTTCAGCTTGTGATTAACAGTGGCGCACTCGCTGGGTGATTGGACGAATGCGTCACCAGCCCCTCTTTGGGAATATAAGGAAAATAATTGGGGTTTTTAGCTGCAGGAGAGTGACGAAGCTGTTGTCCTCTTCAAATTCATTGTTTGTGTGTACAGTTAGCTTGTTTCATTTTATGTTTTTTTCTTTTGTTTTTTGCAGCCTCGTCATTTATTTCACAAGATTCGAGCAATAAAATGTTAGTTGAAAATTAGCGCCAGTCCTTATGTGTCTCCCCTTTCTTCCTCATTTAGCACGCGCTGTTAATCACAAAAATACTGATAATTTATTTGAGTACCTTGGTGTGGCATAATGCTAATAATTCAACCAGTTGTTACGCTAACCACGCTACGAATTCCTTTAACCGTCACCGCGGAGGCCCAGTGGTTATGGTAATTGGCTGCGGACCCAAAAAACACGTGTTCGATCCCGACCACGGCGGTGACATTTCGGTGAGCTTGAAACGCTTGAGACCTGTGTAATGTGTGATGCCAGTGCACGTTAAAGAACCCCGGGTGGTTCGAAATCATCCAGCGCCCTCAACTACAGCGTATCTCATAGCCTGAGCCGCTTTGGGACGTTAAACCCTATAAACCAAATGCGGCGCGCCACTTTTCTTAGCCAGCATTGAAAATACCTCTTATTTATTTATTTATTTATTTATTTATTTATTTCTTCTTTTATTTATTTATTTTAATTGCCCGAAATGCTCCCATGACTAATGATATTACATACAGAGACGACAGGCAAAAAAGCAAAACGCAAACAATGAAACCACAAAAATACATCATGTGACAATGGAATTAAAATTATAAATTATTCACCATTCTAAGTGTAAAGGTAAAGCAAAATAAACAAAAGCGTGATCAAAGCAGTAGACAGTAAAAAATTAATACCAGTTCTTACAAATTAATACTAACAATGGCATTCGAATGAAACAACAAGGAACATCATTACCAGAAATTCAATGCAAAATGAACACAATGATGTGATGTTGAGCAACGTACGCTAGAAATTAGGCAGTAGTTATAGCAGACAAAAGAGTAAAATTTATGAAGATGAGTGCCAGTTGCAACACGTCCAGGCAGAGCATTCCAATCAGTTATTGTGCGTGGTATGAATGTGGGTAGCTGGATGTACGACATGACGAACGCTTAACTTTAAACGGATAGTCGCGCCGTTCAACAATGGAAGAAGGAACGCAAAAAAAGTCGCTATGAAGTGCTGAGTGATGATACAGTTTATGAAAAGTGATAATTGTGCAATTTTTTGGCGGAGACATAATTCCTGCAGACCTGCGCAATTCTTCAAGGCTGTGATTACGGCATGACGCGAAAAATCGAGTATATAAAACGAATTGCGCGGTTCTGCAATAATTTGATGTTATTTATTAAGTATGCTTGATGAGGGTCCCAGATAGCGGAAGCATATTCGATTTTAGGTCGAATTAGAATGGTCGTGAGCACGTGTTCGTAGGTGGGAGAGAGTGTGCTTTAAGTTATGTTTAAAGAGAACCAATGATGATTAGCAGATGCGAGGGTAAGGTTAAGATGGTGGCTCCATGTTATGTCTGAATGCAGGTGAAGTCTGAGGTAACTATACGTGGTTACTGGAGTGTTAATTAAGGAGTACGCTGTTTGAATTCGGGACATTCGGTTTGTTAAAGACAAATTTTATGTTTGAAACATTAAATTGCTTCAGCCAAGTAGTCCACCATGTTGTTATGAGTTGAGGTCAGATTTAAGCGCTTGGCTGTGAACATTAGAATAACGCTAAAGCCAAGTGCAGTCCCCGGAGAAGCACTGCTTTCTGCCAGCTTCAGGCTTACTGATTTTTGTGCCGCCCAATATGTAATAGAGATGTTCGCATTATTATAGGCGAATATTGCAGTGTTGATGTTATAAGCACTCAATATTTGGTGATGTTATCTGTAGAGAGACAGCCGTTTTGCTCCCATAAATCTAACCGACCCCCCTTCCAACCAGCCACCGGCGGCATGGTGCTTTGCAGTAATCACAATGGTATAATACAGTGAAGCTAAACAGGGTTTTCTCAACGGAGGCAATAAAATGTCTGTCAACAAGAATAAGTACGTCTGGACGCTGATCCTGAACGAGCAACCTTGCGCTAATGTCCTTGAGTCACACACACAAAAAAAAATCTAAAATTCAGTAGCACGTCATTCAGCCCTTTGCTCAGTTACATCATCATTGAGCTTTTACGATTGCACCTATATTGCCTTAATTTGAGCTTGTTTTTCACTTTTCTTCTTCGAAGATCAATGCCCACAAGGCCTTTTGCTGCTCCACTATGCATATTGAATGTTGGTACGTGTCTTAACCTTAGGAATCTGTTTAATCCAAAGTGGCTTTCTTTTGTAGCTCAAAGCATTAATGAAGTGTAACTTTCTTTATATGTAACTATATTAACTTTAATTCGAAACAATTTATTCCCTTGATACATATCAGCTGATTTTTTTGCTTCGTGATGCCACGTTCAAAAAATTTTAATACTTTACAATATTTTCTGTGTGTGGCAATTCTTATTTACTGTTTGTATTGATATCATTCTGAAACGCTGCCTACCTCGAACAAGCTCGTCATGGAGATTCACAGTTTTTTCTTATTTTGGAAAGCCCTAAACTGCAATGACCTTCAGTCCGAACTGATCAACACTAACCTCGGATTTTAAATCTCTTAGAAGATCATCACCAATCATAGCAAAATTTTTTTCTTTTCAGCCCAACTCATGTAATATTCTTACCTCTCTGCACCAGCATAAGTACTTAGGCATCACACTGACTTCTGACCTCAGATGGGACGCGCACATTGCTAGCATAACCTCGAAAGCACTACGCAAACTATTTTTTCTTCGAAGATGTCTGCGCCTTGCACCCACATCGACAAAGCTTCTCGCATATACTACTTTCGTTCGACCAGTTTTAGAATACGCTAACACAGTTTGGTTCCCCCATTCAGTGACTAATGTAACAAAACTAGAAAAAGTACAGCGTAAAGCATTGCGGTTTATACACAACAAATATAAGCGCACAGATTCACCAACTAACCTCGCGGCTATTTCGGGTTTAGAGACGCTATCATCAAGAGCGCAACAAGCACGACTAAAATTTTTATTTCACCTGATGCACAACTACTACAAGATAGACGTATCAAAATACATATCTTTCTCGCAATCACGCCCGTCGAGGCATAAACACGCAGCCGCGATTACAGAATACTCATGCCATAACGACACGTTCATGTATTCGTACTTTCCCCTCGTGATCAGAGAATGGAATCGCCTTGATCCCTCAATCATAACTGCAACCACATTATCTCAGTTCACGTCACGGATAGAATCATTATCAATTAACGAATAAAGCAGTTTCACTGACATACTCAACCGCCTCTCATCACTTCATTAGATTGTTAATTAATTGTGAAGAAAGTCTTATTTTTTCCGCTGCTGTGTTCCCATGTGCTCTAATTGAATTCCTTTTGGCAATGCTCTACCGGACTCCTAGACATGTATTTTTCTTTTTCCTTGCTAATGTTTACCTTTTCTTGTATTTTTCTTGTTCCTTTCTGTTCACGTGTGTTTGATTTGTATTCCAAAGTGCACGGCTCAAATTTTTATCATGTTTGTCATTTTTGTTCGCCCACCTGCTATGGTCCCTGATGGGACTGGCAGTATTGTATTGTAAACGCTTAGACCGAAACAAAAGTAAATAAAGTAAAGACAAAAGGTAAGTCCGAAACAAAAGTAAAGTAAATAAGGTAAAGGCGACTCGATTCAGACACATTTCTTTCCTATTATCGCAAACCGCCTATCTTTTGAGCCGCAGTTCTCTCATCTTACCACTGAAATTGCCATCCGCAGAAGGATCGTTTAGAGGTTACTTACTCTGAACAAAGACCTCCAGACCGAAAAATTATAGCCACGTCTATAATTCTCTTTTTTGCCGTCTTTGGCACTTGGTCTCATTTATCGCCGGCCTCGTTCCATGGCAGTTTATGTCGGAAGCCAAGTTTTCATTTTCTTTGACGAAATTGTATGTTGCACGCACTGCTGATCGCATCTCCCCACTAACGATATATGTATCTTTGGGGCTCGGTTAGAAAAACAGCCGTTACGGCTCATTGACGCAACGGGATCCCTATGTGGGAGCAATCTAAGCGATTCCCCTGGTATGGGCGCGCGGGCGCTTTTATGGCCGATAGACGATATGCACCCAGGGATCACTACTCCGCGGCCAGCTTCCCCTCGTATAACGACCCATGCGGCGACCCTCAGATGGCTACTGCAACGCGTGGCTCGCGCAGCCCGACTTGATCGCTTGCGTATGCGCTACGCGAGGAGCTAGCTGTTCCCGTGTTAGCGGTCTGCTACTTCGGCTGCTGACAGTAAAATTGTTGCAGTCCCGATAAACGCCTATCAACGCATTGTAACAGTGATTGCGAACTCAACAGGGTGTCTAATGGATTATGAAATCTTTAGCCTCTGAGGTAGCTCTTCTCCTCAATGCCTCGGAACTCATACTAGGGAAAAATACCAATACCAAGCCGTCTTATTACAAGCATGGAGGCATTATTTCAAAACAAAACTTCCTACTGTGATCTGTCACGTTGGAGATGAATATGACAAAGAAAGAAATAAAGAAAGAGAGAGAGAAAAAACGAAAGAATGAAGGGAAGAGAGAGAGAGAAAATAGAAATAAAGAAAGAAAGAAAGAAAGAGAGAAAGAAAGAAAGAAAGAAAGAAAGAAAGAAAGAAAGAAAGAAAGAAAGAAAGAAAGAAAGAAAGAAAGAAAGAAAGAAAGAAAGAAAGAAAGAAAGAAAGAAAGAAAGAAAGAAAGAAAGAAAGAAAGAAAGAAAGAAAGAAAGAAAGCAAGCAAGCATGCGCCAACAAAGCCAGACGATTCACGCAAGCAGATCGATTCCTTCATCGAGAAGTGGATAAAGAGTGATGTTCCACTTGGTTCTAAATACGCTCATGGCGGATTCCTTGCATTCCTGCAATGGCTGTGTAAAAGACCTTGAACGATGCCTGTAAAATGTGAGGATTTCAAGAAAACAATCACAATGTTCCCTGGCGTCTGTTGAATGTATATAGCAAGGCTCGAGTGGACGTTTTCGTCGGGAGTTGGCCTGGGCCTCGGGCTGAATTGTCGCGTGGAAATTATTTTTATAGCCTTATGTCTTGCAATGTTCAGCCTATCCGCTCAGATCTTTGCCGGAAGTTTGTGCTGGTCAATCCTTGCAACGAAGATTTTCGTTAATCCCACCTACGGCAATTGCATTCATTGCTGTAAATCATAAATTTGTTTGTTCTTCTGGAAGGCGGTCTTTCCAGCGGGGCACAGGACTGCCGATGTTGAAAGCGGGCTGATGTATTGTTCTGTTCCTTCTTTTACAAGAAGTCAGGATTGGGCTTCGCTGACTACTGTCACGGGTGTAATACATACGCGTTGCTGCCATGGCTTTGGCTTTCCTCAGAATTGCTTACGTTGCGATTTTTTTTGGCCTCGATTTACACGCCGAATAAAAGCCGCATTCATTTCTTTGAAGATACAACGACTGGGACACTAGACACTATGACCCGGATGCCATTTTCCTGCGTCGGCAGTCCGCCGTCTAGAATGCGGTTCCGGTCCTGTTGTTCGGGTTCCATCGTAAACTGTAGCGTGGATTGAGTGGAGACCAAATGAATTGGAAGCTTTCCTATCTTTCATGTTTTCACAATGCAGAACAAATTATGTAAATAACATGCGAACATTTTGGCCGTGGATTGAAGGTGCTGAGCGTCCTCAACCCACGATATTCTCTGTTGGCGTAAAGATATCCTCCACGGTCAAACTGGTCACTGTGACCGGCACAGACTACACCTGTGCAGTCCCGCTTGCCCACTTGTAAAATTGACTTTGCAATGAGAAAAACCTATGAGCTCACAAACCTCAAGGAGGCGGATCACTGCGACGACAGAATTGTTACGTCGTTAAGAGGGCTGTCGTAAGGAGTGCTGTCTTTTCTTTTTCACTTTCTAGACTCTTGTCAAGCATTAAGGAGTCGAAGCTGCGCGATGTTTTGTCGAGGGCAATCAGTGAGAACATTTTTAGCACACATAGCAAGAAGCAGTTATGTCATGTTTTGATTACATTTAGGCCTCCTCAAAGTAAACAATTTGGTTCCGTATCTATCAAGGCAATCTTAAACAAACTTGATACATCACGACTGCTGACCAGCCAAGTTCCCGTTGCCGACCCCATGCGAGCCTTTCGGACGTAATGCGTTCTTAAATCTTTTCTTTCTATCACAACTGTCGCACCCTGATGCTGTGCTATAATCACGGCCTAGGTTTTGCCGCTGGACTCTTCTTCGGCGGTTGTAGCGTGATTTGAGAGGAAGTTTTAGCGATGGCACACCTCAAAATCTGCAGTACGATTTCTTTTTCAGCGGGACTACCACAAGAGAATCACACATTCTGGGGTCGCCGACGCCGTCAATGTAATGTCACCGAATCTCTGTCCAAAACCCAGCTCGAAACTCACCAGTTTCGGGAGAATATTAGCATCATATGCACCACACGAGCTCACTTACGTCCCAGAAACCTCTGATAAGAACGTCAGACCTGTCCCGCCTTCTTAACGCCGGACTTTGTACAACATCCCCCCCCCCCCCCATAGCATTTATTTCTCTCTCTCTTTCTTCGCGGTGCTTGCGCGCGAAATTGCTTAGCGAGAGTGACCGCCGAGGTCGTGAGCTGCACACATATATAGAATTGTAGCAGTGCGCATTCTAGATAGCGCCGGTCTTTAAATCGTATCCTGCTCACCTCTGCTAGTAGTAGCCCGAATAATATGTCTTTTAGTGCCCCGAAGCTCCAAGTGGGCTATACGGGATGTTATTCTGTAAGGCTGGTGACTGATTACGACGAGCTGGGGTTCCTCAAAGTGCGTCAACTTCGCACAACACAAGGGGGATTTTGCAGAGCACCTCCTCTATAAACGCTGATGCTACGGCCGGGATTTGATCTTAGGACCTTTCGGCTCAGCAATCAAACACCATAAGCCGCAGAGAAATTACGATAAGTTTAACGTAACTGTGCTGTATGCTAACGTACTATCTTAGGCAATAACAAGAATAAAAAGTCAAGGTCCGCGGTGTTGGTATTATAGTTGGTATTTATTCCATGCCTGAAATTACTTAGAACCCTGTGATAAGATGCAAGAAGGCTTGATTACTGATACTTCAAGGCAAGCTGTGCTCTAAGTGTGCTTGCTATTCACCCATCCCACTTCCTGGGTACACTCAGGACAGCCCCAAGAACGCGTGAAACTGAAGACGCGGCTCTGAGAGGACCTCTATAGTGCGTGCATCAACATCATCATCGCCAGTCGTAGCAACAGCGGCCGCCGCCTCACAGCTGCGCACACTGCAAGACCAAGACCGCTTGCCATTGATCTTCAATAAACCTTGTTCTATGCCAGCTGCGGCCACCCTCTCACTGCAGGCTTTCTTATCTCGTCTACCTTCCTGGCACTCTGCCACGCCTTGTCTTATCGTCTCTTGCTAGCCCCTTCGTTGCCCTGTGAGACGTTAGGTTATTTGGCCTCCGCATTACATACCCTGCTCACGAGCATTTCCTGTGTTTAATTTCATCTGTGACTTCATAAATCGCGCTTTCTTTCCCAGCGCACTCGGGTGCCTGCTTGTAGTATGTTAATGTAGCCTCTGTCATTTCCCTTTGTACAGTTCGCGGCGTTGTCACAATTTAATTTCATACCTGTCGTAAACAGGTCTTCCCATCAAAGACAGTAGAAAAAAAATTGTTTTAATATTAGACTACTGCGCCACCACTGCGCTTTCAGTGTTCCGATCATCAATACTTTCCACTAACACAGGAATTAACTGAAGCAAGAATTCCCCTCTAAAATTTGTACTTAGCCACAAGATGGTTCTTGATATCAAGAACGCTTACACAACTATTTCTTCGACAAATGTTTTAAATGCAGCAATTGGAGTTATCAAAATATTGCCTTTCATAAAGAACTTGTGTGGTAATAAGGCAACTTGTTGAATGACGTTACAGTGATTATAATTAGGTAGCAACGATTTATTAGGCCCACAGCTGTATGACGTGTTCAGTTGCACCGGACGTGCTTTTTTTCCATGCATAGTTTTGCCATCTCTGTATGCATACGTATGCGTGCTTGTGCGTGCGTGTGCGTGCCGTGCTTGTGCATGCGTTTGCATGTGTGCGTGGGAGCGGGCATGGGAGCACGTATGTGTGTGGCTTGAAAACCAGCGTACACTGAATGCATTAATCCTTAATATTAGGTAAAGTTAAATACCTAGGCAGAAGAAGCATTATTTTAATGAATATGTCAACTACTGACCGCAATATGCAAATCACGAATTGAAATGCAGGTCTGTCACAGTTTTAGGTCGACATTTCTAAGGTAAACAAAACACGAAATCATTGAAATCGGGTATCCAAAAAGTAAATAAGTTTCTTAATTCGCCCGTAAGAAAATCACAAATCTAAGTCCTGTCTGCATGTCTGTCGTGCTACGTGTCATATTTCACTGTCGTGTCAACGTCCGGCTGACGCACACACAGTGGGAACACAAATACGCGGGCAGAGTGGCCAAGAGCGACCTGTCGCGTTGATAGCAGTGGTCCGCTGTGTTCATCTGGGGCCACAAGAAGAGAAACGAGGAAAGAAGAACGTATAACTACGTAACAGAACGCAGTAGCGCCCACTTCTACCGCTGGTGGAGCTGTCAGAAGCAGAAAGCATAGTTACTGCCAGAGTGTGCACACAGCTTTCGCAGCACTCAGGGCAAGGCCGACGCTCAGCAGGCGTGGTCACGCGAATGCTCCGACGTCGGGACCAGAGGAGCGGGCGGGCAGGCAGCCGGGTGGGAGGCCGCTCCGGTGAGAGTAACGCTGCCGTGGGTCACTTTAGGGGAAGCGGGATCGGGGCGTGAGGAGTCACCGGCGCCGCTCAGGGGCCCCTCAAGGCTCGTTCGGGAGGACGCTCAAAATCGCCGGACGAGCGCCGGATTGCCTCACCCCCGCGCCCACCGCTCCGGGGCGTTAACGCGTGGCGCTGGGAGCGGCTGCACCCAGACCTGTCCCGGCTTTGACAGGAATTGGAAAAGAGGAGGCGGTACCGGATGGCGCGTGCTTTTTTACGCATTTTTCTGAATTGATATGTAGGAGGTTTCCCGCGCCACAGCTATGCATGTCGCGAGTGGCCCATGTACAGAGAAATGGTTTTCTCCTTTTTTTTTCGTTGAATGTCGTGTCATTTCCAGCGCGAACGTTGCTGATCTCGTCAATAACAGGGATGACTCATCGGAGCAGCTGGCCAGAAACAATAAAAATAAGGAAATCAGTTCGCTACGATCCAGTTTTGGCGTAAGAGGGACGCTCCGCTAGTGACAGTCGAGAAATGCAGAAAACAGGAAATAAGCAAGGTGTGAAGAATAGGGATCATGAGTTGAGAAATCACTGATTTGTTGCGGATAATCAAGATTTTACGAACAGAAATAGAAAAATTGGCATTCTTAAGGGTTTTTCGAACAAGGTATTGAACAAGAGGGATGGGCTAACAGTGGTTCATATCAAAATAAATTTTAGTCGCTTCCATTGTCTCTGCACATTGCAAGATAAAGCTCCTCAAGAAGGGAGAAAGTGACACTTGCGCCACTCCTCATTTGTGTCGCATTGAAAGAAGGGAATACATTTGATTAAATTGCTGATCTATTATCATGTTCGCGATGACCGCGTAGCGCTCATACGAAGACGAGGCGACGGCTGCGACATGAAGGATCAGATCTTGTATTGTCTTTGTCTCGTTTTCCGTCCCGCCTTCATTTTAGCGCCAAGTTTAAAACTCGAATACGAGCCTTGTGAAAGACTAGGGAAGGAACTCTAGACTTTTTATCCCTGCTCTGGGTGACAGAATGAGGGTTCTGCCCGAAAAGCATGCCGAATCCTCAATAGCGGGCACTGCTGGGAGCAGCTGCCTTGAATTCTCATTCTCCCCTGCAAGTTTTAGGCAAGCAAATAGCATGATGGCTGCGCGGCTTACCTGAGAAAACATCCCGCGCACTTTTCTAGTTCTAAAGAAAGAAGCTGGACCCCTGATCCGCGAATTTATTCAAGAAAACACGTACACAAACAGGCCTTTTGTCTGAAATAAATCGCATGTGTTGGTAGTTTTACTATAAATGATGAGAAGCCAGGGAACACGTTGCGCCTAACCGTTTTGAACGTCTTCTTTGGCATCTCACTTTTCTTTTAAAACTATGCAGCGCCTGCAATTAACTTCAGTGTTAGACAAGCAACTAGCGTGAACACAAACTGTAATTAACCTTGTACCTTGAATTTCTGTGCAGATCAATCTAATAAAAATCTTGAATTACAATTTCACGGTCGTGTTTAATTTTAGAGAGTCTCTGTGACGAGCCATCACACAGACCAGACCATTATACAATAGCTATCATAATTTCACATACAGTGTCCGCACAAGCCCCAGCATTTGGTAGCAGTGACCGCTGCGCATAAAAATGTCTTCGGGGCAAATGGCGCCGGCCTCATGAACGGCTGAACTGTGGCTTTTGGCAGTGTTGGCTAATTAGTGGTGCTGCCAGCAATACGCCATCTGTATATAACCCACCTGGTGTAGAAAGGCGTGGGAGGATTGATCTCTTAAAAGTAGGGTAGAGATCTACAGAGGCAAGTTGAGGATTCATAGTTCAAAATAGTGTAAAAGTCAGTGCAATTTGTACTCAAGACGGCCGAATTTCGAGATACAGTTGGTTATACAAATATGAATAAATAAATATTGAGCATAGTGGCCCTTATTTCACCTTCCCGTTTCAAAAGGGACGCTATTAGCCTTTATTCACACTGTTATCACCGCACCTTGGCCTCAGAGGAGGGCGAAAGGCCGCGGCATCTTCCTGTTTTGAATTTTTTTCGTGGGCCGAATCTACTATTTTCGAATGCATTGTACAGTTGCGGGAGGGGAAACCAACCGGACGTTTTCTTCGTCTTAATCAGAAAGCAGAGCTTCACAGCGCGGATTATCTTTGCGATTCGGATATCTTTGCATCTCAATGCTAAGAACGTGAAACGCGATACTCTTCCTAGCTCCTTCAGAAATCGTGGTGAGCGAGCGGTACCACACCCCACGCCAGTTCAAACGCAGCGCGTTGAAGAACAGGGCAGCCAGGAGTGCGCTCCTCGATCCCAGGGGGAGCCAGTGTCCAACAAGTCCGCAGAGCGAGCGGGTCGAGGGAGCGCGGTGCGCCGCACATTCCTTCACCAGGATAGAGCGAAGCACAACGGAGCCTTTTCAGCTGAGGTCGCCGCGTTGCGCCTAGGACTGCCATTGATACAAAATAGCTGCCGCTACTTCAGGTATAGAGCCCCATCGGTTGTGGAGCCCACGGGATTCACTTTTGACTGAAATAAAATTGGAGGGGAGACTGAAGCTCCGCCTTTAAGGATATATGCGGGAGCATAATGGGTTAGAATCTCAAAAGAGTACATTTGTGAGCGTTGCGTTGTCCGGTGTATGTTGTGCACTGCTTCTTCCGGCGCACCCACGAGCACCGAGCTGCTTAGGTGCGGCAGAAAATTATTGTGTAAATATTGCGGACAATAAATCTATTCTATTCTATTCTGTTCCCATATATTGAGAAGGCCATTCTCTACATTACATTCATATATCTCTGGGAGTCCTCTTACCCCTCCTGGCGCAATGGTGCAGCGGTTGCCACTTCCCTGGAGCCACTTCCCTGCGATGGCAGGTGCTCCCAGCGGTGGGCGTTGTTCGGCCCAGGTTGCTCTTCCCGAACGAGCTCTCGCGACCAATCATTGATTGAACTGCCACCTGCCACGGTGGACAGTTTGCTCACTATCCCGTGGGCGGGTTGTGATGACGCCGCAAGGCCACGGGACTTAGGTGGCCCACATGCCTCTTAGGTTACTCACATTTTTCGCTCACAATACCGACGCCCACAACACCAACACCGGATTTTATGCAGAATGGAATCTTTAACGCTATCACGTTAAAATTTTTTTTACTAGATCATCCGCACGCGGTACTCTGTACCCGGCACACTGAATAGCATTGCGTAGTTCATGCTCTATTGGGCGATATTGAAAAGTAAACGTTGTATAGTCCGCACCTATACGGATTCCGCAAAAAAAAACTTCGATTATGAATAGTCTGCGGGCTGTATAATGTTATTTTTTGTTAGAAAGCCGCTCAAAAACACGCTAATTAAACCACATTCTGTGCAACTTCGGCGAGTAGCGGAAATAAACTCCTCTGAATAAAACCGAATTGACTGCACGCGAGAAAAAACACAGGAAAAAATTAAAGGCGCACTTAAGTATCCTTACGTTTCAAGTTCCGTTGCCTACTCTGTTGCTATATCTTCTAAATCTTTACCTGGTTACCATTTCTGCGCACCATTATGATCTAACTTCCCCTCTAACTTCGGTTCGACTACATGCAGAGACATGGGTCCCGTTCCTAGAAAGTTTAAAGGGAGTTTTTGTTAGCTATGGATGTGTGAATGTAATTAATAATTGTTGGTAAGTATTTATGCACTTAATTAATCAATGAAATGATAAGTTACTTATTATCAATTTTTTCGCTGTTAATTACATAGGCATAATTTATTAGTTTATGATAATATTTAAACCGTAATTAATTTGTTTAAATGATTATTAATCAATCAGTACCATTTCTCGTGGTAATTAGCGCAGTTAATTGGCTTATTATTTAATTACATAACTATTTTTGAAATTTGATCACTTAAACTTTTTAGTCAATCATTAATAATCCTTACATATTATAATTACACTCTTTTTAGGTGATCGATAGTTCATGAGGAAACGCTCTGTCCGCATTTGTTGTCCACAGCACGTGGTGACACGTCCTGTCCACGCCACTCATGAGGCAAGAAATGCTTTCGCATTAAACAGGAGGGACAGTTAAAAAAAAGCTGCATACATTAATTTTTTGAAGTGTAGAGAGAAATAATGGGAACAAAAAAGAAAGGCACAGGACGAGCGCTTACTAACGGCACCGGCGGTTCCGTCCAAAGTGTAGAATATTATGCGCGCTTTGCGAAACAAGAAAATACCCTGAAAGTATGATAAAATAACCAAAATCCGAAGCCACTGCAGAGGAACCATATTTCTTTATCTGCGAGTAGAATGCACTCCGGGCTTCTACAGCTATTTCCTGACTTAATAGTTTCAGAGGCATCTATGAGTTTTATCTTTCCTATAAAGCTTTTTTAAAGAAATAAAGATAAAAAAATTCAAGATTTAAAAATGTAAAAATTTTCTGAAGATCACACCAAGGACATTGCAGCTGCAGTCGCGCACAATCTAACCGCGATGCATGCTTGACACATTAAGTGCATATTCATGTTTCTAAAGACCTGTGTTAATATATCGCCCGTTTGTCAGAGATACTCTCGTCCGTTAGATAACAAAATCTTTTTATTTATTTATTTATTTACTCAAAGATGCTATCAGGCCAAATAGGGCCACAATAGGAATAGTTTCATACAACCTATTATGGGAACAAGAAGGGAACAAAACATTGCAAATTAGTGAAAACAAAGCACCGTGCAAAATACACCAATAGGAGTGGTTTCGTAACATCTAATTAGAAACGGGACGGAAACGAAACAGCACAAAGAAAATACAATGCAAAATGTGTCAGGAGGAGAGGTTTCGCAGAACCTAGTATAAAAACACAAGAAATCATAACGATGAAAAGCAATGCAGCAAAACAACACTATGTGCCTCAATAGCAAGTGAATAGTGTCATTAAAAAAAAAAAAGATCAGAGTCAAAGACGAGAGCACTTCACGGCTCTCAGTACTTGCTGCTTGTTCTGGGTGATTGTTCCAATTGATCGTTGTTAATTGAAAAAAAAATGAGCATTGAAAACAATCCTTCAAAAACCTTTGCACGTTCACGGTTCTAGTGCGGTTATTTCGTTTCATGCGTAATATAGTTTATTTATTGATTTATTCCTCAAATGCTCCTTGGACAGGGGTTTTACATGAGGAGTTTTTATTACATGAGGGTTTTTTTATTGATGTTTGTCAATTAGTGTTTTGTTATATGCATTGCTATAAAACAGATTCAATATTTTTTATCTTCATTCGGACCTCTAGTGGGGATAAGTAAGCTCTAATATATGATTGCAAAATTTATTCCTGCCTTCGGTACTTCCAAAAACATGAAACGCAGCGCACGTCTTTGCACATGCTCCAGTTTTGATAGTGTGAGGGTTCCATACTTCACAAGCATATTCCAACATTGGCTGTACTCCCATGTTGTAGGCTATTAATTTTGTCTCTGGTGTGGCAAGTCTGAGTGATCGTCTTAAGTATCCGATTTTTTTTATTTGCTTTACTTATTATGTTATCTATATGCGTGGTTCAACTAAGATTCGAATTAGTTGTTAAAACCCAGGTAGCTGTGCTCTGTGACCCTTGGCAAAGAGGTGTTCTCTAATATGTATGTATATTGTTTAGGTTGGTACTTAAGTAAAATGGTCACACACACTTTTTTTTCAAGTTCAAGGCCATTTGCCAGTGAGTACTTCAGTCGTTATTCTTGTTATCTTCTCGTTAAGCTTTATCTGGTCGGCTACTGATTTCACTTCAGTGTAAATAAAGCAGTCATCTGCAAAGAGCGTTGCTTGAATGAAGGCGGAGAGAAAACCAGCTGAAACAGCGCGTGCAATTTATAACTCCACTGGTATAGAAAAATCTAAATATATCAATCCTACCCACTACCTCTCAAGCAGGAGAGATCACAGCTGTTAAATTAGAGAAATTAAATGTACAAATTGCTTGAGATTATTTTTCTTCGCAAAAACAATATCTGAATGGAACACTTTACCAGCGGAGCTGGTCATAGCTGACTGTGCCGACTTCGCTCAACTGATCAATAATTTGTAACTTATATTATAATAGAGTTATCATTGCATTATGTTGTTCTTGTGGCTTGTATAACATGTTCTGAAACTGCTAACGCCTCGTTTTTACATATATCTCTTCAATTGTTTCTTTGCTTGCTTATTTGTATTGTTTATTATTTGTCCACACTCTCCTGCTGTAATGCTTCGCCTCTGCAGGATAAATTGCAAATAATTAAATAAGGTCGTTCACATACACTCGATTACATTATGCTTGCAGGCAACCAAATGCATCAAATGCTTAGTTGGACTTTTTTTTTTTGCAAATGTAGCCTTGTGCCATTGGTAAAAATTATGAACGGCAAAAAGCTTAGCAGTTACCCCAAAAACATTCTGTTAACGGAGGCACACAGATTACAGCACCGGAAGTCGGAAGGCCCGGTTGGTGCCGTGGGCCAAAAACATATTTTCTAATATTTCTGGCGCCTTACGCTGCTGCGGCTCAGGCTACAACTAACTCGTTCTGTGAGGAATTAGCATTTCCAATCGCTACACCTGTAACATCGGGAAACCAGTAAGAAAGGTATTCCTGCAGCACAGAACGTAATTTCTTTCACAGGCGCTAAGAGGGCAGGTGGGCAGAGACGAAAGAAAGAAGGGGTCTGCATACAATTGCGGCTGACGGCTCCGAGTGCCGTTATTTAAAGGTTACTATATTTTATGCAATTTAAATTCAGAAAGCGCTGCATTCCGTCCGCTTCTTTCTTTAGACTTTCTTTCTTTAGCCAGCCGCCGGCCGTGCATCAATACGCAAGACAAAGCGTCCGAACCTTACTTACGTACCGACAATGTCAGTGATGAGGACAGCGGTGGCGTACGGATAGAACATCAATCTGACGCGCAGGAAACATTCCCGGACAAGAAAGTAATTTGGCCACCATACTGCGGTACTTGGCCGCCACCTCAGTATACCCCCTGCTTTCAGTCCCCAGGGGCTCTGGAGTAACTGACTCAGCCTGCGGCGAGACCTGCAACGCAGTGGAAGGTGATATTAATGCCTGGATCAGGGCAGGCCTCCACTGGAAGTACAATTTGGCAATGCTTAAAGCTAGTGCGTTGAGCGAGCTCACCGGCACCACGTGACCAGGCATCGGTAATTCTCGAGGGCAATCATTACCCGGCCAAGTTAATTATCTTCGTATGGGAGACTAACGTGGCAGTCTTCTGAAGCTAAGCCGGTTATACCGGATGAAGTCCCTTCTAGAGCTAGTGTTTTAGAATAAGCACCTGCTTCATTGCACCTCCGCTGACAGCCAAACACTCACACCTCGAGAGATAATCGATAGTTTTTGAAACCGCAAGGTATTAACGAGTGATCAGCGAGGAGAATGTGAAGTAGCTTTCGCGATGGTGCTTTTCCTTAATTTTTTCAACCAGGCATCTCCTTTCATATGAAAGAAGCAGCGTGCGGAAGGCAATATGCATACGCAATAGCTCGCGACCGAAAGTCCCAAATTTCCGAGGAATCGCCCCTCGCGTATCGAACCTTCCTTGTCACGTTGCAAACCCATGACCGTGCCACCCATCCGTTCAGTCTATTCGCTCTACTGAGAAAGAAGGGAATCCGTTCTATCGACAGGCTTTGGGGACCTGTAGCAAAAACGCCTCTCTCCGCACGATCGCGTACGTCACGGAACGCTTCGCGGGAGCCTGAAAATTGCCGAGGTGATTCCCAGTCAATTGCATCCCCCCCCCCCCCCCAACTCTCCCAATTTCCTTCTCTTTATTTTATCACATTCGAAGGTAGAAGGGGTTGGTTCCAACGCGTTCTTTTCTGGCCTGCATCTGAAAACCCTTTGCGAAGAAATACAATTTCCACAGAAGGGGGGCGCGGTAGGGGTCGGGAGGGGGGGGGGGGGGGGGTCGAGGCGCACGACGCCGCCGAGCTGTGTGCGAGTGACTCACTCCGCTCCTGCTCTTGCCTCCCGCCGTTCCTTGCGACTCCACCGTTACGCCGAAACACCGCCCGGGGCGATCATTTCCGATTTAGAAATGAGCCGAGGGAGTTCTTATGTGCGTGGCAGAGGCTAACATCTTTGCCGGCCCCCAACGGCACACATCACCGCGCCGCTCTTCTCCGTATGTCCTCCAGGAGACGCTCCTTCAATACACGTGATTTAGATATGGCAGTTTTGTTTTTCTCATTTTGTTAACTGTGGACACTCTTTCACTTTGGTTCTATTCGTGTCGCAGGATGTAAAAAAAATTAAAACGGTTGGAGTAAGATAAACTTATATTGGAATAATTAAGGATGTTTTTTGTTCCTACCAGGAAGGCCGCATTTTCGCAAGAATTCCTTCTCTAGGTTCTAAATACTAGCTCTCAAGACGAGATAGCCGTTTCAAATTCCTCTTATCCCTAGTTTTGTCACTGTTCCGGATATGCTTCATAAAGAAAAAATATATTTTTCCCTTCACGCAATGAAAGGTCCGTCTTTTAATTACTGTTACAAGGTTCAGCAGGTCGATGTGCCTATATATGTGTGTTTGTGTGTCGGTTCCGTTTCCTTCCTTCCTTCCACCTTTATTTTATATCTCATTTTCGAGCTAGCAAGTAAGCGAACCTTGAAACCAAATGGTGGAATCTAAATGATTATTGCCTGCACGCGTCTGTTACAGGAACTACTTCGTATTGACTGCGCATTTCCCAGCATTTTACACCCGAGTGTGCCGTACTTCTTGGCGACCATACTTCCATATGAAATTATTTTTACATACGATACCACAATGTTTCTATAGAGGAATATCTGATACAGCTGCGTAAGATGCGTTTGAATAGGAGTAGACCTCACGTTGCCACCGATGCCCTGAATTCTGGCGGTTCAAACGTCGCTAGCTTTCTGTATTTACCTCGGAAAATCACTGCCTGTGCTCATTCGCCAGTAAGTCTCATTGCCTGACTGAAGCGGGATACCCCGGCACAAACTTACGCAACATCTACCGCTTGATATAGCTAGGCCCGCTTCATGAACTGTTGTGCGCAGAATTGAAAAAAAAAGTATCCTCGAATACCTTTTTCTTCCGCCTCTGGGCGAAGGAGCGTCGACGGCAACTCTAATTATTCCCGAAAAGTTCCTCATATCGGCTGTCCTCCTAATTTGAGAAATTCCGTTCTGCAATTCCTGTGTGCCCCTAAGGTAAACTATAAAAAAATCATTAAGGTGATTTTGTGCATACCCCAGAGATGGGCACATCTGCTTCTATTTGAGGTTTCAGTTAGAATTTTTCTTTGCGTGAGGGACTTTGTAATGATGACATTCTAATTGTTCTTTCCACATGACACTTAGAATACCCTCTAAAGCCTTTCTGATCAAATATAATAAAGGGTACTTAAGCTTTTTTGATTGAAGAGCTGGCAGGTGTGGGCATTTTCAGGGAAGCTCCCGAGCATTGTTGATTTATTTTTTTTCTCTTCTTACTTGCAAATTTATTTTTAAAGTTTTTTGTACTACTATCTATCACCTTGTGATTGTTTTTGTAGAATGCTTATTGGCATGAAATTTTGCACAGGTTCTACGATTACAACCTCCCCATGCGCCCATTTTTTTTTTACAGGATGAAATAGTTTAACAGATGTACTGGTTTCCTTTCACCGGTTCGTGTCCCTTCTGTCTAGTTCATAAATCACGAGGCAACAGCTGCATATTCGACTGAAGCAATGGACCAGCTTGTAGATACGTCCCTTTGCGACAGTACCAACTCCGTTCTATAAACTACGGCCTTGTCTGCGATTCTTAAAGTAAATGAATTTCGACTGCATAAAGTCAAGCCACAACGTCGCTGAATTGGAGTTACATTATGTTTAGCCTCGTTGTCCTCCCGTAATATTCAGCTGCACTTTCGAAGACACCTCGAGGTCTCGACCATAAAGCTGCTATGTCTGTCCTGAGTTCTGCTGTGCGCTTTTTGCAATTTTCACTTTTATCTTGCACCTTTGACGACTGTCTCTAATGCTGAATTTGGATATTTTGACAAGGATAGAGCTCTTGTTATCCCGTTACATATTCGCTCAGCTGCTGCAGTTATTGCCTACATGAGGGGTTCGGATATCAGTCTAGCTTTCATGAACGCTTGTAATACTATTTATAGATAATTGCATAATGAGCAAAAGCTGGGATACCTGAAATCATTGTTCTTGTTTTTCTTTACGCTTAATATAGCCAGCCTTAAGGTGAAACAACGCATGACATCAGGTATTGTTAAGCTTGATGACCTTGCGGAGCACACACAATACACGGCAGACACATTGCGTAGAAACAGAAACACGAGATAAAACACTCGAGCGATCTACCAGCTGGGTCTTAATGGAGGAGATTGAATGATTGTCTACAAGAATAACTCTGTCTGTCTATCACTTGATTTCTGTTACTTTTATCGTCAAGCATGAAATGAAGCTAGTAATGATCTTAACATTCTTATCGGTAAGTCCAGTGGATGGCACGCTCACGAATGAACCATTGGTGACAAAAACCTTTTTCTAGCATTCGGTATATAAATAATTTTTCTCTGCATTCATTTCTCCGAATTTCTTTCCCACTTGCGACCGTTCGCCGGTCCCACCACGAATATACACAGGTTCAGCATAGCCTTTCTATGTTTTTTAGACACCGCAGGGTTGTTTCTGTTTCTTTCGCATTCCGCACCTATTCTATGCATAGCCATAAACTAGCAAGCACAACTTCTTACACTAGTGCAAATTATTAGACTGTTTAAGCGTTTTCGCCCCAGTAGAGATATTTAGACACTCTCTTTTCTTTCGCAAGACCACAGTCTAAGTTTTCTTCTTTTCTGAACAGGGAGGTAGCCGCCCTCAACGAAACGCTTGAGTTCGGGCAGGCTGCCTTTTTCAAGCAGAAAAAAAAGTTGGTTGAGAACTCGTGCAAAAAAAAAAAGAGAAGCAGGACCTTACAGACACAGTGATATGGCCGTTTATATTCTGAACCTAACTCGGTTGGCACGAGGCGACTACGCGATGCAATGGAACTAAAAGCAAGCATTGACGTCGCTGTCAGTAAGGCCAAGGAATACTGCAGGACTCTCAGTGCATTGCCCCTTCCACGCCAGTGTCGTCTGAGAAGACAGACAAATGATGTTTCAGAGAATGACCTTGAATAAACAGCATAAAAGCCACAGCGAAGATAGCACAAGACGGGCGCTGAACCGCATCTCGTTTTAAGTGAACCGTTTGTCTGTCCTTGCTGCGCGCGCTGTCACTTTGAGATCAATGTGCAGCAAACAACTAACCCAAACACAACTTCTGTTTTTTGGGGGTTACGAAAGGGCGCAAATCCGTGTTTCGTGTCCCCTTTCGTTATGATTCGACAGCGTTGAAGCAAGTCTGCAAATGCGCGCAATCATATCGAAAGAAGACCTGCCACTGCAATACCAGGTTCCACCGAAACAGCACAGCAGTTCGTAGTCCCCTCGAGACCAAGTAGCGACGGTGTTCCCTGCGGTATGGTACCCCGCTGCGCCGCTAACATCGCTACAGCCGCTGCCGAAGGTTCGCTTTTGCGCAGCTTCCGAACTTCTCGCTGCGTGCGTGCTCTCGGCGCCATCTGTCGAGTTCAAAGGGAAAACGGAGACTGCGAAAATCAATGACGCAAAGGCGGGCTGGTGTTCAAATTCGAAGACGGTGAACGTCTTTACAGAGCGCAAGAAGCTTCAAGCACCAGTCGGGATCGTCATCATCATCATCAGTAACTTTATTTTCTCACTGTGGGGCTTACACCCCTGCTTCAGACGGCAGGCTGGATACAGTAGGCGCTGGCGCTGTCTTCGGCCAGTTGGAATCACAAATACATTATTTCTTGTCTCCACTTCCAGGTGTTATCCGGTTGCAAGATAATGCAACCGACAGACGAGAACGCGAATTCCGACGGCGCGCAAAATTCAGCTGCAGCCTACAGCTACCGAAATTGAAAGCACGAACTACAGATGCTTAAAAAAATTGTATTTTTTATGAGTACAGAAAGGACTCACTTCGTTGGCCTGTACAGTTTCTTGTCTACAGGAACATGTAACAGGTTTAAAGGAACACGGAACTCTTCTGATTTTATCTCAGGGGAAGGCGTTTGAATTTTTTTGCGGGCAACCCAAGAACTGTTTTCTGTTACCGTGGTTTCGCAAATGAATAGAAACCATATTCTTCGTGATTGTACTACAGTACTTGTGCACGTAAATTAGCATCTATAGGAAAACTTTCTTAACAACTTTAAGAAGAAGCAACAGCAGCCCTTTGCCTCATGCTCAATGTGTGTCTTCGGGGTTGCAGACGGGTACCCAGATTAAAATTTCTAGATCGAAGGCCCGATTCGCCATCGCAACTTGTCGTCAACACACTGTGGCTACAGTTTCAGCCCGCGTTGGCCATTTGGAGCACATAAGGGCTCCTTCCATAATCACTGCTGCAATGAACTGTACTTTCAAAATGTTGTCTTCATCAAACACGCACCGCCTTCGCTGACCAAATTCTCTGGCTGATGTCAGCTGCAGTGCCGCGAAAAAAGTGCTCAGTGGTTGCCGACGCACGACAGCCCCCGGACGCCTCTCCTGTCGAGGAGAACCAGAACGTCTGTACGTGGTGCGTTCGTAACATTCAAGTCGCAGGTCTCAGAAAAGGCTGCTCCGCATGTCTTTTCGTCCGCACTATCCTCGCATGAGCGATGTCTCACGAGTTCGAGAGTACCGGAACCTTGTAATGACAATAACAACATTTTAATTCATAAGAAAGGGGGACGTGAATGATTTGAAAGATTACAGACTGGTCAGCTTACTGTCCGTTCCTTAAAATGTATTTAAAAAGGTTATGGCTAATAGAACCAGAACAACCTTACACTTAATCAACCAAGACATCGGTCAGGCATTCGTAAAGGGTACTAGACAATAGACTATATTCACACTACCCATCAGGTGACAGTGAAATGAGCAGAATATTAAAAAAAACAAATTTATAGCCTTTTTAGATTCTGTCGACACCTCAGCAGTTATGCGGGTATAGCGGAACCACGGTGTAGAAGAGCCATATTTAAGAATACTCGAAGATATTTACATTGTCTGCACAGACACCATACTCTTCTAAAGCGAAAGCAATAAAATCTCAATAACGAAGGGTGTTTACCAAGGACACAGGAACTCTCCAGTGCTCTTCGCCGCTTGTTTACAGGATGTATTCAGAGACCTGGATTGGCAACATTTGGAGATAACAGCTAGTGGACAATATCATAGTAATCTGCGATTCGCTGATGGCGTTGCCTTGCTAAGTAACTGAGGGGACAAACTACAAAGCATGATCACTGATTGACTGCCGGCGCAGTGGTACAGTGATTGAGCAATGCGCCACTGTCCTGAGATGGCGGGTGCTGTCATCGATGGAGCTTGTGAGAACCAGGTTGCTCTTCCCGAGCAACCTCTCGCTGCCAATCATTAATTTACCTGCCAACTGCCACGGTGGGCAGTTCGCTGATAAGCCGGTAGGCAGGTTGTGTGGACGCCACAAGGTGACGTCACCTAGGCTGACATGACAAGGTCACATAATTGGCCCATTTATCCACCATGGCGGGTGGCGTGAGCCCGAGCAGAATCTTGTACCGTAGGTTAGCCACAGGGTGGCCGGCCAGGGTGGATAGGGTGGACACTTGTGTTGCCATACCCTTGCCGGTATTTTGCTCACAACGCCGACGACAAATGATTTTCTACAGAACTGGAGACTTAACGCTTTCGCGTTAAAGTAAATATGCAGAGAACTAAGGGGTTCAACTCTCTCGGAAGGAAGAGCAGCTTACTATCGTAGCAGTTTACGATAGGTATGGTTTATGGGGGTTTAACGTCCAAAGCAACTCAGGCTATGAGGGACGATAGGTATAGTGAGGAGTTTGAAGTGGTAAACGAATACGTCTACTTAGGGCAGGTAGTGACCGCAGAACCGGACCACGAGAGGGAAATGACTGGAAGATATAAGGATGGTCTCGAGCGCGTTTGGCAGTTAACTCCCAGAACAAGAATGGCAGTACCTCTCAAGAGGAAAGAATGCAATAGCGGTATTTCCCTATGGGGCAGAAACGTGGAGGCTAATGAAAAGGGTTCAACTTAAATTAAGGACAACGCGACGAGCTAAGGAAGCAAGCAGAATGGGTGAGGAATAAACTCAAGATAATGATGTCCCAGTCGAAATCAAGAAGGCGTGGGCATAAGTAGGGAAGATAACCGATGGTTGTTAAAATTCAACGGATTGGATTCCAATAGAAGGCAGGCGTCGCTGACAGCGACAGAAACTTAGGTGGACGCATGAGATTAGGAAGTTTACAGGGACACTGTGACATCGGCGGACACAAGACCGCGGTAACTGGAGAGGTATGCGAGATGCTTTTGCCCTGCAGTGGACGTAGTCTGACTGACGATGACGGTGATCACGAAAGCTACACTTTATGCTCAAGGGTGCTAGCCACGAGAGACCCCACCACATATGGTACGACAGAGGGCACTCACGACATGAAGTGAACCCATAATCCAGTGGTGTTCTTACAAAGGCTAGGTGAAGAAGAGATAAATGGCTGATAAAGTGAACACATATGCTCCTTGAAACCACCTCAGAGCAGCAACCCTTGTTCACTGGGTAGAATCAGTAGATTAAAAAGTTGCGCAATCCATTTCAAGCAAGCAACACGAAGCCGGTATTTCCAGCACATGGACTTTTATCAGAGGAGTATGGTTCAGGAAAACGGTGGTAGCTCCTGTTCTAATTTACGCGTTTCAAAATAAAGCGTACTGAGTTCGCGCGCTCATTTTAGAGCCTCAATGTGCTATAAAACAGCGCGCATTTTTGTATTTATAAAGAAGAGCAAATTTGTAACGGACCTGAAGAAACACTTTAGAAGTCACGCTGGCATCCCGCTCCGTGCGGCTGGCGCGGAAAGAAAGGAGGAACGCCTAGACCCACGCATTATATTTATTAAGCCGAGCAACTCGAAGGGCCCACTTATTGGCTGACAGTGGAATCGGTGTTGGCACTCAGTAACAAACTAAAGTGCACTGGTGTGTCACATCGTCTGCTCCATACAGACAGCCTGAATCTCACCACAGTTTCCTGAAAAATCTCTTGAATCCAGAAACACAACTTTAGGACTACAATTATAAGTCATAAAATCACTATTGTTTTCATTAAACAGGTGTCGAACTTTATATTTTGCATAGTAGCGAGAACAAATTAGTCGTTGCTTCAGACCGCACCTACTACAGAACCGCGGAAATTTTCATATGTTTAGGGAAATCCTGGAAGGTGGAATAGATTTTTAATACGAGGTTAATTACTCTTCGGCATCCATACAAGCGCAGCCATTAGAGCTATTGACCAATTCGCCCTTGCCGTTCTATATGCTAGCCGTCCCGGTTAGCTCAGCTGGTAGAGTGACTGCTCCGGTGAATCGGTGGTCCTGGGTTCGCACCCAGGACCAGGACGATTTTTTTTAACTACGACGTTTATGTAGCTTTCCTTTTTAGCCGTATGACTGCTCTTGGGTGGATGCTAATCAGTAGCTTACTCCCTTATTACGGACTGCAGAGACGTCCAACTTCATGTAACCTTTTCAGCCTTAAATATTTTTGGACACTCCTAGAATTTTTCGTCGGCTTTTCCAGCATCTTTAATAGCCAGGGAGCCAAAACACGTAATGACCTCGGGCGCATGAATGATTACCGAATTATGGGACCACGATCTCATATGAGGGCGCTAGGACCTGTAGTGGTTACAATAGTCATGAACTAAGCGTAAGATCGTTTACCCATTCCGCTTGGCGGTCCAATATTTTCACCCAACAAAAATTACATCTTGCTTATCCCGAGCATACTTACGCTGAAGGGAGCAAAAATCAATCAATCAATCAATCAATCAATCAATCAATCAATCAATCAATCAATCAATCAATCAATCAAACAATCAATTAATTATAATTAAGAAATAAATTAATTTCCTTAGAAAAGAAGGAGTACGGGACTAAAAGCTCGGAAAGCTTGACGAGGTCCCGACCCCTAGCAAGTTGGCATGACAGCAAGATGGCGACCAGTCATACCACAGTCAGGTCTCAGTCAGGTGTCAGTCAGGTGTCAGTCAGGTGTCAGTCAGGCGGCCAGTCAGGTGTCAGTCAGGCGGCCAGACAGGTATTCCACAGGGCTCTGTTTTATCGCCTTTGCTTTTGAATTTATTAGTAAATGATTTATCAAATGCTGTAGCAAAATGTTACATTTTTCAATACGCCAATGACACGCTATTGTTGTCAACAAATGCTTCGCTGCCTCTGGCCTTGGATGCTCTTAGAACGGATGTGGTGCATGTTATGGACTGGTTCTTTAATTATTCTATTTCAATTATTCAACAAAAACAAAACTAATTTGTTTTAATAATCCCCATAAAAAGCTTTCTTTTGTTGAACCATTTTTTTTGCATTCTTGGCATTGTCTTAATTGTTGCTGCATTCCTATTAATTTTTCAAATAGTGTTAAGTAGCTTGGTATACTTTTTGACAGAGATATGTCTTGGAATAGTCATCTTACCGTAGTACGTAACAAGCTTCGTGATTTATCATGTGTACTATACAATGTTCGATATTTATTACCTTTCCGGGCTCGCAAGCTTATTGCACATGCTTTTATTTATGGTATCCTCCGATATGGCGTCACTGTGTATTATCCCTGCTCAAAGACTCGGTGAATGAAATTAAATGCTGTACTAAAGAACATCCTTCGATCCGTGGCATACAAAACGGATGTTTCATCTGACTGCAATTTATTTTCGTTTTTACAGCTGCTCTCTTTTGATGCCCTTTTCCATCATGTTGTTATTCGTGCTCACTTTTAGGAGAGTGAATTTTTGGTTCCTTTCATTCCTAATCGTCCATCCCGCCAGCACCCCCATTTTACGGTACCTCGCTGCTACACTCATTATGGCCATTTCACACGTAATTATTACATAATCAAAGTTTTTAATTCTCTGCCTGATTCCATATTTTCAGTTTCTTCGCTGTCACAATTAAAGCACTTCATAAAAGCCCGTATGACAGTAACGTAAACTGTTTTCTTTGTTCGTGTTTGCTTTTGGTATCAATGTTTATCTTTGTTTACTTGTTTTGTCACACCTGTTTTTCAATATATTTATCCTTCATCGACTGCCGGGTACTGCCCTACAAGCCTTCATGGCTTGGGCAGACCTGTCTTAAAGATTGTAAATATATTTTCTGAAAATAAAGGTTCTAATTATTATTATACACAAGAAATGAAAAAAGCATCACAATGCAACGGTTAATACAGAGTGAAACAAGACGGAAAGCAAAAAGGTAATACAAGTAACCAACACACATAAACAACAGTGGTGAACAAAACAGGAGAATAAAAAGGCATGGCCTAGTCTTGCAAATAAAGAAGTTGACAAAAACGTTTAATGCGAGAGTTTCGGTTTTTGGAAGGATCAAAATTTTGTCGGTCTAATAAGTTTAAAAGCGAAGGTAAATGTATAAGATAAAGATCGTTCATCATAGGAGATTCTCAGTGTGGGCACAAAGCACATTTCTTTATGTCGGGCCTGACGAATATTTGTATTCTACCGGAGTTTTGCCAGATGAATTGTATCATCAATGCCAAATTTTACGAAACCTTTGTAGCACAATAACAACTTATAATTGTAAAAACAAAACACAGCAAGAATTTCATATTTAGAAAATAGTGATTCTATGGAGTACGTATATTATTGGTTCTCCATCCCAAAGGAATGAACGTATTTCGTTTCTTCAAACCTTTCCTGGATTTCCACTCACAAACTTCAAGCTTGCACCGCTGCTGCTTCCTGGTCGAACATAACCAGTGTCCCGGTTCGGTTGCAGCAAATATTCTCGCAAGACGAAAACCATACAAACATTGACGTTTTCCGTGGGTGCTTTTGGGAATAGCATCGCCTTCCGTTATTTGCATATTCGCTGATTACGCTACTTGTTGACTGTGCGTCCGCTACACTCGCGATGAACGCGAACAAGCACTGTTTTCGACACTCCACCTTCTGCTACTTCTTCTCATGACCCTGGTCTCTTTTTACTCTTGCTCCTTGTTTTTTTTCTATCCTTACGTCTTCAGCCATTTCTGCATGCTCTGCAATTTCTACGCCGACCAATCTACTCTAGGATGTTTTTAAAATGAAAAAAAAATGGAGAGAGGGGGGATTTTTGTGCTTAAAAGAAATCTGAAAACCAGGTACTAAAAAGCAATTTCCAGCATCACTCGCACGACACACTGACCACCAAGCGCTTACGTCCTCTTTGTATACATGTTAGAAGTAATGCACTATATTTATTATTATTGTTGGGGCGCAAGTTTTCAAAAAATACCCGATTATAAGCCCGCTCAAACAAAAAGCTAGATAATAAAAAAAACGTCTCAACAGACACATTCCTTCATTTTTGCAGTGCGGCTCTTCTCGTGGCTTTTGAACACAACAAACAGCACGAAAGTGGAAAAGTTGTTGAATTCGACCAGCCTAAATGAATCGAATGTGTTAAACTTGTGAGTAAAGAATTCGAAGCATTGTTGTGCTAGCATCGCAAACACCGACGTAGTCACTGAATAGAGACGCGACGGCTTTCAAGCTGTTCCGCAGCACAGCGCTAGCTAAGGGGCCGCCATGATGACGTCATCTAAGATCGCAGTAGATTTCCAACGCAGGCTCGTCAGATATCTTGACGAAAACAGCCTGCAAAATTTTCTATAGTGCATTGACTGTCCCATCCTATGCACATGGCAAGTCCTTGAAATTAAAAAAAAACAAAAACATTTGCTTGAAGGAAGAATACCAACCGCACTGAAAACAAGGCCTTGGTTGCGTTTATTCGCGGCTTCGGACGATGAACAGCAGGATGTGTCGAAGGCAGCAGAAATCTTAAATCTAGGCAACAATAACATCATTTTTTTGCATCTCTGCAACATTTTTAGTGCTGTGAGGAGAAGGCTAAAAATAGCAGTGCGATACTTAAAAGAGTTGAAAAGCCTGAGGATAGTCGCGCTTTTTGGCGACGGTTACGGCGCCACTTTAAATTCTAGCATGAAAAAAAAAACTTTGCATATTTACCTTTAAGCTTTAAACATTTGAATCCTTGAAGCAAAAGCTTTTGAAAAGATATTTGGTTGACGATGTTTGAAATATAAGCTCTCCTGTCCCGTCGCTTTCGTCCTTTCTCTGTCTACGTCAATTAAGCGCACGCTTATTTGAAAGAATCGTTGAATGTGGTCCGATGCTAAAAAAAAAAATCTTCGCTTTAGTAAGAGGGGGGGAGGGGAAGTCTTTCTTTCGCACCTTCAGTTTTGACTTACTTTCATAAGCTAAAAAAAGTTTGTTTTGTCCTTACCTAATGGGCGATTGTTCAACAACTGACGAGCCATAAGCGTGTTGTGTTAAACTATTTCTGCTATGAGCTTTGTCCAGTGCAAAAATTTTATTGTAGTTTGCAACTAGTACAGCCGCTTTTTGCTTAGCCTCCATCGAAATCCAGGTACCGCTGTCCTGAAAGCATCTAATCTGACAACGACTTGCGGCAGACTGGTAAAGTAACTAGTCGGTCTAATGAGCGCTACTCAAGTCATCAGTTGAAGCCTACACTTCATAGTTCTCTCGGATGCGCTGTGCGGTTTAAGCGATCCCATGCATCAATTTCGAAAGTCATGAATAATATTCTTTATTTTTACGCATATTATGAGCGCTTTTAGGTACCTCAGCGGCTTCTCGCCTATCTAATCACATCCTCCCCCACCACCACGTCCGTTGTCTCCTGCCAACGAGTCGCAGTTCGGTTCACCTTATATGGGACAAATTTATTACGCAATTATTACTTTCCTGAAACGCCATGCATGGTTTCCGTTCTCTGCCTGATCGCACATTGCATATCTTTAATACAATAATACATTGCATGATTCCTGACGGTGCACACGTTATTTTAGTTTTCGGTCCACGCCAGCATTTGAGGTCTCCTGCACTGTGACAGTTCTTTAGAGAATTTTACTAGCGGACGATGAAACTGACGCAGACGAAAATCTTAAGGTCACTCTATTAGGTGAAAAATTTGTGCTACATAAGGACGTTAAAAAGTGAGAAAAACAGGACAACGCGTTGTGCTGTTTTCTAATTTGTAAATGTCTTTATGTTGCGCTAAATTTTTACCCAAGCAAATGACGCACCAACTGACCCAACAAAATATTTTACTTAAAAACGCTGCCGCTGGTAATTACCTTCGATTAAACTCGTCCAAAGAGCAAGTACGTACAGCGTAGAACAGTTAGAACCCTTAAGCTGTGCCCTGCGCGATTCAGGGCTGCCGCTTGGTCTTGGTGAAAGGTACACAGGCCTAGGCGCGACGATCCCTCGCTTCATGACCCATAACCGGGTAGCGTTTTTATGGCGCTTGGTCATATCGGAGCTTAGTGAAGCAGTTGAAGCCGACTACCGCCGTTAGGAGGTGGGCGTCGCGCACCCGCGGTGTGTGCGGCACGGAAAGGGCTGCACCGCAGCGCCGGTGAGTGCACAGACACAACGGGAGAACGCATCGTTAGAGTGGAGCGGGGCACACACCAGCGACCAGCGGCAGGTCGGGGGGGGGGGGGGGGGGGGTACAGTACATCCGTCATAACTTGTAATCCCTGAAACAAACATCCGCAGTTGCGACAGCGAAGAGAAGGACGGAGACTCGCCACCCGAGCCCAGCCGCCTGGTAGCGGACGCAAGTCTCGCGACGAAGAAATAAGAAAGGCAAGGAAAAGTGAATGCAAATATAAGGAAAGATGACAAGCGGGAAAAAAAGGCCCAGGCGGAAGACGGGGCCTCCTCTCATCTTTACGGGTCAGAAAACAACTCGGTCCATTTTATTACCGGAGCTCGCGAGAATCCAGTGCGCTACCGCTTCGGACTGAGCCGTCGTTCGGCCGTCTGTTCCCTCTCCGTCGTCTCGAGGGGGCTTCGGGTTGGGGAAAGACTTCGTTGATTGGTTCAAGCTCTTTTCCCACCCTCTGGAACCCCGGGAGAGGACCGAGTGGCCCATCCCGCCGCCGCCTTTGGGACCAGCACCCGCATAGCCGCTCTCGCTCGAGCCGATGCTCCGTCTCAGACCTGTTCGTTTGTTTGAGCCGCATTCACGGTTAACCTCGCGTAGAATCGTCCGGTTTCTTTTTCCTCGCTCCGCTTCTCTGCGCGCATTTTGTGTCCACCGAAAGTTTTTACGTTCGCCGGAGACGAAGACAAGAATAAAGGAATTAAGGAAAAGGGCGGCCCTGTGCGCGCTCTCGCCCAGTTACACCAGCCCACAGTGGTGCTCCCTGAGAGACACGAGTCGGCAGGGACGAAAGAGAGTGGAGGAAGCGAAAAGTGTTTGAAACACGTTGAGCGCACACCCAATCGATCATGCTTAGTCTCCAAGGCGCTCCTCCTCAGCGTTGTCTCTTGTTTCTTCATGCGCGAACGGTGGCTATTTTAGTTCCTCTGGCGCTGACATCTCCATTTTCGGTGCTGCTGTCGACGATGAAGAGCACTATGCTTTGAGAATCGCCTATGACGACAAATAGAGAGAGAGAGTACGATATATGGCGCTCTGATTAGGGCAAAATCTGAAAGTTACAAAACGGTCTCGCCTCTTGAGGTGTGGACATAAGTTACCAAGGCTAGCCGCTAAAAAAAAAAAACTGGGAAAGGGGTGAGCAAATAAGGGCTGCACAGAAACCGGCAACTACTGGCTTGGCGCCACAAATCATGGCTTAGTTTTTATACGGCGTCTCGTAGCTCGAAAGACTAAAATTTTGATTTCATCATAATGGAAAATTAATGTCCGCATGAGGGAACCTCAAGCGTGCCAAATACGCTGTACGACGCTGGGTCTTGTTAGTCGTGAAAGCAAGATCTTAAAAGAAATTGTATTTTGCTCATACGACGATAATGCGATGCGAGGCGCACGCTATGGGCAACGAGGCAACACGCTGCACGACGCTCGCACAACGTGGTACACGGCTGCAGCGAAGTGAGTGCTGAGTGGCATGTTATAGGAACCTGGAGTTCTCTTTCGCATCTCCAAGCCAGTTTCCTTTCATCGCTGAACATGCGGCAGGTATGCATTGACATTAGCTACACAGCGTCAGAGAAGGCCCGCTTCACGGCGACGCCGGCCTTCTCTCTTCTGACTTCCTTATCAATTTAACCAACGCCGCCTATCAAAGCAGGACGAGAATGGCGAAAGTCTTTTTACTGTGAATTTACTATTTACTGAAAAGAAATGAAGGTCGGCACAGTTCTGGTTTCTTCTTAGCGTGGGAACTTGGTATGTCAAATTTTTATATTTATCTGGGCCGGAATGGAAGCTGCGTCCCCTCTCTGAAACCAAAATCCTCCTATGTTGAACATATGTTGCACATTTACAAAGTGGTATCAGCAGCCAGATTACGTTCAATATTGGACAAGGGCCTTTCGCGATGCTCTGCAATGGCATCTGTCCTGTTCTGGCTGAGGGAGCTCAAGCCCAACAGAATTTATCACTCGGCCTGCACTCCAGGTGTCCCAGACTACGTCTTCCCTCTGCCGGAATTCATTCACTTCTCCAAAAGACCACTGATTTTCTGTATGCCGCTTTTCATGCCCTGCGAAATCAATTTTGTCGTCTTACTTTCCGATGAGATAAAGGTGAATACCAAGTACTGCACCAGAAGTAAGCGTGGTAGAAGCTACCACTGTCAATAACTTGTCGTGAAGGAAGTCAAAATGTGTTCGCCGGCGCTGTGGAGAGACTACGTCGGGACTGGCAGACACTGCTTGCAATATTTTCCTTGAGCATTCGGCGAAGTGTCATTAAGCCGAGTGAAAGCCATTCATGATTTAAATTGAGGTAGTACTTATAAACTTGAACGAATGACAACTGGTCTTTTCGGTATTAACTGTTCCAAATGCCGGTCTCAAGATGACTGTCTAGATAAAAAGAAAACTTTTGCGTCTTGTTTTACAAATGCCCTACTACTCCACTCAGCGCTCCGGATATGGAACATGTACGGCTTCGACGCAGGAAAAGAAATGAGGTGCTGGATTGTTCTGGCGCGCAAACAGGAAAGAAAAGAAAAACAATAACGCCCTTCCCTTTCAGCCAGCAACGAGCCGCATTTCTTTTATATCCAGATTATGTGGATTGCGAGCAAAATAAAGAGACAAAGCGATGTTTACTGACAAGTCCAAGAAAACACAACGACATGTGGAACAGCAGCGAAGCATCGCGCTTATCCGTGCGCCATATTTGATTCCGGCGCCACCTAGGCAAACAAGAAACGCATGAAAAAGAAAGAACGCACCCTTTTCTTGGGAAGCAGGATTGGTGCAATTACTTGGGCTTTGCCCTAGCAGGAACGCGCCGGACCAATTCATCACGAAGTTCCCCATCTGTCTGTCTCGATCTTCGATACACGGGATATGGGACGGCTGTTGACTGAGCTCATTTACTGCTGGCGTGGTTGATCACGGTTGGCTGTGAAGTCTGCACTTCTTGCACGCGTGGCGGCGCTGAGGTGCCAGCTCACTTAGCCTGCATTAAACACGTGCTGTTAAGTTATGCAATCCACTGGGCGCTGACACTTGTTACTCTGCTTTCTTCTTAAGATATTCAGTTTAACTGGTTTGCGCTGCTAGGCAAAGCTTATCGTAGACACTTTCAGCTGAAGGCTGCAAACAGGCCGAGAATGAAGGCATCACCGTCCCGTACAAACATTCCCGGGTGATCAATGTGATTGATACGAAGAGGAATCTGCTACCAAGTAGAGTCCGATTTCTTGAGTGCACTGTCTCCTGGAGCCCTCTCTACGCAGTCACGCGAAGTGGCACGTGCGCCATGGATTTCTCGCGCGGATAATGACGGAGCTAAGTACAGTGATGCCTCGGACTCGGACTCGCACTCACGAGGCGCGAGCCGGTGCAGCGTGCACGCCGGACATCCTGAGTCGACGGCATCAAGCCAGGATCGGCTGCCCTAATCGCCCTGCTGACTGCAATGTTTATTTAAGGCACGTCATTCTACACCTGCCTCAGCACGGTGAGCCTCCACGCCCGCTATACATCTGCCCCGCATATTGAGACACACGAGAATACTGGACGGCTCCCAGCAGTGGCGACTCGAAGCGCAGCTCACTGCCCTGCTGGACTTAGTTTGGGAGTCCTGTGTCCTAAACCTAACCCTAATCCGACTTCCACGTCAAGCATCAGGTCATCATTGATAGTTAAATAATTAATTATTCTGAACCCCCCTACGCGCTGATCCTCCAACTATTGCCACAGTGAGGGAGGGTAGCAGTTCAACACGCGGGGAAGTAGGCTGCTTGTGATGTTTTCTAATTCCTTGTAATAATTTGTGATATTGCCGAATTTGTTCAAGCGAGATGTTATGTTGGATCAAGCGCTTCGTTAAGTGCGATCAATCGTAGGCTTCAAACCGGCTGCGCGTTTTAACATGGGCTGGCAAGTGCAAGTGGCCGCGTGCTCTTGAGCTTGGACTGCATCGCGCACGGTTGAAAGTTGATGCAGACGACAATTTTCTAAGCAGAGCGCGAGAAGCGGGCAGTTTAACAAGCTGAGAGAAAGGCTGCGGCGATGGTCCGATGGTCTAAAGCAATGGCAAGCGAACCTGGTCTGTTAGCACCACCGTGGGTTTGGATCCCGCTCGGGGCAACAGGTATGGTAAGTTTTTACAGCTTACCTCAGCCTGTACTCCGCGACAAACGTCGGACGCCAGGTTTTCGTTCCCATAACTGTTCTTATGCGAGCGCATTAATGAGCACTTGGTAGCGGACACACAGCGTTAAGCGCCAGAAACCCAGTCTCAGATGGGATTGAAGAGCGTATTTCAAAAGAAAAGTATATACAGATGATGAGGAAAAGAAAGACGCAGTAACTGTCTCACTGTTACGGACACCTCAACCGCGCCGAGTGGAATGGAATGAAGAATAGAGAGAAAAACGAACAGAGAAAGAGAGGGCGGACCAAATGGCTCCAGAATAGTTCCGACTCCACCCAATAAAAAGCACTATAACAAAAGAGCGAAGCAGAGCAATACTTTGCAGAAAGGAAAAGCATGTTTACTGTACATCATTAAAAAAATACTATCAGGAAATTAAAGACGCAGTAACTGTCTCGGTTGTTATCGGTGGACAGCTCAACCGCGCCGTGAGAGAAAGCAGGAAGGTGGGAGTGAAGGAAAAAAGAGAGAGAGAGAGAGAGAGAGAGAGAGAGAGAGAGAGAGAGAGAGAGAGAGAGAGAGAGAGAGAGAGAGAGAGAGAGAGAGAGAACAAGCTGGGTGTAGTTTGGCATCTTATCCCCTACGAAGAGATAGCAATACGTTCGCACAACTCTGTTTTCTTCGCGTCCTGTGTGATATTTATGTTTATGTGTTTATTCTATGTGACCTTTGTCCAATTTACTGCTTGTCCCCCCTCCCCTCTCTTCTTTGCCTTTATGTAGCGGTTCATCAGTGGCCCTTAAGAATAAATAAATAATGATGATGTAGTCCATTATGTGGAAATGGAGCAGAAGGAGAATCAGGCGTTATCATCATTATCACCGGTTGGCTATAACAGCCCATTAGCTCTCATTACTAGCGGGATACTGCTGCAAAAGGCTATAATAAGAGATATACTAGATGTACTTGAGCATGAGGCAGAGTGAAAGCTTGTTTCATGAGTATGTAATTCAGGCTCAAACAAATTTTTACCCTGAAGATATGCAACGACAATTTATTTTTCCTAGAAATCGCAGCCTTCGATATCCAGTCGCCCAAATTTAGCTTTCAAAATCCGGCCCGCATCTCCTGCTGTGTCCAAAGATCAAAGACACGGCATTTCTTTTTCACGAGTTTTGCGGCTGCCCTCGAAGATGAGAAAGGCCGGTTGCTGTGGACAGAAGAGCACTAGCCGTCCGCCATCTTTTATTCTTGAGCTAATCTTCTCGCGGGCACTTTCTTTTGGCGAGTCCGTCTAAAGTGAAAACTAAGACGAACCGTGTAGCGATCCGAGAGAGCTGACACATGAACAGAGGACGGCTTTCTCGACTACCCTCGCTTTCTGGGCCTTCATCTTCGAAATTCTCTCGCTGAAATATGTAAATCAGCGGCGAGACCAGCACAGGTCGTTAGGCATTCATCAAGCGCGCATATTTTTCTTTCGTAAATGGATGCTTCCAGACGCAAAAATAAGTATTCAAACAAAACTACACCCGGAAGGAGCACATGTAATTCTGCCAAACACAAAGCAAGCACAAAATTAGTATTCAGAACGACGCGCTTTGCAAGTCGGTCTCTGCTCCCGCTTCGCAAAAGAACGCGTGCGGGGCCTACCAAGGAATACAAAGTGCGAGTGCTAATAGAATGCATTACTACCAGTGCAGGGTCTGATTCGCGGTGTATTTGCTCTTCGTGTAACTAGCAGCATTTTCCTCGAGCCCGCCAATTCGTCTCGCGAACCTGAGAGAAATCACGGCAAACCCGATTGAAATGGCACGGCAAAGAGGCGCGCGACGGCGGGCGCAGGATGATTGAGTTAAAAAAATAATAATAATAAAGAGGGGAAAAAGGGCGAAGGTAATAGAAGCTCTCTCTGAGTAGGGCTGATGCAGCACAGCCGTAGTGGCTATTTACATAATGTGGCGAAATGAAGATCGAGAACGCGTAATGGTGATGCTATGCTGTTCCGAAGACGGGTACGTATCAGGCACCCCTTTTAATCATACGCTCAAGGGATACCACTCTAGCCTGCCTTGCTCGCACGCGCAAGCACAGTTGGTGGACTGAACAAGCGGTAAAAGTGGCCCGAAAATGCTTGCGAATTCCGCATTGCGAGTCCAGATATTATTACTGAGCTCAAAATGGCTTTGAGGATAAATTAAAGCCCGTATATTTCCACTTTGGAATAGCAAAGACGGCACTTGCACCGAAAAAGCATCTCTTGTACGATGGAGCACTGGTACCCGAACTACGGCCTGCGGGCCATATCCGGCGGCCGAAGTCGTTCCAACCGGCTTGAGGCGGGACACAGCCCCAAAATGTCGCCCGGCCTCCGGCCCTCGGCGACCACAGGGCCAGGTCTCGCGAACGTATAGCGTCGGGGTTTCTAAGGCTGAAGCTTTCTTAATAATACAAGGCAATTAATGTCGAGCTGTGTGGGTTCTTAGTTCATTCACTCAGCTCGTAACGGCTGACGCCTGGCTGTCTGGGCCCGGGTCACGAAACAGAACGCTGGCTACGCTATAGAGATGTGCGGTGTTAACTAATTGCTGAGGAGGCGTAAAATATCGTTCGTATCAGCCTGAAGGATTGGCAGCATAACGACAGGCTGCAAGAGCTCGTACCGCAATAGAGCGGACCGAAATGCGGTAATTCAAATCAACGAATGAAGCGCCGAAGCAAGCGCGGTCCTCCTAAGCGGGGAATTATTCACAGTCCGACTGAGCGTTCTGGGCAATGTTTATTTCACATTGCCAGTAGGAGTTCAGTTCCGTAGGAGTATTTGTCAAAAAGCGAAAATAGTAATTTATACCATAGGCATTTTGTGCTTTGGTATTATTACACTTAGGTTTATTTGTATCTATTTATTATTTGGCCCTCATCGACTTGTACATGCACAATCCAATCCTCTGGTCCTGGGCTAGGTAAACGTTCCACCGGTCGTTTCCGCAAATACATTGCCAGGCCATCAGGTGACACTTTTTTTCCGGAACAGAATTGAAAAGAAGGTATTACGCCTCTGAATATTGCGGCGACTTTACAACGTACCGCTACTGCTGGTGCATTCTCAGCACGACACAATAGCAGAACGAAGACTGAACATAGAAGATCAAATAAAGCAAGCTCACAACCCTCGACGCCTTCATCGGCATCACAATTTTGGATCGGAGTGCGTAAAGTATATTCCAGCGTTAACCTTGGAGTTAATGTTGTTGTCAACTTAATAGTATAAAAACTTAAATAAAAATAGGTTTCTTAGAAAATAAAGCGTCTTTTAAAGCCTAAAAACCGCTTAAAGATTCACAGAAGGCCCGGCTATCGAATTTCATTTGAAAACAAAGAAGTGGGACAACAAACACAACTTAACTTAAAATTTTTAAGATTATAAAGTTGTCCTCGGAGTCCCTTCAACATTTTTAGTCTTGTGTTATCAAATATATCAACTGCTTGTTCTAAAACGGCACCAGTGTTTTCGTGAACTCTGAATATAATGTGGATGACTGTGTGACTGAAGAGAGAGGTAAAACGTTTCTTCACTGCTCCTAAGAGTCTTGAGTCCCTACTCCAGGACTCGTATACGGTGGCTGCAGCAGCTTGGGCCCGTTCGACCAGTGAATGCTGATCTCTAGGCTCCCCTATGAACAGCGCTGCCAGACAGTGCTCCGGTGTGGCATTGTGTATGATGACACTGCTGGGTTGTGTTCGCATCCCTATTCGGTGTGATATAGTGTGGCTGTTTGTCCGCACCATGGGCATTTGGGCCTTTGTGTAGTGGGGTGTAATATATTTAGGATAAATAACCATGAATATGTGTTTGTTTGGAGCTGTGTCCAACTTGCTGACTGCTCTTTAGTGAGGTGACTATGGTGCGTGGGATAGAGCCTCCTTAGTCCTCTAAGGTGCTCCAGCATATCGTCGTGAGTCTGAGTAACTGGCACGAGTCCGAACACATCAGCTGTCGCTCGGTGAAAAAAACTATTCCATTATAAGCTGCTGCGCAAAGCGTCGATGTCCGTAGTTGTGTTCACTTCTTACGAGGGTTCTAAAGTTGGGGAGCAATTGTTCTCATTGTTCGCGTTTTGAACCCGAACCATGATGACATTTCGAATATGACAACCCAGAACATCAGAACAGAGAGCATGACGCTCAGTGTTTTACGCGGTGTATCCTCCGATTTTTGAAACAGTGTCCATTTTCTGGTACGGCTTAGTGAAATTAAGAAACAAAATTCACAACGATTATGTTTTTCTTAATGTGAACGAACAGCGGAGCCGATGTCATTCGTCGACGGGAGCAGCTTGTTGTGTTTGACCAGCGATCTCAAGCAAGTCGCAGACAGGGAGAACTAGCTGAAGTCAGCACTGGTGAACTCCCCTTCGTGCTTCATATTTCTTTCTTTCTGCTTCTCACCTCATTTCATGTTTTCCCTCTGAACCTTTCAACCTCTTGCAGCCTTAAACGATGGTCGCCACTCGGCATATATAACAGCACTTGATAGCCGCGATGTGAAAGCGCCGGCGGCAAAGAAAGAAGAAATGCCGACCAGTTTTGTATTTTACGTGGCGGGGTTTTTTGATGTTTTTGTCGACGCGCTTTTGCAGTGTTGGGCATTTGATTTTGGCACTACTAGTTCATTATTGGCCACCACGGTGGCTCAGTGGTTATGGCGTTCGACTGCTGACCCGAAAGACACGGGTTCGAATTCCAGCCGCGGCGGTCGAGTTTCGATGGAGGCGAAATTCTAGAGGTCCTTGTACTGTGCGATGCCAGTGCTCGTTACAGAACCCTAGGTGATCGAAATTTCCGGAGCCTTTCCCTACGGCGTCCCTCGTAGCCTGAATCGCTTTCGGACGTTAAACCGCCATTAACCAAACCGGTATATTATACCCAAAGACCTGAACGTTGTGCTTCCAAATTGACTGTTAAATGTTGCTCGTCGTTCTTTCTGTTTGAAATGAGCGCTGTAGCGTGGCAGGTTGGTTTACATGGAAGGGTTTACCAGGTGTCCCAGGCATCGGTAGACAAGATATTAAAGGGACGGAGTGTCGTACCCTAGTGAAACCAACTCCGAACTGTTGAGAGTCGCATGGCCTAGATTTCAGCATTTCTGTCGCTCTCCCGTGCTCATTAATTTGCAAACACTAATTAGCCAACTCTTTAGTTATTGTTTTCGAGAATAAAGCGTCAACTCATAAGTTGTAGATCGTCTTGAAAGACACCTGGCTGAAATGTTTGCACTTAAGTACCATTTACGTAAAGTAGCTCTTTTCACCTGCCTTAAAAAACAACTCGCAAAATCCAATGCTTCCACATGAAAGTAGTGCCGCTTCATCGGCGCAAAAAACACCTCCGAGAATACAATTCGATTTTTTTTAAGCGTTCTTTATAATGTGGAGTTGTGTTTAATATGTCCGGCAGAAATGCGCCTGCAGCTGTGACGTGGTAGTTTTCTTTTTGGGCCGGTAAATAAAAGTGCACAAGTGATATATCTTGATGCAAACACTTCAACTGCCTGTTTTTCAACACAATCTACAATTTCCCATTCCAAGCTATATTCATGAAACAAATATTTCAAAAGTTATCAATAAATCTTTACTTTAGAGAATGAGAAACAAAATTCTGCAGACTACGCCACACGACTCACAACGGCCTTCAGTTGGTTTCATTAAGACCGGGCACCGAAACTTTTTGAAACCTGGGTTAATTTTCTCTAGAATACCCAAACGGCGCGAAGCCGTTTTGTGTGCTAAATCCGGTTTCCACAAGTTCTTGCTGCCCGCTCTCAGCTGCCCTGCCTCCCGCCCCACTCCCGCCACATCTCTAGCTCTCTGCCTCGCCTTCTGCTTTGTCCTCCTTCCTCGGGTTTCTGCTCACTCTCTCATGGTGACAACATCGCCACCACTGCCGCTGAACCCTGGAAGGGAGCAATTAATAAGCGCGTTTTGATAAACATTGTATGCTTTGTGCTTGCTGCTTGCGGACGTTACGAAGATTGCCGCACTTCTGACCCGCGTGTAGCGAAGAGACGTTAGTGCGGTAGCTTTGCCACTCGTAGCCACCTCCCAAAATGTGCATTACTGGGAAATTCTTAAAACAGTTCGTGGCGTAACGCTCTAATTGCTTCCTTGCTGCAGCGCAACTTATCCTTTATTTAATTATTCGCACTCAATCGTCAATCTCATGACGACGCACGCGCGGAAACCTTTACACGCGTATTCGTAATGACAAATATTTCTAGATGTTCAGGCAATATTTACTTCTTGTTAAAGCGCACAATATGATCGACGCCATGAAAAGCATCTTCAGTGAGTAAAAATAACGAAAGCAAACTCAATATGCACATGATATAAAAAAAAAATGGGTTCAAAACTTGGACAAGGACTTGTACGTTGTCGTTTGTGTTTGTTCTCGGTCCTTGTCCAAGTTTAGCGTCATTTTTTTTATATATGATTCAAAGCCAACTTTCCCAACAACACGCTCTTCTGTTCAATGCAGACATGTTTTTTTTGCAGTAATTTAACGAACATGCAATAAGAATGTTTTTGAACTGCCAGTTCTGGCTTAAGCCCGCTGATTATGTATACTTGCTACCTTATGCCGAGTCACAAATTTGAAGTCCAGTTACTGTAAGAGGAATTACAACACAACCAACAGATATATACGCTTAGCCAAACACTCGGCGCCATATTTGCAAGCTCATGCGCTGATGCTAAGGCTAGGAGAAACATCTGCTCTTATCCACGATTAAGAGGTCTGTCATACATCTCGACAAGTTCAGCGCTGCCGCCTTCCCTGTATTATGGCGGACATTCTAACGCGTGTCTGAAGCAAGGAATGGCCGCACACTTTGCCATCGTGACAAAGCAGAGAGGCGAAATGATTGCTGCTTCTTGTTTTTTGCATTTGAGAACGTGTAAAATTTTACATGAATCTCGTAACCTCGGTGGCCTGTCTCCTTACTGACCATAGCCTGACTACTTCACTCGAGGTATGCCATACAAATTTTAGGACGACGACGCGCTTCACATTTAATAATACAGAATACTGCATTCCTTTTGTAACCTGGCGCCTTAAAAACCACTGTTATTAACTATTCATAAACGCTCACCACTTAGTAATTTTCGCCATTGCTTTGCGACAGCTCATGGCGCTCACACTTCAACGAAAATCCCGTGGAAGAGAATTCGCAAAAACAGCGGACCCTTTTTATAACAGTTTAAACAATGATCAGGTGCGAAGGCGCTTACTCCAAGGCAGAAATATGGCGTGCTCACCCGCAGTGCTAACTTATTCAGTCGTTTTTACTCCGTCGCAGAGCTATCCTGCGTACAGCCGCGGAAATTACATCCTGCATGAGCGGCTGGCACCACGAAACAAGAGAGCACGCATTCCTTGAGTGCTCTCGGCTACTCCTCGGACAATGTCGCAGTAGAGGTGAAATGAACTTAGTGTGTAAGCCTCTGCGCTTTAAAAGTATTTCCCATTATTAGGTTACGGTCGCTATATCAAGTAAAGTCGATGTCGTCAAGTCAAGAAGACATTTTTGATGTCGCATGGTTCTTGGCAGCGAAAGGGAGGAAAATGTGATACACTTATGATGCCGCTATGCTAACTGCACCTTAGCCGTTTATGCTTCTCTACTTTTTATTGTATCAAATGCTATTAGCGAATATACAGTTTTTTTGTTCATTCAATATTTTCATTTCTATATAATTACAACTACAAGAAAACTATCAGTTCTAAGAGGTATTTATGAGTAAGCTTCGGTATCTTGCGTGAAATACACGACCCTGTGTTTCTTCTTTATTCATTGGCTCGTGTTAATTCATGACATCAAGAATTGCTGCGGTGAAGAAAGTTTAAATTTCGGAGAAAAGAACCGTGTCGGCAAGGTGTTCCCATCAATGGGAAGAAGTAGTTTTCTGTGCTAGACGCCATCTAAACCTATAGAGCTGACCTCTAATATGCGGATGTTTTTGTAAGCAATCAAACATCATTTGTTATAGCCACCTTTAACTGCTACAAGTCCTCGGAAGACATCTTTACATTGCTTGTTGGTAAAGCATTCTAACATGTTTAATTTGTTGCATTACTTTCTTTTCGTACCACTGTAGGTCGTGCGAACATCTTGCACTGAAAGAACAAAATTGTCTTCGAGAACGGAGATAATATACAACCGAGGGCACTCATGTTAAGATTCTCTAAGGCCAGCCTTGCGGGAGGACTGTTGTTGCGATGTAAAAAAAAAACTAATGATTTTGTTTCCTTCATAGCGCACAAAGTGCACGTTATGCACAAATATGTCCAACACCAGCCTGCATAGCTACTGAAATATAGCGATCGAAAGATGTGAATGTCTTACGATTACTTGTTCGGTATTAAACGACGGAACGTGAGAGTGAAATATGAAATGCTCCGCGCGGGATCTGAGCACATAAAACTATTACCACCATTTGATATAAACACAGAAAAATTTCGACGATGCTTAACCTCCTCTTAAGAGTACAATGCGAAAGCGTCGGAGATCTCTTCCACTTAAGTACTCCTTCTCTTTCGTAGATTCTTTGGTCGTGGGGAGTCCTCATACCCCTAATGGCGTAGAGGTGTAGCGGTTAAGCGATGCGTCGCTGCCTCATCAGGTCGCCATTTCAAACGCAGCCACCGGTGAGCTTGCGCGACAGGTTGTTTGTCCAGAGCTCCAGTAAGGCTCCGTTTTGCACAGATAGTTATCCGCGAGGCTGTCAGTCTCTAGACCAATGAGCTGATGCTCAGCTCTGCGGTAAACAGGAACGCAGGTGGCAAATGCGTTGAATTTATTTAAATTAATTTCATTGTCACCTGGGCATGTAAGCCACCTTTTTTGCGATACGGAATGACGGATGAACTGACGACGGCATTCCTCGTGAATGGGACCTCTAGCGCCACTGTATTAAAGAACTCTCAGTTGCTACGTAGAAGTGCATGCCTTCAGCCATTGGATTATTTAAATAATAAGCTGTGGCTATATTCCCCACAGGTAAACAATGTTTGCTCGCAAAGTACTGCACCGGTACCTACATAATTTACTGAGGGTAAAGCTCCTTGCACAGCTGTTGTTGCAAACACTGCGATATCGTTTACTCTCTTGCATCAGGCGTAAAAGCGACAGAGGCCGGTACACGGTGCAATCATCGCAGAAACTATGGTGAGATGTTGAGGATGCTGTTGAGGTCATATATATTTTATAAGATCACTTCCGCAACCCCCTTCGCCATTCGGTGCCTAAAATGTGCTTTTAATCGCCGATTTCTGGCGCCCAAAACGTAATATTTTAGTGCTTAATCATTCGGGTTCTAGTTATCTCTATACCATAGCGCCTCATGAAGGATGGACAGTGTGTGTATCAACAACTGAATGGATACGCCCAAATTCTAGTAAAAAAAAATTTGAATATAAAAGTAGCGCAAAAAAGACGACCACTGGATGAAGACGCCACAAACACGAACGTTTTGAGCTACTTTTTTATTCAAGTATGTGTCACCAACTAGCCCCGTAACAAGTTTAACTGAACCATATATCTAGTAAAAAACACTCCATATTTTACGCTATGTTTCAGGTTTTGCGCCAGCGGCTGCGTGCGGCCGCTTTTGCAGCACACCAAGCTCTTCCGCAGAGTTACGGTGAAGTTTCATGACCTAAAAGAGCTAAATAAAGAACTCTAATATCCCTTCAAAATAAAAATATTTTTGGTGATTTTACAAGTACCACGGAAACTAATAGCAACACTTTACATTTAACGTAAGCCGTCTGCAAATAAATTTCGCCCTGTTTATCGCTCTAACAGCTGATTAAAGTCACTTGGAGCCTGTCAAATATGCTTCACTTTACAAACAGCATGCCAAGGAATGTCAAGTCAGCACAGATGACCATATGTTTTTTTTTTTCTCATGGCGAGCACGCGCTGTTGATCTCGGCTTTCAAAGTATTTTCTCCAGCGTCGGCGTTTAACTACGGCTGAGAAGGGGTTCCTGAAATGTGCGAAGGTGGCACGCCGATGAAGAGATATAATGGCTGAGACCTTCAGAAATGTACGGTACGAAATTTGTTTTCAATTAGTGTTTAAATTCATTTGGTACAGACTATGGATGCTTGATACGGAGTTTTCTCTACTCTGTAATAACATCCCGCAGGCCTCCAAGCTTCATTCATTACCATTCTAACTAGCAGGGAGAGCTATAATGAAAATTCAATATGCGTTGGCCAAACTTTGCAATATTTATCAAGCCCAAATTTAATGGCTATTATTGTGGCCGGCAATTTTATGCCCAGAACCACAATATGCTACAACAATCGGCCCCTAATGAGGATGTCGCGATCTACGGTCCTTCAATACTGAAGAGGTATCCACTCAGAATGCTTACGCAAGGGTAGGCGAATCACATGTGGCGAAAGCGCGCGAGCCACAATACCCCACTGAGCTCACATCGAGGCATTATGAGAGGCTTTTAAGAGGTCTACGGTTAGGGTGAAATGCCTGCCTTCGTGTGCCTGCAATTAATTTTGAAGTTGGCACAGTACATCCCAATGCTGTACGGGTGGAATGCGCTGAATAATTAGACGGGATTGCAGGCCGAGCCATAGGCGATGTGCATTCTTCTCGCTTTCGTAATAAGTTGCGCGAAGCGACGAATCAGGTACGTAAAAAGTCAGGAAAAACACAAACTTTACTTGATAACGAAGAAGCTATATAATGTAGCTTTAAGTGCTTCATTTGCTGAATAAACAAGACTCTCACGTTACGCAGATCTGTGCAGTTCCTGTTATCGAACAAAATATTAGGCCCCAAGGACAGTTACAAGCGCACAAATTGCGCAAAACTGGTATGCAGAAATGACGTCAATCCGCACCCATATCTTTTTCATTCGTTATTAAGATATATCACGCAAACGCTAAACAAACGGCAGCAATAAGGAGGAAAACACATTTCAATTGCAATGAATACTCGACCCGGACAGAAACGGTGAGAGAGGAAATAGAAGAGAAAAAAAAAGTTTGCTGCGAATGATAACGACAGCTATGCTGGAGCTTGTGCTTTTTACAGGCATTTTTGTAAGAAGCTGACAAAAACCCCCTCAGCACAGTCGCATCAATCGTCTGTCGCATTTTTTTTCCTGACTGTAGACCTTCGACAAAGGAGGTATACATATGATAAGCACAGGTGCAAAACTGTGCTTGCCGGGTTCTCTGCAAACCGGCTTCGTCTAGGTTGCTCATCGCACGAACATTGTCAGCGAGAAAAACGAGTGCTCCTAGGCGCACTAGCTGCGCCGGTTGCGCATTCCTTCGAAACGGCGTACGCGTCTGAGGCGATGAGGCAGGGGGCGCAGGCAGAGCGTTTCCGCTCTTTCCGCTCCTCATAATCTTCTCCTTCTCGCAACGGATGAGGATGTTCCTTTCATTTCGTGCGGGCGAAAGCGGACGCCACATTTTCTCGGAACGCTGCAATAGCGGCTACAGCTGTAAAATGACATTTCGCGTACTATAAAAAACGACATACAAGACCAAATGAAGCACTGCAGAAAGAGAAATGGGGTTCAAACACATGGCAACTGGAATATAAAGGTAGCGAGTGAAAATAAAAAAAAAACATCAATTACGCAGTGCAGAGAATAAGAAACATGACGTACACGCGAGACGAAAAATTTTTCCAGGAGAAGCTTAATGGCCACTAGTAAAGAAAATTTACCCTCTCTCTGACGCCCTCCCATCCCCCGCCATTTCTCATTCGTTGCTTACAGCAAATGCCTAGCGGCACCTTGCCTAAAAGAGGCCTATGATTGTTTTAGCCTAATCATGCTCCTAGCATTTTGGCACACTCATGCTGCTAGGTATATCCTCCACCTACGCTACAGCGATGCGCTGGATGTGTTAGCAATCTAGAAGCAGATGTATGTTAGCACTGCGAGAATAGAGATAACTGTTTCTGTTTAAGAATGTTGTGGGACAATGATAACTACAAATTGAACAGTCTCCCAAACAGGCAATACTGTTCAGTCACTCTGTGGAATACAACACGTATTTCAATTTACTGAAGCATCCTGCTCTGTTCACGAATTGAGTTTCGCAGTTACGCTTCTCTAGGCTCCTCAAAAGTCAAAGCAGCGGCCACCAGAAAGAAGCAACAACTTGTCGTCTAGAATGCCTTTGACAATGCAAGGATTTCTTTTTGTTATCTCTATTCGAGCATCGAAATTTAAAGCGAAAGCTTATACTAGGAACGTTTAAATTAGATGCAGTGACTCATTTTTAAAACTGATTTATTTAGCTTACTCGGTCAGCTTGCACAATAAAGCATGGCGCGTGTGCTGGTGTTGCTACACAAGGCAGCAGCGATTACAACAAAATCGGGAGGGGGGGGGGGGGGGGGGGGTAAGAGGCAGCTTTCCTTCTGGGTATATTTCATGTTTTCTCTTTCCTCTCTTTCAGTTTTATTTCGCTTTCTTTTACTGGGGCACGTGTCAGGTTAATGCTAGATAAACTAGTTTTCTTCTCTACACGAGTCAGCCGTTGTTTCGTAATGGTTGACACGCCGGTTGTTTCTTTTTGTGTTAGCGTTTGTGCAGGGACACTGGCTTTGCCACAGGACGATTATATTTTACAGCAAAGCACGCTTTACAGAGAGAAAAAAAAAGATTAAGGAGGGGGGGGGGGGGGTGATTGCCGGCTCTCTACGAAACCAGCTCTCTCGCGTTTCGGAGCGTGTAGCGAAACGCAAAAAGCGTCTGCACGTTGTGCGATGTCAGAGCACATTAAAGATCTCTAGGTGGTCGATATTATTTCTGTAGGCCTCCACTATAGTACTTCTTTGTCTCTTCTTTCACTGCTACATCCTTCCTTTTCTTACGGCACGGATTACTTGTCCACCATGAAGTGAGACAGTAACTGGACCTTTAATTTCCTGATATACTTCCCAATATATTTCTTTTATCACTATAACGACTGTAGGTAAATGTGGGTGTAAGCAAAATACGAACCAGCATTGAGCTGTTCATTATTTGAGCTCCAGTACGGGTAAGCTTTCCAAGAGATTTTTTGGGCGCTAATTTTTTATTTCGCAGGTTGATACGGCTTAAGCATGACTGATTTTCTGCTTTTAGAGAGCAGCTGTTTGGCTCCTGTTCTCACGCTCCGCGTCGTCAGGTGGTGCGTTACGGCGTGTGCCTGGTGGCGATCTGGCAGGTAATAACTGAGCGAAGTGCCACCTGCCATAGAGAGAGCGGAGGAATGGGCAAAACGAAGGTGTCTGCCACGGAAAAATCCCGGAGAGCGGCTAGAAAACTAACACGCCCCATGCCAGCGGTGACTGCTGGCATGGGAAGAGCTGCGCTCAAATTTGGCATTACCGACAGGTGTAATCGGCGATCTTTTTTTTTTATTTCTCTAGAAATATCTTTTCAAAAAAAAAAAGGAAGAAGTGGAAGTTCCAGTTTTTTCAATCAGAAAATTAACGCGTGATTGGTTTTATTTTCTTTGTATTTAGACGCCAAGGCCACCGTATTACTACAATCGCCCTAAGAGATTATGAGTTAATGATGCTTGGTCCTCATTTTCAGCAATAAAACAATGGACACTACTCGGTAACTATCAACAACAGAGATATAGATTCTTGTTGTTTTTTAGGCAACTTTGGCATACAATGGGGACTTGAATTCACTGACTCATAACGCGATGACGCAAAAGCATATTGCGAGCGCATAAAGATTCCACGCTTGTGAAGAAATGTCAGCCAGAGTGGTAAGCACACCCGATCATCGACACCCGTATGCAACACCGACTGAGTTTTCTTAAAGAAGAAATAGTAATGGAACAATGGAGGATCGATGCGTGATAGCCAAATCATCGAAGGTTAACAAAATGCGATGGTGGTCATTCAAGACATTCTTCAGTTGTCCTTTACTCAATTCGCCTGTTTTCATTACTTTCGTCCAGCATGCGTCAGGGACGTGGGCAGAAACGGTCAGGCTGGAAATCGATGCTAAACGCTGATAAACACAAGGGAAAAGAAAAAAGAAAAAGAAGCCACCACACTGCACCTTTAACCTATTTGGCTCTCTGTTTCATCGATAAACGTTTACTTTTCTTTTGCTTCTTATTAGCGAACAAGCAGCTATTTGTGTAAACAAAGCCTGAGATTTCGATTACAATCGCCGCAAAAAGTAAGGAAAGACAAAGGCACACCACGGACGGAGAAAGAGCCAACAGCTCGTAAAGCCTGTCAGCTCTGACAAAAACCCTAAGGTCCGACGTGCCGGGCCCGACAACAGCAGTGAACCCAACAGGGCGGCACTGGTTCGATTTCTTCCGCTTGATATGAATGAACAGTACCGCGTGAAAATGTTCAGAGCAATAGGAAAAGTGCAATAAACAATGCGCGCTTGAGTGCATCAGGAAATACTGAATAAATAGTTTAATCCCTTATTTAGAGATACCTAGAGTGAAAGAAATTGTGTTCCTGCTCTGCCGTATCGTTTCTAATACTCTAATCATTCATCTCCTATTATATATGTTGCCGTGGCAGAAATCCTCTGCTCTCTTTATTTTTCTAATCAAAAACCATCATCAATTCTGTGAATCCTAAATCTAGTGTACACACTTTGTAACACTGCTGTTCTCCGCGTTACTGTGATCGCGCCGAAGCGAACTAAAGTAACTGATTTAGGCATAACTGTCATATTCAGTGCTTGGTGCTCGTACAATAGGCTCGAACAGAAAGCCTACAGGTGGTCGAATGAAAGCGCATTAAGTTATGCACGTAGCACCGGAGCGGAACGCCACGTGGCGGCTAGGAACTAACAGACGTGGTTAATGCTAACCAAGTGGAAGCCGCCATCTAAACGAAGCGGAAGAAAAGCTAATACCACAAAAAACTTACGAGTAAAGAAAAAAATCCAAGGGAACAAGAGAAAGCGGCAAGACGCTCTGGCGTTCGTGCTGGAAAGGAAGCATTAAAGAGCCAAACGTGGTTGAGCGGGGTGCCGGCGCGTTCACCAGCGCGAATAAAAACTTGCGGCGGCAGAAATCGAACGCAGCAGCGCCCGCGGAAAGCGCTACGCCCGAGGCGACCGCCGAAGCGGGCGGTTCTCGCATCGCCGGCACCGACAACACCGCAGCGATTCACTCCCCGGCACTCCCGTGCCGCTCACATCGGTGAATAATGTCTCCGCCAGCCGCTCAGCCGATCATCGGGCCCAGCGGGACCCAACGACGGCGGAGGCTGGGGCTCCGCTACTCGCATTCTTACTCTTCGCTGCCGGGCACGAATCAAATTAACGATTTGGGCGCTCCCACTATTTCTCTCTTTTCCGAGTATATTTTTTTATGCCTCGTCGCATGTTGTGCGACTTCGTGCGCTCGTCACGGCCATATACACGTAATTACGTGTCGCTCCTTGTTTTTACTTGCCCCTTGCGCGTATTCTGGAGGTGCTGTTTTAACTAATGGGCTCTGCGCGCTTTCCTTTTTGCTTGTTGCGAGCCTTCTAAGCGATCAATTTGCTTCGGCTCACAACGAATTGCGGAAGACTAACGTGTCCCTACGACTCTGTCAGGCCTTCCAACCCCCTCTCCCTCCTTTAGCCTCCTTCCAGCTCGTTCCCCGCCTTTTTGTTTTGCATTTGGAGACGTCCGTAATGACATTATTTCCACGCGAGAAGACATCACTGGAGACTTTGTCTATTTTGGGCGTCCAGATTAAGGTTTTACTGATCTTTGTACCTTTTGGTCGTGTCCTGGAAAATAAGATGCAGTGAGTATGGACGAAAATGTTACCCGAAAACTGCGTGTTGAATGCTTTGCTTCGCCACCACACACAAGCCACTCCTCCAGCTGTTTATGATCACGTTCCGCTGCAAAATATACATCCCTGAAAGCTGTACAGATATAATAAACAAAATGATCTGCTTCATTGGCGTAAAGAGATGCCTTCTAGAACTTTCAATTGCAGGCGTTGAGTAGAACATAATGTAATATTATTTTGAATCTTATCCGAAGAGCCACTCGGCATAACCACCCGCATCGAGTGGTGTCACCGAACCCCGTTGCTGCTCAGAGGAACAACCAGTGGTTGCAGGCGACGCGAGCGTCATCAGTATTGGGGTAGTTCAAGTTGGCCAGTTGACCGGGACGTCAAGGTGCCCTTCGGCGTTGGCGCCGAGTGAGGCTCTATCTGCTGGTAAAAAATTTTGTCCCGTAAGCTACACTGGCTGAGGTTGAGCAGTTTCGCGTGGCTCCCGGAGAGCAGTGCTGCGCATGCGCGAGGAGCAGCGGCGTCACACGGCGCAAAGCTGGCGCGCCGGAGCAGCCGTGGCGCGCATTTTCTGGAAAGCGCACCACGTGACCAACCACGTGACAAGCCACGACGCCGCATCGCCGGCAGCTGCTCCGCACCACGTGACCGACCACGAGGCCAACCATGTGGTCAAAACCCCCCACAGCCTCACTGAATAAAAAAAGAACCTGTGTCGAGGCTGGGAATCGAACCAGGGCCTTTGGCGTTTGAGGAGGAGACGCTACCACTCCGCCACGACGGCTTTTTTTTCCTTTATTGCATAGAAATATTGCCTAAAAGAACAGTCTAAGCATGCTTACGCCACAAAACACCAGGCCACCTTACCCCTGTATGACCGTTCCTTCCAAAACATCAGAAGTCTGGGAGGCACACACATGCATCCAGATAGGGGAGCCAGCTGGGCGGCTCTTGCAGGGCAGCATATACTCCCCGCACCAAAGCGCATTGTTCACGAAACAAATATTTCGACGGCCGTCGTTATTCGGCGTGTTGGTTCATTATGCGGCTCTTCCAGAGACTAAGTAGTCCCAGCAACATAAATAGATCATATGGCACAACACTGTTTTTCTCCACAGGCAAAAAACGGATGCTGTAGGGTGTGATGTCAATGTCCTTCTTAATTGTTCGTTGTAAATTTCTCCGCCGTCCTGGCGGAGGAATTGATGATAAATTCCTCCGCCACGACGGCTCAAGGTTTAACCGTGAATAAAGGCGCATGTAGTGAATGCGCGCATTTCATATGTTAACTCTTCCGAACCAGATGTCGCCGCGCTTACGCTACGTATAACCTGGCCTAACAGGGCTGGGCTATTATCATTTTTGTCTGTAATTAATTATTAACGCTGCGCATTGGGGTGTTCTTAATACATTATTATGATTGCTGCACCCGTAGGCCCCTTTCACGGCAAAAAACAGAAAACCAAAAACTTCTTATCTGTACTCCTTGAAGGTAATGCTGAAGAGAAACAGCAGACGCGCTGCAGTCAGAAAACTATGTGCACGCTACTGCTCCTTCAGCATGTTAAAACGAGATGGAAGCGCCAGCCACCTTCCGACAAGAACCGAGAGGGAAACTGCATCGGAGGAGGTGGGGATGTGTAGTGGGGAAAGGTTTTGAAGCGAAAAGCTTCACTACGCTAGTCAACACCGCGCTTTGCGCGAGCCGGCGTATGTCGGAGCACGAGTGACGTCACGCGCGGCGCAGTTTCTCTCTCTCTCTCTCTCTTTCCCTAGTCACTAGTGCGCATGCGCCACTAGTAGCACCGATCCACAGGTGTTCCGCCATTGCGCAGCGCCGCGCCTTTCCTCAAAATCCAACTTTCGATTTTCAGTTTTCTCTTTCCTCTTTCCCTCCCTCCTTTATTCATTCCTTTACGGCGCGGTTCGGGTGTCCACCGATATATGTGAGACGGTTACTGGGCCATTTCTTTTCCTCAAAAGCCAAACAAAACAAGTGAGCCAACGGCGTTCATATAGTCCATTGGCGTTGACAACTTCGCAAAGACCGTTCATTTTCAGGAAAGGAAAGGCGCACAACCAGCTCCGTGGGCCACTGGAGACCCCAATCTCGCTTTCGCTTGGTATATCCTAGATTAGCTGGGATAATCCACATTATTTTTTTTTCACTTCATCTCCCCCCCCTCTCCCCCCCTGCTCTCTGCGCATGCTCAGCGTTGCTATCGCGGCGGAGACGTGGTTATGCGCGTCGTCTGCTCCTGACAGTGCCGCGGCCTTAAAGCCGTTCGCGGTAATAGCGTACGCTGCAAGTACAAGATACGTGCTTGAGCATTCGTGCCAAGTTTACAGGAGGCGGTTTAGCTATAGCGTTGGAAACATCGTCCGTTACCAGCACCGTGCTCTCCATGGCGGGCGTCAGATTTTAAGATGCTTTAAAAGTTAAAGATGCAAGAAAACATGTGGACAGGATATGCACCATCTCGCGAGGTATTTGTGGACCTTCAGCGTTACCTCGACTTCTTCAACTTAACTTTGCAAACTAACCACCCTTACAGCCTTAAAGGTTCGTGGATGCGAATTATCACGTATGCATATGTCTCATGACATTGTGTTTCCGTTGCGGAATCAGTTTCTAAAGTACAACTTAAATAAATATATGGCACGCACCACGAACGGCTTTGAAGATAGCAAGTAAATGTGAAGCAAGGATACTATCCTGATGAAAAGAAATTTCAACACGGAGCGCGTGGCAATGGACATGATCGGTGCAGCCTCGAGCCGCTAGGTTCCGAGCGCCGCTTTGCCGATTAGCTTCATCATCATCATCAGCATCAGCCTGACTACACCCACTGCAAGGCAAAGGCCTCTCCCATGTCTCTCCAATTAACGCTTGTCTCTTCCATGTCCATTGTCCCATGTCTCTCCTTTGCCATTTGCGCCCACTCTATTCCTGCAAATTTCCTAATCTCATCCGCCCACCTATCCTTCTGCCGCCCTCTACTACGCTTTCCTCCTCTTGGAATCCACTCAGTTACCCTCAAGGACCAGCGGTTATCTTGCCTTCGCAGTATATGCCCTGCCAAAGCCCATTTCTTCCTCTCGATTTCGACTAGGATGTCATTAACCCGCTTTTCTTCCCTCACCCATTCTGCCCGCTTCCGGTCTCTTAACGTTACACCTATCATTTTTTTTTCTTTCCATGGCTGGCTGCGTTGTCCACCATCGAATTCCACTGAATCCCACCAGCAGCCACAACGCCATGTTCTGTCTTCTTCTACACTGCAATCTGTTAATTCTCCATTGATCGACGCCATAAATTAAAGAGAAAATAGAAACAGTTCCCTGTGCTCCTTGTTGGCCTGTTGACTGTTCGCTTCCTTCATATGTGAGCAAAACAAAGCACCCAGATTTATTGCCAACGACTACTCATCCCTTTTCAGCGTCACAAGTTTGAAACGCCGATTAAACCTATTACCCCTTCATATCAGACGGCGGAATCCGCGCCCGTCTTTGATGCATATAAGCCATATCATGGTTCCTCTTCCTTCCGCGAAACTTTTCTTTATCCAGCACACTACACATCATGACGTTTTGACCATCCTTTCAATATTTACGTTATCATTGTACGCATTTACAAGTTTAATTATTCACAACACGTTCTTAGCATTTGAGACGGGAACGCCTTGCACAGTGAGGTCGCTATAATTACTGACTACTTCTTTGTTAACGGCGTTCAAACGTTTTCTTGCCAAAAATTGTTTGCCGTTGTGGTCCAATACTGATGCTCAGAGAGCGTTTTACCAGTATTCTCTTTTCAGCAGAACATTTGTTTTCTTCTGATAGTAGCATATTTGTTGTAAAACATGAAAACTGAATTTTAGAAAAATGAAAGAAATGAAATCTTTTTTTTATATGCACTCTAGTTGTTGACTTCAGTGAAGTCTATGTAATGGCCGCGTGTATAACAATTTGTTCCCTGCTTCCCTCTCTCCGTATGTGATGCGCGCTTAGGACCTTCAAGGTACGTGAATAAATAAATAAATAAATAAATAATCATCAAAATTAAACACGAATCATAATGCAGCACACGGATGCATTTTGCGTTTCACCTGCATAAAAACGCGACCGCTAAGAACTAATCTGTGTGAGCGACACAAGTGTTCGCACTGCTTCAACCGCGCTTACAGGCCCACAAAGAACACCGGCTATTATTTTCCAGTTTTTCTGCTAGGCAGCGAGCGGTACTGGAAGGGAGCAGCGGAGGTTTCACCCTCCATTAAAAAAAAATGCGAATGAAAACAAAATGCATATGATAGAAAACAAATGTGGTCCGAGGCGCGTTGAAGCTTCGGGGGACGGAGGGAGGGGAGGGAGGGAGGCGGAGAGTAAGCGTAGACCTTCACTGTTGCCGTTGTATTTGCAAAGCCAACCATGCGGTCGGCAACGCTAACCACGCATTTGCAAATTCAGCTTCTCCTGCCGTGGAAGCCGACGACTCCACTTCCTCATACTTCTGCCCCGGCGCTGCTCAAGTAGAAACAGGTGACTTGAAATTGTAGCGTACGCTATCACCGCGAACAGCTTTGGGGCCACGCCACCGTGGTCAGCACACCACGCGCCTAGCCGCGCTTCCGTCGCTATAGCAACGCTGCGCATGCGCGGAGAGCAGTGGGAGTGAGACCAAGTGAAAAGTACCTCTACCGGCGTAAATACGCGTGGAGGCGCGGGCGCAGCGACGGCCCCAAACGAGTAGCAAGTGCTGAGAGAAGGAAAGCGGTGCCGAAAGCGAGTGCTTGTCAGCGGATCATGGCAGCAAGTGCGAGAGACGGGCTGGTCCAAAATGGCACACCGAGTAAGGCGAAACGTAGATGATGCAACAAACCTAAAAGCGTAAAAAATTAACTAGCGAGCCATAAAGTCAGCCGAAATAAAGCGAAATTAATTGGCGCAACTTCCAGGGTATAGAGTGCGGCGACAAAATAGAGCATCAAAGGGAAAAGCATACAGTGTACAGGCACGAGATCTAATCCTCAAAAGCGTATTCTGCTTGCGTTGTTCATCGCATCAGATCATCTAAGCCTCTGTCATTTTTTTTTATTTGGCCCATTTAATTAGACACTTGGTAAAAAGTTTCCCGCTGCCGTTCATTGGCTTCCTATCTTTAGCGCTGCTCTTAACCTCAGCATGAAAGTTTGCTTTTAACTGGGTGTTTTGCGAAAATGTCTTCTATACGTGACCATCGGGGTGCCGAGCAAAGAGAACGTCCCAATATGGACTCAAAAGGCGCGGGTAAGGGACGCAGCGCCACAGGGGCATGCAGCGGCGGCCCCCTCTCTCCCAGCAGCCCCAGCCGGCACCACAGTGTCGAGAAGGTTCTAGAGACCCACTATCTCTCCCGTGCGTCTGGACTGGCGACGAAAGTGAATGGACGTAGTGCACGAAACGCAGGCGTTTGTGCAAGGGTAACGCAAAGACGAGCGCGTCTAATGGCGATTTTAATGACTTGTAAGGGGAACCGCAATTGATTTACAATGTCAAGATAACTTCCCGCTTGTTTTCCGGTGCTGGCAAGATCTTCTGAGCCAAACAATTCCTTTTCTCGAAAGTGTAACGGAATAAACGAGAGACGAGAAAAAAATCGCCGTCTGTCGATATTTAAGTAATCATCCATGTCACGAGGACTGATGTAGCGAGCAGGCTGTTTGCTTATGCGGGAGCTCACCCTACATATCGTGGAGCTCGGGCCATATTTTTTCAACCTCTACCTTTGTTCTTTAGCTGCTTTCGTAGCGTTTCTACAAACTGTCTCGTCATCTTTCTTCAAGCGAGGAAAGTTACTCCTGACTTGCACTGGTATGATCCCGAGCCAACAGAAGGAGACCGCACAAATTCTTTACAGAAAGGCACATATTGCCGCGAAGTTTGTAGTGTTTGTATTGCCATGTTCTTTGTTCCTCGTCGTCGACACGCTACCTTTTCACTTAACTTGCCGCACAAGAAGGGACAGATTTCTCTGGAAAGATTATAGCCACGCGCAGCAATTCCCTCAACGTTTGAGATCGTTATCGATACTTTCCATGCCTCATGTCGAAAGCTCTTCGTCCTTCTAAATTGAGCGCAGTCATGAGGAACAGCGACGATACAGGGTGACGCAACTCCTCTACGGTTGGGCTTCATGTAAGAACTTTCGCTGTAAAACCAAATATTTCCATTGACTCGAAACTCAAAGAAGCCTTCGCGGAAGCAGCTGGCAGGTTTCGGTTGGCCCTAATTGAGACACTCAGGTATTTTTGGACGAAACCTACTTCCCTTGATTTGAGTTACCGTTGAGCCGATTGGCCTTTACCACGACAGCGGAAAAAGCAGCTCCGGGTGACTTCACAGGAAACAGCGTCCAGCTCGAGGCTATTCGGAATCCATTATTGAGCAGGCTTCTAGCCGCCACGTCGGGGGTACTTTGGCGCCTCCGGCACTGAACTTGCTTAATGGCTCCCGTGAAAGTTCTACGAGGGGCACCTTACAGCGTGGCTCGTGGGCACTTGTGACAAAGGGAGCCAACGGACGGAGAGGAGGCGTCAGGTGGGGAGAGTCCGGCGAGAGAAAAATAAAGTAGAAACGCGAGAGGGCCCGCTTTCACTCTAATGACGGTGTTAAACAAGCGCTGCCGCGACAAACGAGCGCGGGGTCTTCCTCGCAGTGTGCGCGCTCCTTCATATTCCTTAAGTGAAACGCGGCGTCAGAAAGGAAGACAGAAAACAAAAATGCGGAGTGGCAGCCGCCTCTCATTAATGTTCCCACGATCAATATAAATGATCCCGCTTTCCTTGCTGGTGAACTGGCGCTAGTTGGCAGTGGCTAAAGCGGCCGCTCTTTTAAAGGGCTCCATCGCCCTTGCTCGCTCGCACTCGGCTATTGGTGGGCTCCACTGTTTCACTCTTTTTGTTCGCTATAGATTCCCAGCTCCTCTCATTTTGCTACCTCGTCGTTACTGACAGCTTTGGCTGCTGGGCAACTTTGCAGGGAGAGAGCAGAGTTACCATCGGCTGTGTTCACGGTAGTGGGCGGAAACGCCTGGGCTGGTCACAGGGCAACCCGGAATGAGTCATCGCGCAAAGAATCGAACGCCGAGTCCATGCCGACGCCGCGGAAACGGGAGCGCGTGCGCTCAGCGTGAGCATTTTCATTCGCGTGTGGAAGCAACGGAAGATGGCGCTACGTTCGCTCACTGCGCAGGCGATGCGTAACGCGCTGGAAAGGGGGGCCTCGAAACGAGGGCCGCGTAATTAGTCATTCCCCGCGCGCATGTCGCAGCTCACCTCCCCGTCGGCGGGTCCTCTGCGGTATGGGGCGCAGCCTTCCTCACCTCCACCCACAATCCGACCCATTGGCCTAACAAGCAAGTAAATTCATCCGTGATGGCCGCGTCCCCCAACGGGCACAACCCGCTCTCATGCATTGCCCGGAGCGGGCTTGGGGCTCGATAGTCGCCTAATGCATAAATTAGAAACACGCGCCACCAAATTTCCTTTCTGTACTCTCCCCACCCCGCAGATAGGGGTGCGAGGATTTCAAAAGAGGGCGGTAGAAAGCGGTAATATTTTTTCTTTCATTTATTTCTTTGCCGTCGGCCTCTGCCAAAGAACGAACTCGGAACGCGATGCGAAAATAAATGAAAGAAGGATATAAATTGAGCTCACGAAGAGCACAGTACGTTCCCTCAAATCAAAGAACGGGTGCGCATCCCTAGAGACTGGGAACGAGCAAAAGATCGTTTGGAATTTAATCCACGAGTTCGTCGAAGAAGAGGAACTAAAAGCGGGAATGGAAAATAGAAGGGGGAACAACTTCCGAAACCGAGTGATTCGAGCTGGCAACGAGGGCGAAGAGATCGAGAGTGTTAAACACACAGCGAAGGCACTCGCGCTGGCGAACCGTTGCGCAAGGCGCTCGTTATGCTTGAATGGCTTGTCACGGATTGTTGAAAAAGAAGGGGGGAGGGGAGGGGGGAGAATGTCCGACCAGCAGAGTGCGGGACCTTCGCTCACGAAAAATATGATGCGCTTTTTATTGAACAGTTACTGATAAAATTCTCCTTTAGGAAAGATTGAGCTTCGTACAACTGCAGAAATTATGGATCATGTTCATTATCACACACACACGCACCAACACGCGCACTCAAGCATTAAAATAGTACCGTCTTGAACAAATGTAATCAGGCAGAATGATTTGTTTCCCATTCATTTATAGTGGAGCCCTTAAAGATTCTCTAAAAGTAAAAGGTGTAGAAAAATCAGGACAAGCGTTCTCCTAACCTCACAGAGATCTAGAGCTGCAAGGGTAGCACGTTTGCTGCACTATACGCCTGAAAATGCGACTGAATGAATTCGACTGAATGCATGTACACACGCACACACAGGTACATACATCGTGAGTGATGAAATAGAGTAAAGTTATGAGTTTAGAACTTTTTGAAGAGCCAGCAAATAAGAGACGAGCCACAGGGATTCCTTTTGAAGCATTCACGACAATAACTAATTTGGATGCAGAAACTCGCGAAAAGGAGCTAAAGCTACCGTTAACCTTACCCCTAAACCTTTCAAGACGCAGATGGCCGCAGCTGTTCCGCACGTAAGACAAAACGCTGGCATTTGTTGCTTGCTTGATGCTGAGCTGTGGTGCCAAGCCAGGACTGGTTGATCAGTGCTAGAGAGCGTGAGGTTTAAGAATGCCAACTTTAGGGCTTGTTGTTGTTGCAGTGTTGAGACAGTGAAATCGTACACGAAGACGAAGCTGTATCACACAACACGAGTGTTGTTTACGGCTCCTGGGTGGATGGCGTGAACCGTTGTTTTCTATTTTATCGTTCCACGTGCTTCCACGTTTTGTAATCGCAACGAGATAATGCGTACATTTGACATTCGCATTACTATCACAACGGAAAATGTAATAGCTTCTGTAGTTCTTAATATAAAGTATACTCTGATTTTTAAAACACTGAAGTTCAAAAACAACCAAATCAGGCGGCAGACTCATCCAACGTACCCAAAGCCAACGTCAGTCTGTGCCGCAACCACCTTAAGTGAGTGTTACCTGGGCGGCTTTCACCTTTTCAGTGTGTTGCTGGTCTGCCAAGCCTGTGCTTCTTCCTAAGCTTGGTGTGTTAACGCCATCTCCAATAGGCACTGAGCGTCTTCCAACGAACTAACAACTTTCGAAGTTGCTGCGCGGTCTTGGTGTGTTAGCCGCGAGAAAAAAAAAAACCCGAATGGCGCAGTCGAACGGTGTCTTCCCCGTTCTCAGCCGATGGAGCAGTTTGTCTGCTTTTCATGAAAACTGTACGAAGGAATTAGCTTTTTATGCAACACCATAATTCGCGCCACAACGGTGCAAAGCATCCCAACCAAAACATTGAAACTGACGCAAAGTCGGCGCAGAGGGCACAAAGAAAATCGATGCGTTTTAACCCCAAATCTGCAGGCGCGAAAGGTTGTTGTTGCTGTTGTTGTTAGCATTTAAAAAGATACCAAACAACAACAACGCGAAAGTGTACCACGAGCTTCTCTCTACTCCTTATTACAGCGGAGGAAGGATGTCTTCTCCAATACTGCACTCCTTTCTTGGTGTTGTGGTCAGCAGACAAGGCAGGTAATTGCCATGCATGCTCTAGCACCACAACTGACCATATTTTATTCGTCGTTATTCCGTACTCAACTTCTTGAAGAAACGCGCTAAAATTTTTACGAACCATAAAATAGGACGAAGACACAACACAGAGCGTGAACTGACAAGCGATGATTCCCTTTTTACAGGCGGCACACAAGTGCCGCCTGTGGAACAAAAGAAAAATCTGAAGTTTTTGCCTTACAGATTATTTACAGATGTCTGTCATCAAAGATTGGCGATGCATCCCGAACAACCATAAAGCCCATCATCTCGAAGCTGTTCGGTGCTCGCGTCCAGCACAGAAAGTGGGTGCGCTTCCCGCCGAATCGCGTTGTGGTTCTCGGAGAAACGTGCTGGATTCCCGCTCTGTGACGGCGACTTAGGTGTGCAAAAGACGAAACTGAAGGCAGAAGCTTTTTCTTGCTCAAATTTACCTTGCTTAACTGCATGTTAGTGACCTCAGATTTTTGTGTTCCTTTTATGCAAATGCGAGAAAATGCAACTCTTCCCTAGTATTGATTACTGCAGCCTTTGTTCGGACAGACACACCTTACAATAACATTGACAAATTCCTCGTATTTCAAAAAAGAACCATTCCTCACGTAACCAACGCCCCATATGACAATTTTACATGATAACTTTTTGCCTCGCTTAGTGTACTCCCTGTGCAGCACTCTAACCAAACTAATCTTGTTATGAAAGGTAAACAAAAAGTCGCCGCGGTGGCTGAGTGGTTAGGGCGCTCGACTGCTGACCCGAAAGACGCAGGTTCGATCCCGGCCGCGGCAGTCGAATTTCGATGGAGGCGAAATTCTATAAGCTCGTGTGCAGTGCGATGTCAGTGCACGTTAAAGAACCCCGGGTGGTCGAAATATCCGGAGCCCTTCACTACGGCGTCTCGATAGCCTGAGTCACTTTGGAACGTTAAACCCCCATAAACCAAAAAAAAGGTAAAGAAAGCCTGAAAAGTAGCAGCAGCACTTTCCTTAGCTTATGGGATTTACGAAGACCCATCCTGCTCCTTTGTAAGGCCGGCCTTCGCTAATACGGATTCCGATGTTGGGCCAATTGCCTGTGCTGCTTTGGATGTGTTTGAACGCATGCTTTGAAGACTAGAATTGGAACTATATTCCGTCAACTATGCCGCACTCGATGTGACCGTTTATTGATGCTTTAATATCTTGTTTCTTTAAACCTTATTGCTGACCCTTTTGTTACTGTCTGTTAATTTGTATCTTGCTTATAAATCCAGTCCTGTAACAGTCCCAGTGGGATCAACAGTATGATAAATAAAAAAAATATCTTCTTCCTATACTAACCATGACTAACACATGCTGCAACACCATATGCCTGATTACAGGTACAAAACACTAATATAAACCAGATTACAAAAAAAAACTGGAGCAGATAACTTATCCCAGGAAGCATATGGATTTCACCATATTTTGCTAGACGACACGGATAGCTTCTGTATGATTGATGTGCTGCTGTGTTTTTGTACTTGCCTTCTTTGTTGCTTAGAATGAAGAAAAGCTTCACAAACGTGGGCCTGTATACAACTGTTTGCACATCTATGTGGTTCTTTGTTGTTGCGTACTTCCGTTATGTCTTACATAGGAAACTAAAATATATATAGAGTGTTTCAGAGAAAACTTTCAACAATTTTCAAAAATAAGCTTTTCGTGGTAAAAATTTGGCTTTTACGGCATAATATTACTAGTGGTGGCGGACACCAGAAAAACGGTGAATCACCCTAAGTAGTAAGTTGACCAACTAATTTTTAATAATTAAGTTTTTAACCACTAGACTTAGGCGCCTAGTTGTAATTAGAGATTTAAAGCCGGTCGTTAGCAATAGCCGTATAGGTCTTTAGAATTTCTAAAACGCGATTACCCTCACCGCTGTGGCTCGACAAATTTGCATGTTAATAAATAAAGTAATGAATGGACTGCCGAAAGAAACTTCATTTTCAAGAAGTCACAAAAATGACAGCAGTAGTTTTTCATTAGGCATGAAAAAGAAACCACGCGGTTATTCAGTGCTTGATTGTGCTCTGCAATGTAATACAATATTTGTTCGGACCTACTACAAGACGTGCATCTTTGCTGTCATCGATTCCCCACAAAGAAAGTCTCGGCAGCGCTGCGTGAATACGGGAAAAAAATTACGATTTATTGAATGATCTTCTCGTCTGTCTGCGTAACACTCGAAGCAAGGGAATGCAAGACGCTTTTATCAGGCCCACATGCACTACGCCGAGCTGATTAGAAGCACGCCGTGCGTGTTTGAATAGAGCGTTCGCGGCCGAAGGACTCAGAGGGAGAGCTGCATGCGCATGTGCGGCGGCGCTGGCTTCCTTCGTCGCTTGTGCGCATTGTACGCACATAAATGTGAGGGACATTCTTCCAGTTTGCTTCCAGGTACCTTCCAAGGAATCGAGCGCATTCTTTGCAGCTTCGCGTGCTGGCACGGTGGCACTCGCCAACAGAATTTTTGGAGCGGGCTTTACAAAATATTATTTTCATTAATTTGATTTCATGACGTTAGATAGAATGCGTGAAAGGACAAATGATGCAATCAGTTCAATTTGTTATGCTCCGGTAGGGCATGAGGAGAGAGCAAGAGATTTGACAGCCAACAAGGAAGCATAGTAAATGGAAAGCGCGGTACTCCAAACGTCTTCAGCGAGCAACGCCTGCTGAAGTGCACTTAAGGCAAGGAATGAGTGCGCAATTGAACAAGCCCAAGAAGCGGGCTGCAAAAACTCTACAAAAGAGCTTTGAGTGATAATATTCTCGGAGTATTTTTTTTTTGCTTCAGAGAAAGCAACATTCTTAGATGGGTTATTTATTAGCTGGATTATTTATTTGTTCGGTTTCTTTGTTACTAAGGGTTAGCAGTCAATTTTTAGCAATCTACAACCACGCACTGAGCGCCTTATTTCTTTGATGAACACAAGATAGAAAAGTTTTATAACCTAACCGAAAAAAGCCAAAAACACCATGCACATATTTTACTGTAAGGGCTGCATTGCCCAATTCATTTCCCGCTACACCAGGCAAATGTAAAATGTGCCACCGCATTAGCCTACATCGCATTATTTGAAAGCAGCGGAGGATATGCACACAAGAATTGAATACTTTATGCCAGCCGCCCATTTTGATTTATGGTAATAAGAAGAGGTATCACATGATATGAAAAGCAATAGAAAGATAGCCTCCATACTACCGGCTCATATAAATAAGCTTCAAGACCGTGCGGAAATTTAGCAGCCTATCTTTAGCACGATAACTGGATTATTATTACATGTCTTGGGTTAATATCCAATTAATCTGCAGTAGGTTTGTGTAGTAGCTAGATGTCCGTGCTTCAGCTTTTGCAAAACCGCCCGTGGCATGCCACGACATCCGACGTTGGTTCAGTTTCTAACTTCAGTGCTTATCCTCAGAATAAAGAGAAGCTGCGGCTCTAGAGATATCTCGCAAGCTGAAGAAGCGCGGTTAAATTTAGCATTAACATGGAGAGAACACCATGCTGTGATTATAGGCTCACAAACAAAAACAAATAAAATGCACCTTTCTTGCGTTCGAAATTGACGTGACAGATTTACCACCTGTAGCTCCAAGCGTCGAATTTAGCCATCGTGCATATAATGATAATCTCAACAGCCTAGCTGATGTTATAATTAACAAAAAGAAAATCTTATCACTCACACGCAAATGGGTGCTCAGAGATATTGCTAAGGTTAGTTGCGCTCATCCATATTTGATTACGGCCGCATTAAAGATTTATATGCATCTTATCTCAATGATCGCCCTCGAAACAGAAACTGCTGAGAGTATATTAAATACAGCATAATTTTTCTATCACAAAATCCTTCTTGCAGAGTCTTCACTATAGACCCACTCAGGAACTGCCTTCTTGCGCCAGCGCGAAAGTTCAACTCATCAGCGTAGAACATCTGGCATTGCGGTGAATACCCTGCTCTAAGAGTTTTGGAATGTGCAGTGCTGCAGTGCTGTATAATGATACACCCACTTATCGGACGAAACCGCCCACCACTGAACGGCAGCTCGCAGCTCACTGCGCTGTTCCCATCAAATCCTTGAGGCATCAGAATGAAAAATGCTGATTTTGATATCGAAGAGCTTCTCTTTGTGGTGCCAAGGCTCCAAATGTGATCGTTCTGACTTTCTTGGACGATATAAATAAATGAAACCTATTGCGTCACGCACGAGTTGAACCGACCGTTCGAAGGACATCTAGGCTTAAAGTCGGCTACAGAATCAGTTCTAGCTTCGAGGATTCTGGCACGAAAGCGGAATGGCCGGTCATTGAATCGTCGTCAGCAAACGTGCGCTGAGCCACTGACTGCCCGGAGGAAAAAAAAACTAAAAATACTTTGTTTCATGCAGAAGCATTGAGGTCTGTCAAATGAGCTTGCCAGAGCCAACTCCGGTCACATGCAGGAATAATTCTTTTCCCAGGGGTAATTCCAAAGCGGGGTGCATAATATCTCCTCTAGACGGCTATTTACATTCTGTTCGCCGTTCCTCAATTCGCCTGTCTTATTTCCTGAAAAATGAGACGCTGCAAGCGCAGTGTAATAAAATTCTAGAATGCATAACTCCCGTATTTTTTATATAAATCAGGCTTGTCTTTGCAGGCAAACCCCGTTTCTGAAAAATTCTGAAACGCGCTGCATATGAGCCAATGAAACCCACACGTGTTCAGAGCTGTTACTGCCTACTGATACGGCGAAAGTATAACCTTGTTCACCCTAAAGCATAGACACGAAGGGAAAAAAAAAGCCACGACCGCCAACACAGCCAAATGCAGTGGGACACACAACTGGTGCTGTGTCGTCTGCTTGAGCCGCTGTAGCAGAGAACAGACGCTGGCATGCTGACTGACAGTGTGGCCCAACTGTGTGTAAAATGGGATGCCAGAAGCCACCTATCGCCCCTACGTGAAGCCCCGAACAGGAGAGGGAAAGAAGCGGAGGCAGAGAGGACCGCGGGAGTCGATCCCTCGAAAGGAGAGGGCGGAATGCGAAAGCGTAGGTGGAGTCGGCGCTCATGTCTGCTATACTCGGTGAGCCAACCACCGCATCTGTCTAGCTGTACGGGCCGTATTCTCATTCGTCATTTGTTTTTTGCGCATGGCAATTGATAATAGCTGTTGGATGCTCAGTGAAGCACCGGCACGCACTGTCTGTGTTTCCTCAATGACATCATTCATGCGTCAAAAGCAAGGCACGCTTTGGGAAGTATAACAAATAAGACGAACACTCACCGCAGGAACAAACAAGGCATGCCAGGTGCTTCTCCTCCTGTGCACTGCCGAGAACGGAAATGTAAACTCAGGTTTCAGAGAGCGCACCTTCTAGAGAACGCAAAGGAGAAGCTTGAACGCGGAATAACTAAAGGATTTTTATATTAAAAAGCCTAGTTGTCACCCGCCGTCACGGCTGTTGCACTAAAATTAAATAGCATTTTTTCTGAAATGCAATTCGATTCTACAGAACAAGCACTGAATGTATTTAAATGTCGAAACTTTTCAATAACAAAAAAATCCGGCCGCCGCGGTGGCTGAGCGGTTATGGCTCTCGGCTGCTGGCCCGAAAGACGGGGGTTCGATCCCGGCCGCGGCGGTCGAATTTCGATGCAGGTGAAATTCTAGAGGCCCATGTACTGTGCGACGTCAGTGCACGTTAAAGAACCCCAAGTGGTCGAAATATCCGGAGCCCTTCACTACGGCGTCCCTCATAGCCTGAGTCGCTTTGGGACGTTAAACCTCCATAAACCATTTTCAATAAAAATCAGTTGGAAATGCAGCACCTGTGCTTTCTTGCTTTTTCCTTCGATGTGTCTTCGTCTTATTTGTGCTGCGGTTTTCTGCACCATAGATCAGAGCCGAGCAGCCCAAACTACAGCGCTTTTTCAAGGAGATTTTTTTTTTTTACCGCATATGCGAGAGAACAGTGTCTCCGAAGCCTAAGTTCCCATCTGAAATTAATGCAGTGGTTAACACCCCTAAAACGCACGTCGTGCGAAGCACGGCAAAGTCATGTACAGAGCAACAATCAGGTCTTAGTGTAGACGATGAGCCCCCCCCCCCCCCTTCCAAAAAAATAATAAATAAATAAATGAGTTCTGTGGGTGTACCAAAGTAGGTGTACTAAATTTTTGACGTGTACCATTGCAAAATTAATGGGTTACATTCGCTACGGGTCAGAAGCTTATGTAGCCCAGTAAACGCCATAAAATGCCAGCCCCTCCTGTGCTCACCAAATTCACCTATAACTCAATTTATAAGAAAAAAAGTGTCGCATACGTGCTCATTCAAGGCTGCTAGTATCTTTCTAGCTAGTGCTGTGTACGACTTAAAGCCGCTTGGTTGAAGAACGTTTGCGAGTTCGCACTACACAATATTAGAGTGCAGCTTTCTAATGTTTTTTTTTAATCCTCAAAGCCACCGGCACGTGGCGTCACCATTTTGCTTAGGAATCTAGACGCAATCATATATATCTGGAATGCTCGCAGCCACGCGCAAGTGCTTCTACGTCATTCGAGAATAATCTGGACAGTTCTTCGTCAGCTTTAAATTGGGCGCTGCCGAGAAAAATGGTCTTTTCCGTTAACTGACGACCACAAAGCACGCTCCTTATTATCTCCGCCGCCAAGTAGTTCAACCCTTTGTAGGCCCAAGTCAGCCCAATAAACAGTTTCAGTGCCACGTGCACAGGCCTGTTCATCTACGGTGTCGTGACTAATACATGACGTCTGGTGGAGGTGCGGGGCCCATACGTATATTGACCTCACTCGTGCGGTGCATCGTCCCGATTGTGTAATAATAACTCCTACAGTGATGTCGATAGCAGCAGCGTTTTCTGTCCATCGACGAAATGGTCGCGACTTCCATATTGTGCGTGGTGATATATCTATTCATAAGGCAATTTCTCCGCTCGCGTTTCAACCACAGAAATAACTTGACGGCTGTCAATAGCGATTTCCAGGTCTCAGGTTCTTCCTCTTGAGTAGCTTGTTGGTCTTGTTGTGATCGGAGGCCACGACAGCGGGAACAGACGAGCCCGGCAGGCGCCATCGAACTATGTTTGACCAAAGGTGCTGTCGTCTCGAGAAGAGGATTAGGAACGGCTCCTGGCGACGGTGAGCTGTGACGAAAGGCCTCTCATCCCTTCGTCCGGAGTATGGAATGCGGCATTGCTCCCGAACTGCGCCCTCATGTGGACCGGCAGAAAGACGCGAACAAAGGCGCCGGACCCGCCTCGCTCGCTTGCACGTGCGGCCAGACAAAGCGGGGGCGGACACGGCTGATTCATCTTACCCTCTGGAATGCCCGGGGCCATCAGGACGCCTCTTTCCCGCGGAGGGCATCACCGCCTGCTAAGCCAACGACCTTATGCACATGATCAACCCGTCGGAAACCACATTCCAGGACGTCTCTTTCCCACGGAGGGGGTCACCGCCTGCCAAGCCAACGACCTTATGCACCTGCTCAATCGGTCGGAAACAATTCCAGGACCTCAAGGCGCCAGTATTCTTTATCGCCTGTGCACGTGTTTGTGGGGGCGGAGCGGTCACGGGGTTAGGGAAGAGACTATGAAGAGTGTGTTCGCCCATTGGACGCTTGATCAGCCACCGGTTTCCGTAGCTAGGTGCCTAGGGAATATCCACTGTATTTAAGCCGCGATTTGGCTGGTTTCACGGCACTCCATCTCTGACTTTTGGGTCTCCCTGGTTCTGTTGTAAATATGTAGCACTCCATCTCTGACTTTTGGGTCTCCCTGGTTCTGTTGTAAATATGTAGCACTTCATCTCTGACTTTTGGTCTCCCTGCTTCTCTTGTAAATATGTAAACAAACCTTCAAGTTTACCAACCCTCCTGAAGGCTTCCCTCCTTCGTCTGCAGAGTTCATCGTCATGCGGTGAAGACCTCGGTACCGATACCCAAGCATATCAGTCTCTGAGTTCATCTGGCATCATATGTTTCTTGGGTTGATCACATGCATATCCACAATTTCTGCCATTGCCTGTTAATACTTGTCAGACTTCAACTCGAGTAAATTTCCTCTGCCCGGCGTACTCTACAGAAACACTTCATTAAAGGAAATAAAAAATAGGGCTAGTTTTATTCAGCGGAAATTTAATTACTAGTCCCGTATAAGTGAAATGAAGCTCGAATTTTCACTCCATCATTTAAACATAGATCGAGGTATGCCTCATGCTTCAAACTTTTCTTCGGTCCTTTGTGCTATCCGTCTGAGGAACGATGATTTTCCAGACGGCATCGTCTGGCAGCGCAACCATGACAGATTTCGCGATCACCCAGTCACACAATTTATTGATTCACCTAACTTTGTTTAAAGTTTTTAGCTTGTCATTTCTGTATCCATGAAATTAGTATGTGTCGTCTCTTTTCCTCATGTGCTATCTTTTTTGTTTGTGTTTAGTCTTTTCACAAAACCATGCGCCAACTAGCCCCCCCCCCTGAGCGTATTGCTTTGTGTACATGGTTTATGCAGCAATCTCTGTCATCTGCTTTCTGGTTATTTGATCGCTTGCTTTTTACCTTTGCGCACTTATCCTCACCTATATCTGTACGTCTGTGCTTGACATATAATAGTTTACATATTTTACCTACTCTGTTCCATGATGCATTGTTGTTCATATTATATTTTATATAAATTTCGTGTGAACATTATTTTTGTAATCATTTATATGAAGTTAATAGTTTTGCGGTATATATAACATAATATAAAAATATTACGCGATTGAGACGCCTAAGAATGATGAAAACTAAAGAATTACCTTAGCGATTCACATGACACCTCAAAATTTTAGGCCCAATCTACGTAATCTGGCAATATCCCCTTAAAAAAATTTGGAGAGTTTTCACACTCCCGGTCTGGCGGAGAAATTTCCCTGCACAGGCAAACGTACATATTCATGATAATGTGTAAAATTCAGCCTCTTTTGCGAAAAAAAAATCTTACTGCACCCATGCTAACCTGAGAGATTACTAGACGACTGCAGGTAACTCTATTGTGGTTTGTTTTTAGTCCAAAATAAGAGAGCGGCAGTGTTGACGCCACATATTTATGAGGAAAGTGGTAGGTCCAGTGATAAAAGAGCGGCGACTCTATTTTCTGACACTGAAGTGTGTCGACTTTTCATCATCTGTATAGAGGTGGAAATGTGAAGAAGAAAGGAACGCTTTTACCGTATTCCCATACATAAGGTTCGTGTGTCTGAGCACGAAGCTTTAAGGTCAGTTCTTAGCAAAAGATTTACTGAAGAATATTCAGAAAAGAACAAGCTAAACGTGAAGGCTCTAAACATTTATGGCCAAGCATTTTTTTGATAGCACAGTGCGAAAGCGGTGTGAAGCACGATATCAAAAAAAAAAACAGGATAGCGGAAGATAAAAACAAGGGTTCTCTTGTGCATTGGAACAGAAACAATACAGAGACGGTCTGGAGTACTGCCACTCAGGCAGCATTTTATGCGCTGTGCATGTGACCAAGACTTCGTGGAAATTCAGCAGATAAGTTTATGCCGAAATATTACCCCCCTCCCCCCTCTCCTGACAAAAGGTCATAGGAATGTTATGAACACTTCGATTTCTTAATGAATCATGCTTTGAATTGAGCTGCCTGAAATTTCGACATACTGAATGCGAGCGCGAGTAAGGCACAAGTTTTTGAGAAATAACTGCACTCGCGATAGTTTTACTGCCTAAACTCCTTGGAAGAAAGCAAATGACCGGAGCTTCATAAGGCAATGCTGTGTCCCTACTCTAAGCTAACAGCGTCGTAGAAGCCCGAGCAATCGTCACAAAAACAGTGGCTGAATGTTCAAAGCCGTCTGCATATTAGAGAAATTTGGTTGATCGGCAGATTGGGTATCGAACGCTAGTGTACTGCCACTGTCCATGTGACGAGCGCAAAGCACTCGCGAGTCGTCCTTTAGTGCGGAAAGCATCGAGATTTCGACGCCACTCTGCGCAGACGCGTCGTGGCCACAACAGTGCGCCAAACATTTATTGCTGCGTTATCTCCGAAAGGGCTGGGAAAAATACATGAAGAAGAGTGCTAGCAAGAAAGAGGTTTATGATTTCTCATCATCCTCACGACTATGAATTCGAACTCCTGAGTATATATTTAGAAATAATATTTTAAAACACAAAAATTACGGAGACCACTTAAGACTGCTTATGAGCTTTGAATGCGAAATCATTGTCTCATCGTGAGCTCTGCTGCGAGGTTCATTAGAGATATCTTCCTTTTTAAAGGCACACCTACTCATTAGCATACAGTCGTAAGAAAACGTCTACACTTGGTTCGCACTTGTTGGTCAGGAAGTAACACAATTTTGTGGCCTAGACAATTAACAAAGGTTTTAGGAGACGCCACGAAAGACATCACAAAAAGACAGACTTAAGCACTAGATGGGTGGTAAGGCTGAGCACTTCACCAAGAGAGAGTGCCACTCCGGCACAAAACTGGTACGTTCATACACTTTCCTCGGTTAGAACAATCATGTGAAAATAACCTATTTTCAGTTTAATAAATACCATGTCTAAAAAAGTAGTTTTGTGGCCTATAGGTTGCCTGCTCACCTCGAAGTCTGAAGGTGCTTGATTCAATTCCTGACACCTTCGAAAGAAAGTTTATTTTCTTCTTTACTATAGACGTGACTATCCTGACGTCATCCGAGATCATGATGGCGTCACTGAGAAATATCATGCCATGGACGCCGACGGACGGCGGACGGCTGCTTTGTCCTAATTGGACATATAAGGCTTTCGCCTCAAAATTAAAGAGCGCTTCTCACCAGCGTTGCCGGTGGCAGTTCACAGACTTCCAGCTGGTTTTTCAGGCTGGCAGCTATTCATTTCTCTAGATGTGCTTGGTTCCTCTGCCTTGATTGTTGCTGAGAGATGTTAAATTCCAGCCAATCGGACTCATGAGGTGAGCGCTTAGTTCCTGTAAGATGCAGTCCTTTCTCTTCGTCGCAATCGCGGCAAGCGTTTATTTGCCACTGTGCTCATCCACTGTTTCGCCGGCAAGCACCGCTAAACCTGGACAGGGATCTCGTCTCGCGAGCGAAATATGTTATGATGGTGATTTGGTTTTAATGGCTTACGGTGAGCTTGGCGAAAGAGTGCAACAGCTAATGCGGGCTTTCTGCACGAGGAGTGCTCGAAACCCCATTTTCCCAAACGTTTGACACCAAAGAAGCCGATAAAGCAAGCACCAGGCCAGGGATCACTGGTAGGTATCCAGAGGCACAAGAGCTTAATTCCGGACCTCTCGTGAGCGAGCTGGATGCTGCAACCTCCAGGACACCGCTGTCACCAATAAGATTCACAAGATTCGTCGTCCTGACATGACCTTCGTATTTTCGTTAGCCTACTTTGATGTGTGTGTGTGTGTGTTTTTTAGTTTTGTGCATGCACTAACTCTCATCATTCCACTTTATTGATTATTCAACTCGGTAAAGTAATAATGCTCGTTAGCATAAGAAAGTTACAAATGTAACTGTATGTACTACATTAGTTGTATGTCGTTATAAGAAGAAAAACTGCACTCCCGGAGTAACTTGCGGATATGGCCACTTCTACGTAAGAAACATGCTTTTTGAGGAGGTTATTCTATTGTGAAAGCTAAGCATAGCAGTATCTTAATATGAAAAATATATATATTTATATATGGCACCAACACTATGGCAAGCCGTTTTTGAAAGAATTGGCGGAGGTGCAGCGGCTGCTTATGGGAGCTTTTTTTTCTTGAAACCTATATTTAAATATTTCCTGAAAATTTTTATTTAGCTTTGAGCGCAGAATTTTCCCCGCACGCAGAACTACAGCTTTAACGGGTCATGGGCCAAATAACCGCTAGGTGCTGCCTCCTTTACAACTGCACGTTCCTAGCTGCAACATCAGCTTTCTCGCAAAACAAACGCACGTAGAATTGGAAACACACGGGCTCCGTGTCGAGACCTCTACGAAGGCTGCTTATTCACAGTGGACGACACGTAAATACGGATGGACTGCGAGTTCAGATATTTGATTTTCCTTCCAAGCGATAACTGAACTTATCTCTCCCGTGCTCAGACACCGCGAATGCTTTATGCTGCTGCAGTTTTTCAACATACCCACTGTAAGTTGGCTTCAGCTATCTGGACAGATTTTGCAATTCAGCCGTCGCGGTGGCTAAGTGGTTATGGCGCTCGGCTGCTGGCCCGAGTTCGATCCCGGCCGCGGCGGTCGAATTTCGATGGAGGCAAAATTCTATAGGCCCGTGTGCTGTGCGATGCCAATGCATGTTAAAGAGCCCCAGGTGATCGAAATTTCCGGAGCTCTCCACTACGGCGTCCCTCATAGCTTGGGTCGCCTTCGGACGTTAAACTTCCATAAACCAGTTTTTTCAATTCGGCCATTTTAGGCGCTCTCTGCTTTCTCCACCCCGGCATATTTTCGCAGAGCCGAGCTGCAGGGCCTTGATCCGGCGAGCTCTTTAATCCCACATGGAAGTGAGAAGAGAAATAGAAGGAAACCGGAAAAGTACGGCGGGAGCCCAACTGGAAAAGTGGGCGAGCGATCAGGTGGCTTTTGAGCAACACACTGCACGTGTTGTTCATATTCACGGGTGGTTCCATGGGACCACGAGGCAAAATTTTGTGCAGCGAAAACAACCAGTAACAAGAAGCCGAAACAAGGAGGGCGCCGGTGCGTGATAGCGTTACCGACAAATTCGGGCCGTCGCTGGGAGCAGTCGTCGGCTTGATTTCATCCACGATGCAAGCAGGCGAGGCAAATTTATTCAATCCCGCGGCGAAATTTCTGCCCGGTGCGCCTCGTGGTAGACGCAGCATGCACGGAGCACGACGCGCCGTCTCCTTAACCGAGGAGGAGAACCGAAGCCCACCCGCGCCTTCCTCCACCACGAATCCTTCGTTTCCGCTGCCTGGAGGAGCGAGGAATCACAGGTACGGTGCCTACTTTTCTTGCTGTCCAGATTTCTTCAGCGTAAGACGGGTAGAGAGAAGGCCAGAGGTGAGAATAAGGAGACTTTTTCTGGAAGTCTCGAGGCATAGAGGGGCGGTTCAGTGGGCACGGCACTCTGAAAAGCGCTGCGAGTCACCGACAGCACTTGCCTCGGTGCTCTAGCTATTTACGCCGCCTGTCTGACGACGCCATGCGCTGACGAAGGCTGGTCGCGACGCCTGATACCTACGAACTACGTACGCGTCGCTTGCATCTTCGATCGAATGCCGCGATGTATGAACAGCTCTTTCCGTGCGACACCATGCGTTACAATCAGTGTGCTTCCTTCCGCGGGTGAGCACGAGAACGTGTGTTGAGAGAGGGCGAGGGGAAGGGAGTGAACCTGACCCAGATTCGAGGCAATTCGTTCGAGAGCAATTACTTCAGCATAGAGCTCGCGTTTGTTGCGCACAAATGGGAGTAGGAAGTGCGCGTGCAATTATTTCTCCTCTCTGTTTGCAGTATCACTAGAGAGCAGCGAACCTTCGAAGTTGCGGATTCCAACGCAATCATAGGTTCACCAGCCCTGGATGCTGCTCGCTCACCGTTATATGGCTATTGGTTTGAAACAACTAGCTGTGACAGTGCTACGCACATGTTTACGCGTGCCCGCAATATTATCTTCAAGCATTGTTTAATAATAATTAATAATTGGTTTTTGGGGAAAGGAAATGGCGCAGTATCTGTCTCATATATCGTTGGACACCTGAACCGCGCCGTAAGGGGGGGGACAAAGGAGGGAGTGAAAGAAGAAAGGAAGAAGGGGTGCCGTAGTGGAGGGCTCCGCAATAATTTCGACCACCTGGGGATCTTTAACGTGCACTGACATCGCACAGCACACGGGCGCCTTAGCGTTTTTCCTCCATAAAAACGCAGCCGCCGCGGTCGGGTTCCTGCGTTTTTATGTTTCTGGTTTCCAATTTTATCCTCCTTCCGCTCTTTACATTGGTTCAACTTAAAGGGCTCAACTTAAATTGAGGACAACGCAGTGAGCTAAGGAAAGGAAAATGATAGGCGTAAGCGACGGGAAGAGGGCAGAGTGGGTCAGGGGGCAAACGCGGGTTATTGACATCCTAGTCGAAATAAAGAGAAAAAAATGGGCTTAGGCAGGGCGAATAATGCGAAGGGAAGCTAACCGATAGTCGTTAAGGTTAATGGACTGGATTTCAATAGAAGGCAAGCGTAGCAGTAGACAGCAGAAATTGAGGTGGGTAGATATAAGTTTGCGGCAGTAGGGTAGGCGAACCTGGCACAGGACCGGGTTAATTGGAGACATATAAGAGAGACCTTTGTCCTGCAGTTGGCGCAGTCAAGCTTGTTATTATGATAATAATGATAAACTTACGCAGCTGAATGTTCTTTATAGAAATTTCAGAACTAATTAAATAGGCAATTTTTATAAGTGCATTTGTTCGGCCATTTCTAATGCAGTACCGTTATGAACAAATCTTCAGGCGAAACTGTCAACCTAAAAACTAAGGCCTATTTCAGGGAATTTTCACCTGTACTGCGCTACATGTAATGTCCCCATGCACATTGAATTTTGTAATCTCATATCTCTTGGGATCAAATCTTTCCGCCTTCTGGTCCCCGCCGTCCACGTCCCGTCAAATTCTAAATTTCCTTCAGCATATCATTAACTACAGTGTGTTCTTTATTCCACACTTCACTCTTTCTGTCCCTCACAATTACCACGATCATTTCCCTATTTATGGCCAGCTACGTTGCCGTGGAAAATATATACTTTTCCTTTGAAGAATATCGGCAAGTTGTTCGTGAATTTTAAGTACCTGCTAAACACATCCCTACCCAACCTTTTGCTTTCGCTAAAGTAGATGTACATTCGATACCTCGCTACCCTTCGTATCATATTTGTTTCTTCACAAAACTGCTACACAGTACTTTTGTTTTGCTCACAATAATATTTAAATTAAACAGTCTTTGTGCAATGAGTTATGTTTTTGGCTGCTTAGAGACCGGAACCTGCGCTGTATTCACAATTCACATCCGAATTACCGTACCAGTACTGTGTCGTAAACCCCTAACAGGTTTCTCAGGTATTCCTTATTAGCACTGCCGCCTGATTCTTCCGAGTCTAATGTTTTAAATTTTTTTTGCTAACATGCAAAACAAAGGCTGTGTCTGTCTGTGTGACACCCTTTGTGATCGTTAATGTCGTATTCCGGAAAACGCTTGAAGAGAGTCCGAAAATGTCTGGTTACTACAAAGAAGCGTACCTTGCTGGAAAAGCTGAGTGCCGACGGAGTGTTCGGCGTCTTTACAGTCCTGAGGAGTCTACTATGGATCTGCTTGCACAACACTGATGCCGCTAAGCGTGCAGGCGTGCATGCCGAAGGCAGTCTGCCACCAGGCAGACTGCTGAAAAGGACTCAGAAAAGCGCCGGGCCCAGCACAGCCCCTCCACCCCCCTCCCCGCGTCGATAGCTCGTCAAGACAATGAGTCCCCGCGGTCGGAACGCGGCTCGGGTCCACGGGGAGCGGTGAACCCCGCCGACGAGAGCGGCTGGCTATTGTGTCGCTGGCGCTTGCGAGAGATGCGTCACGGATAGAGCCGACGATGGGGGGGGGGGGGGGGGGGGGGGGGCAGCGACGAGGCCAAGCAGTGAACGCCGGGACGGCGGAAATGCGCTTTACTGTCTGCTCATGACAGACAGGGAGAAGCTAATGAATTTGAGAATTTCTAAGCGCTCTGGTTGGAGAAGAGCACTGAAAGTAGAAAAAAAAGTTAAGAACGGTGCTGTGCTGATGCACCAAGACCAAAGGACGGAACTAATGCATAAAACACGAACACAGTTGATAAAAAGATATTTTGAATGGTCGGAGGGGCTAAGCAAAAAGGGTTGAGGTCGGCGCTCAAAGCGGGTTCCCCCCCCCCCCCCCGCCCCCCCCCCCACCTCTTTCCTTCGAGCGCAAAAAACACATGCGAGAAACTGTTTCCTACTGGAGCACGTAAACGCTTTTCTTTTCATTTAAGGGACGCACTCGCCCCCGAAAACACCCCGAAATGCACACGTGCTGTCGCACGCACACGCGCGCACACAGATACGGATCCACCGTACGCCCAGCAGTGCCAACGTGCTCGCACTGAGACGCGTTCTGGCGCACCACGAAACAGTGGTAGGCAAACAAATGGGCCTCCTGGCACACCCGCAGCGTCGGGAAGAGGACGGTGATCCCTTGGAGAGTGGCAGATCTGAGGAACGCCGCCCTGCTCCTGCCGTCTTCAGCAGGGCTCGACGAAGCGAAGGGAAAGGGCCACAAAGGACAGAACGGTCGAGGGTGTGGGGATCCGGGAAGAAAAGGAGAAAAAAAAGAGGGGAGACATCAGCCGGGCCGGCAGGATAAATGGCACTGACAGGAACGCATGCAAAGCATATTCGGCGGATTCGGCGAGCATTTGATCAAGCTCCCCGCCGGCACACGTCGCAGGCCGTCGCTTCGGAGCACGGAGCCAGCCGCTCGGAGAGAGGATTACTTCGGGGAAGAAGCCGCGACGCGGCCACGTTTCGATGAATGAGCACGGCCGGTCGCCGTGCGTGCCCGCTCGACGCCGCGGATGTTGGGGCTTCGTCGTGTTGGCGCCGCATTCAGGTCGCCGCAGAGCGCGAAGTCTTTCGAATCGAAAAAAAAAGAAGTGAAGAACTCGCGAACGAATCAACGCAAGAAAAGAAACCCAGATCGACGAAGGGAAATAGGGGAGTAGACGTCATGCATTTTTTATGCGCAACCAAGAGAGAGCGTTGCCTCTTCGCGTCGTCCCTGTTGTAACTGTCAGGTCGCGTGGTTGATGCGAGTGGCTGTGCACTCAACACGCTGTTTTCGTCTTTGATTTCGTGCCGCCGTTGTTGTCGTTGTGGTTGCGCTCGCTTCGCGTCCCTCTTTCTCCTCCTCCCATTTTGCCCGGAACTTGACAGTTTCCTGCTGAAATGCGTCGCCGAGTCACGCGCACAGGCCCTGCGCGCGAAGGAGAAGCGCGCATGTTGCGGCTCCGGAGCACGCCACACCGCCGCGCACTCGGGCGCTGAATAGCGGCCACGAGGGGGAACGTCCAACGCAGGAGGCACGTCGCGTGTCGCGCCGACAGAGGGCGAGATCACGTCACGCGGGAACGCGTGTTTCGCGCACCGCAGGGTCACGCAGGCTGGGTCGTTGACGTCGTTGCGCGAGTGATGTCAACCGAAACTACGCACCTGAGGCCGATCGATAGCCATGTGTGCTCTTACTTGATTCTTGGCTAGCTGCGGACCGCGATGGGAGCTATGCGAGTTCCGATCACTGAGAAGGGAAAAGTCAGATATGTTACCACGTTTGCTGATAATCATCCAGGTTCAGTCTGCACGCTATAGATGCATACAACTGTATCCGCTGGAAAAAAAATGTACAAAGTACAACCTTGCTCTACGTAAGTGTCATGGCGCCAAATGTCATACTTTGCACCACTGTAAATCTGTCTGAACACCACCAAGCAGAGCAAGATAAGAAAAAAAAGTGATTTTTCATTCACCGTAGGAAACGGGCTGCATGCAATATGCGGGCCCCCCTCGGTGGCTGAGGGGCTTTGCAGTTCGGCTGCTGAGCTGGAGAACGCGGGATCTAATCCCGGCAGCGGGAGCCACAGGCGCATTTTGGGGCGGCGAAATGCAAAAGTGCCCGTGTGCTCTGCAATGTAGCGCATAACAAAGAACCCAACGTGATCTACATTACTCTGTAGCCCCCCACTCTCACAGCCTACGTGTAGCTTAGGTGCGTAAAACCCTGCGTACCGTAATGCTGTAAATAGAGTGTTTCAGCTGTCTTTACACAATTTTTTAAAATAGGGTTTTTGAGTTAGAAGAGCGCTTTTTCGGCATAGCATTGTCAGCGGTGAGGTACACCAGAATACAGCTAAGGCGTGCTAACTAGCAGGCTGCTTAACTAACATTGAATTGTTAGCTTTTTAACAACTACTGTTAGGCTCCTTAGTTATTGAGAGTTGTGTAGCCCCCGCAAGTGACATTCATATCAGTTTTTAGAATTCTGAAAACGCGGTTTTCCTTCGGCGCTGCGAGCCAACAATTTTTGCCTTCATCGCACCAAAATACATGCGCTCTCGAGAAACTTTCAGGCAAAGCAACCTCTCCAGTGCGCGTAACTAGTCGAAATAAACAAAATCTGTCGAGCCATAGCCTAGAGTAATCGCGTTTTCTAAATTCTAAAAACTGATATGTATATTAATTACGGTCCGCTACACACATTTCAGTAATTAAAGAGTTGAATAGTAATAGTTAAGAAGTTAACCGTTCAATATTAGTTAACCAGCGTGCTCGTTAGCACGCCTTAGCTCTACTCTGGTGTACTTCATCGGCGGCAATGCTATAACGGGAAAAACGCTATTTTAACTCAAAGAGCCTATTTTTAAAAATTGCGTAAAGTCTGAGATGAAGCGCCCTGTGTATACAAAAAAAAATATCTTGCCCATATTTTCTGCCCAAACATTTTCCGTAAACAAAACTATGGCTTTCTATCTTCTCATGTTCATTTTTTTATGATCAAGAATTCAATCCTCCCAGTTAAAGCTACCAGTTTGGTTCAATTTCGGGTTGTTTTTCAGTGTAACTAAAGCTGCAATTGCACAGCCTTTGTCAACGAAAAAAAACCTGAAAGCGTTTGCTTCTTGCTGATGTTGCGTGGCTCGCCTGCCATCGCCAGCGTTCCAAATCTCTTGAAGGTGATAACAACACCCTTGCTCACTCCTCCAATAGTGACGACTTCCACGGATGTTACCAAATTCCCGTACAATTCTTATAAGCAACCACCTGCTTCTCTTTGCTTTTGGTAAAGGCTCTGTCGCCTGATTTGCTGTGGTGATGTAGAACTGGGGATGTTTTTTGTAACGACGCATTTCGCTCTGATTTCGTTTCGCCGTGCCGTCAGTAGTGACAAACGCAGCAGCACGTGGGGCAGCTAATGGCCAGTCATAAATACGGCTGGTGTAAGCGCGGCACCGCCGCTGGCCAGCGTTCGGCCACCGACCGGCCCAACAGCAAGGACCGTAACCGTTTCTTTGTGAAGGGTAACGGAGTGGATTCCAAGAGAAAGTAAGCGTAGCAGGAGGCGGCAGGTTAGGTGGGCGGATGAGATCAAGAAGTTTGCAGGCAAAGGGTGGATGCAGCTGGCAAAGGACAGGGTTAATTGGAGAGACATGGGAGAAGGCTTTGCCTTGCAGTGGGCTTAGTAAGAATGATGATGATGACGATGAATTCTCGCCAAACGTGAGGTAAACACTCCTTCATTCTCCGTCAGTTGTCGGCAACAGCGCCGGACCTTCATTGCGGCATGGGCGCAGGACACGCGTTCATGCAAGTGGCATAATAGGCGCGTTTCTGCCACCCCCAGCGTGACGTCTTCTCCCACGGCATACGTCATTGGGAGCACTGGCCAATGCGAGATGAACAATGAATCGAAGATGGAGAAGATTGTTAGAAAATACTGCCCTTCTTGACGCTTGTCAAGAGATCTTTTATGGCGTATTCTAATCGGCGATCCGAACAAAGTTTTATTGCTCCGCGAAACCGAAGAGCATGTTTCAGTCGGCGATTTGGATTCGAATATTGAGCTCTTGCCCCTTCGCAGATTGCAGTGCGCCATGAGAGAACTGACCTCTTTCAATATGCTCTCTACTAATAGTGGCCAGCTAAACCCGATCTTTCACTTTTCTTTTCGCAAGAAATTCTTAAAGTTTTGAACATTTTAGTGCACACTAGGGTGAGCTTGTGTAAACGACTAAATTACTCGGCGGCTGCCTGCGAGGTAGCGCTCACTTTGGGTTTCCTTGGAGAATTCGCTTAGTGGTGTCGTTGACCTGAAAGCTTTTGCCACGCACGGGAGTTCTACATGCTGGGACTCAAGTAACATAACGGCTATACATCACATAACATATAACATAACTCTCGAGCTATTGAGCGCATTCGAGAAAAGTTATGGCCAGGAGATTACAAGCCACTCCGACTTGTGACGTTAAATTAATTCTTGTCGGCCCAGTCATTATATTAGACTTGAGCGTCTGCCTTTCGGCTGTAATCGCGCAGGATAGACACTCTGACAATTTGAATAGTGTATAATTTAGCAGGTAACCATGCGGGCTAATTGGTGTGGATCAAACAATGAAACCAGCAACAAAAACAGGAACACAAATGGATTACTCTTCTTGTGTTCCCGTTTTAGTTTCATTATATGAATAACTTATATTTCTTGTGTAGTAAGCAACCTATAACAATACTGCTTTAGTTTTAGGCACCCAACAAATGCCCTTATTACTTGAGTTATTTATTTAATCAGAAGGGGTAGCTGTAATCTCTCATAGTTATCTATTTTCTCCAGCCCGTTTTGCACTCTTCGTGGTGGTTAACCAGTCCTTATCGTAAATTCGTGTACAACTAAAAGGATTGTTCTTCAACTTCCTTCGTCCGGTGGATTCACGCTATTTGCATATGAACTAAACACTTCGGTGTGATGCAGAATTAGATAAACGTAGATGCAAAATGCAGCTTCCGAATTTTTTCAGCTACTTAGACAGCGATGAAAGAAAGCAGGGCTCCGCTTGAATACAGTCGACAGTAGGCTGCTAGAAATAATATAGCCTGGTATCACCTAATTTGGCGGGTTAAAATTTTAATTACTTCTATTCGAGTTCAAAGTTCTTTTGATAGACCAAAAATGAAAATCCTTTCACATGTGAGTGCGAAGGCGAGGCGTAAAACGAAAAGTATGCCCATTTTAAATTTTCTAGAAACATAAGCTCAATACATCATCTTGAAGCGCTGTAAACTTTCCTTGCACAGTATTTCGGGATCAAGAAACTACTGAACTGATGCGCGTTTGCGCACATACCTCTTCTGACATTGAAGTCCGCGCATTAAAAGTTTTAGATAAGCATTGAGGTAGGCGGGTGCCTAAGAAGAATATTTTCCCTATTTAACGTCGACTAGTATGTCAGCATTAACAAACATTAAACGCTTTCAGAAAATTTATAGCGAAAATAATTTTATGCACTGTTGTCGAGAAATTCATGCCTCGCTGCACTGTAAAAACAAACCGTCATTTTGACGGCCACTTTTTTATCTATTTTGACGAGCCGCCGGCGTCAAACGGGAAAGACGGAGACTTCGCCGTGAACGAGCGGGCGAGGAGAAAGAGACGGAGAGCGCAACACAAAACGAGAAACTCTATTGGCTGGCGCGTAGGGGTACGTCATGTGAGACGTCGCTCAACGCGCGCTTCCGGCCCCCGCTGTCAAGGAAGGAGTCCGGTTGTCGTGGTTCCCTCTCGCTTTTCTTTGTGCGCGCTGCTTCTGCCCGGGTGTGCGTTCTGTTTTTGCGCCATTTTGCCTTTTTGTGTGCGACGCGTTGGAAGGCCGCGAAGACGCAATCAAGGAACGTATGGGCTGCAGCCGAAAATCAACTGCAGCGGGTAGAGGTAAGTGTTCTGCTTATATGCTTCGTTCGTGCAGTACGCGTTCTGTGCGGCACATAGCTACGAGGAGCACGCTAGTTCTCACGCGTAATGTATACACGCACCGATGGCCGTGGGCCCGAGATTGCCGTTCAGAGACATGCTTCTGCGTAAAGCGTGAATCGCGGCCTCATGGTTCAGCCACGTGCAGCGATTTTCAGGGGCTGCGTGCGCCCACGTGTAAAAAAAAAAACTTCCTGTGAGGAACACTGAAGCGTACGAAGAGCATTGGCGCACGTTAATTGAAGAAAGTCGAAGAAAGTCGTTTATAGTATCTCTATCATGCGGGCACATACAATCGCGATCGAGCCTGACTTTCGGTTACGATTACTGCTACGCGGGCCAAGGATCGAAATCGAGTTGGTCGAGCTCTAGCGCGCCATGCGCCTCTGTTTAAATGCAGAACACCTTATGAATGGGCTTAATGGGCAGTAAAAATTGTCGTAAAAACCATTTTTTACATTTTCAGTTGTAATTCAGGCCAAGACATGTGCTATGACTACCATGCTGGCCATCTGCAGCTCCCTTGAATTCATGGTGTCGGCACTACTGTCGTAGGTTCGTAAAAGTATTCGTCAATAAAAAGCAGACTACTTTTCGTGCACTGATCAGCTTTTTTTCTGTTTTATTTCTTACGCTCTCTCTTTTTTGTTGTTCCTCGCTTCCTGGCACACCGAGCCCCATACGTCGGTGTCCGGTGGCGATGGGGCAGCTCAGTGTTTAGTTCGTGTACTGATAGTGTGCAGTTTCATTCTTGTATAGCATTAAGATATGGGCCTAATTATTTCAGCAATAGTTATTTCCAAATAAATTCTATTCATTTTATAGCTTATTGCCTAAGCCTCAAACAAGGGCCAAAAATTTCTTTCGACTGGCGTATCCATTAGCTGGGAATTATTGAATCAAGTAAATTTGTAGTCTTGTAATTTTATACCGCATTTTCATCCATTTCTGCTGAAATGATACTGTACCCGAGGTGTAGAAAGTGCCTTGATGACAGCAGGATCGTTGGAAGTATGGTTATGATTTATTATTGAGATGCATGTATCTGATCACTGATGTTTTCTCTGGAGTCTAATAACATGTGGCTTGTGAATTCCCAGCATGCAGCTGAAGGGGGGCTGGAAGGACTGCCAACAACTCCGCACCTTGCTGTGATTGGTATGTATTTGTCATTTATAGAACTTTGGCTCAAAACATGGCTTGTACAGTGTATTTTATTATTCTACGATGTAACCTGATTTTGTGTAACTTCACTCTACTTAGTAGGACATATTCAAAACTTAGGAATGAGGCTAGCCCTGGATGAAAGGCTTAATTGCTGCTTCATCTTATGTATGTACAGTTTGTTTAATAATTAAACATGATAACAATGTGCAAGTTTGGCCAGTAGTTTTCCATTCTTATTAGAGTGTACAAAAAATTTGGAACTCAGTAGCAGTACTGTTGATAAGTGGGGAGGGTGGGGCAATGTCCGCACTATAAGGTGATATGCCAGAGTTCATCGAGACTAATGTGCGGCCTTTTGACTTGCCAAAAGCATGACGTTCTGCTAGAAAGCATGAACGAAGCTGAGCTTGGCTTTTCTCATCAATGTCATGGCAGGCTAGGTACAAAATGGATGGCCTTTGAAAAGTTGCCTCAGTGCTTGCCCAAGTTTCGTTACCTCATCACTATTCCCCATTATTTAAAAAAAAAAACGAAGTATTCTGTCGACAAAGTTAATTCTTTTTTGTCGTGCAATATTTGTAAAGCTTTTTCCATAAACAAGTTCTATGTAGTATGTTTACATGAAGCAAGCATCTTCAACAGATATAATTAGTGGCGTGTAAAGCACTGATAAGGTAGGGCATGTTGCATGTGTCTGTCCACTGCCAGGGTACCATAAGGCCTAGCAACAAGACCCAGTATGGCTTTTTACGAGTACATTTGAATTCGGCTTCTCTCAGTGTACACATCGAAGGCCATAGAGTTACTCGAATTATTAGATCACCCCTTTAGTGGGTAGCGTTTGCGTGTGACTAATTTTTTTTCCTTGCAGGATCAAGCATGGGGCACATAAAGAAGATCATCGTTGCAGTGGATTCTACAAGAAGTCTTGAGAAGGCCATGGGCCTCCTCCTTGGTGCCTTCTTTGTGTTCAACGTTGCTTACCCTCCCGACTGCCCCCTCACCATGGAGCTTTTGCAGAGGTAAATGAGTGAATGTGGATGATGCGTTTGATAAGCAATCGGAATCCGAGGCAATAGTGTGAGCAGCAGGCTTCTTTTTCCTGAGGAAAGGCACTCGCCCTCCTTAGCCAGTGCCTGCAAATGATCAGTTCTGCCCTGTTCCCCTGAAATTCTGATGTCGTCACATACATTCCTCTCGTGCATTTCTTCGTTCTCTGGCACAGCACCGTGTTGCTTTTTTGGCACACCTGTATGGTGATTTGCCAGTCACAGGCGTCTTTAGAAAGTAGAATGGTAAGATTATTGACATAGTGCTGCTTGCCAGCAGTACATGCTAACAAGCCTTGCACATTGGCTAGCTCTGGCAATTGCGAGATGAAGGCCGGACTTTTAATTTTAAATTGCACCCAGTTCTGGTATTCTGACACTTGCAGAATTGCGGATTTGATCATTGTCATGTGATGAATGCACAAGCCTGGCAGTTTGCATTGCCTAAACTTGGTCACGTGTCCTGTGAGTGCATCTAGATAACACTTTTCAGTGTTTTGCTTATTTTTTTGGTTGGCTACTGCAAGAAAGGGGCTAGAACGAAGAACCAGATAGGACGGGCGACTGTCAATTATTGCTAAATGTAATGTGTGCAGCACTTTTATAAGTACCGACGTCAGGAAAAATAGGAGCGAGGATTAAGTGTAAATGCAGTTATTTTAAGTCGCTCTACTATGTATCGTGTCCACTGGCTAATGTCCTAGTGCAACATTACAGTGTGTCTGACTATGGGTTGCGTCCACACATGTGGCAAGTTGCCGGATGCCTCTCTGCACTTTTACAGGCCTCAGGTTCCCTTGTTACCATTGATGCAGTGCTCGCTGTAGCCTGTGTACAATCAGCCCCGAGAAAGTAGAGCTCTCTACCTCACCTTCTCGGCACTCAACAAACCTTTTGCAATGATGAATGTCAGATTTCATTTTGCATTGAAACGGGAGACGTGACACATAGGCAGGACAGCTTCACAGGTACTGTCACAACCATTACATGGCACTTTCCCCTTTCACCTGGTGATCTTTTAGGGGCTGGCAGGGTTATTAGCCCCTTTCAAAAAAAATTATGCTGTGATCCCATATTTGTCCAGAATTGCTCAGTACTTGAAATGGACAGGTGAAAGAGCCATCGTGAAGTCTGCTATGTTGGCACCTGAGAAGTTGGCCGCCCTTTGTGTCAACAGTTGCAGTGTAAAAGAAAAAAAATTAAGACATTCATCATCGTGACAGGTTTGTTGGTTGCTCAGAAGATTTCAGGTGTGAAATTCCGCTTATTTGTGGCCAAGGGCACAGAAATTATAATGAGCATTGTGCAAATGGTAATATGATGAGGCATGATAATGAGGTTTGTAAATGTATGCATGGCTGCCACATGTGCAATTGCAGCCTATACCTGGACATCAGGGTTACATCAATACTGCCCAATGTTTGCGGCTGACAGCAGAAAACACTGAAATGCAGCAAAATGCTCTTGCATAGTTATGGTTTCTAGGCTCTGTGCATGGTCCCTGTACATGATGAGCACCTATTGTTACTAGAAATACTATACGGTGTGTATGTGCAATTGTGGGCTGTTTTTACGAGTTATAATAATGGTTACATTTAGGTACATCATCTACTGTTAGTGCTTGTATATGTAGCTATTTAAGCGCACTACTAGTGTGCTCACATTTGTTGCTACCTGATTTTAATCGCGTCTTTTCATTTCATAATACTGTGTGTTGCAGAAGGTAGTGCAGTTCACACATTCATGGCATTTCACACGTGTAGGCAGAGTATGTGATTGGCACAGTTTATGGAGCATGGATTTATTCTATCCTCGTTTTGTTTCCAGTTACCTTGGGCAGATCAACCCAACGAAAGGGCGCGGCAAAGGCAGGGCCTGCGGAATCGCACCAAAGTTGCTGAGCCTGCTGAAGGCACTTTAATTTATGAATAAATGTGCAAGTAGAAATGTAAATTTGTTTTTGTTGCATGGTTTATGAGGTACTGCCCACTGCAAGTGACTTTCATGTGGTCAGGTTCACCACACTATATATTGACACAGAATTATGTTGAGACTTGTCGTGTTGGGCCATCATACTGACAACACAGTTGCATTTCATGTTGACAAGCCAAATTTTGGAATGGTTAAAAGCATAGTCATTTCGAAATTACAGCCTGCTATTACCTTGATGGCCAAATGCTGTACTGACAGTTATAGATAATTTCAAATTTGCAAAAAGTCTTGAAGTCATAAAAACAGTTTTAAAATTGACAGCTTGCCATCGCAGACAATCAGTGGTATAATTACAGTTTGGCTATATTTTCAAATCGATAAAAATGACATCGAAGTCAGGAAAAAACATTGTCATTTAGAAATGACATCTTGCTGTAACTGCTACGGTCAAATGCTATCAAATTGACAGTTTGACTGTATTTCACATTGACAAGAAAAACATCAAAATGATGGAAAAACTGTCATTTAGAAATGATGTTCTGCTGTCACTTTGATGGTCAAATGTCATCAAATTGACGGTTCAGTTGTATTTCAGATTGACAAGAAAGACGTCAAAATGATGGAAAAACTGTCATTTAGAAATGATGTTCTGCCGTCATTTTGATGGTCAAATGTAATCAAATTGACGGTTCAGTTGTATTTCAGATTGACAAGAAAAACATCAAAATGATGAAAAAGCACCGTCATTTTAAAATGACGGGGTGCCATCATTTTAACGGTCAAATGCTTGGAAATAGAGCTGCCAAGGTATTTCCCGTCATTTTGACGGATTTTTTTTTACAGTGTGGGCAATTCACTGTCAGAACGACAAAGAGTGACTCTGGAGACTGACAAAACTGGCCTTCTCGAATTGCCAGCGAAACAGCCGAATTTTCATCAACACTGTGAACATCCGCACAGTTCCAAAAACATTTTGATGAAATTTCAATTCAACCCAGCTTGTACAGCGTGAGACACAAAGTACACATGTGTCTCACTTAGTTTACGTGCCGGCAAACAGAAAACAATGCACGTATAAGTACCATATGTTCGAGGTCCGAACACTCAAGGGAACCGTTAAATGCGTTTTTTTATATTTCACTTATAGGTGTCCTTAGTATTATGTGCGTTTTAACAAGCGCATGTGTAGAGTTCGATGAAACTCATTTTGGGGTAAGAATTTTTAAAAATTGTTAACCTTTTTAGAATTTTCCATCAGCCACCTACTTCATAATACTTTTTGAAGCAATTTTGAACTATATTCAGTTGTCTACGACGTCCAAAAGACGGAGTTAAAGATACCCGCCTCAACAGAGATCATTTTTTCGAAGTCTTATGAGGAACTGTGTGCACCTTTTTTTTTTTGAAAAACCAGTAGTCGAAAGGTCTTGAAAGCGAAATCATTCAATTCCTAGAGTAATTTTTAGTGCAAGTTTATGATATACATGCATGTAGGAAATACACACAGCTTGCGCCTTATAATGGTTAACTAGTAAATAAAAGGAACAACAGGGCTGGGATCGAGGAATTGAAGCAAAACAAAGATACAAAGTCTGAGAGCTCCTGCGTAATCGAATTATTTTCACACAGTCACTGAATAAAACATCGAAAGAGCACCGAAACAAAGGGGAATCCGCAAAAAGAAATGGCGGACTTTTTTCACGGCTTAAAGGGCTGGTAATGTATGCTTTTGATAACGCTTTTATTCTTCCTCTTCTTCCACTACACACTGTAGACGCCCACGCCATTGTGCACGTCTTAATTGTGCCAGTGCTTTCCTTGGGAGCGCTTTTACACGTAAATCATTGCCAGTCGGATACAAACCTTCCTGCTCTGTGCAGTGTGATACGACAACTTTTCTTAAGAGCGAAATAGCATCACTTGTTTCGCTTTCCTTCCAAATGGTGCGCAGCCTTCAAGGGCAATGTCATGTCGACTGGTCTGGCACTCTCCAGGCAGCTGGTGGCAATTAGACATAGACGCGAAACTTTTCAGCAGCGACGACGCGACGAAGAGCCGTATCTTCACTTGCTAAGTATAGAAGCCGGAGTAGGCTGTTGCGCTGTGTAGCAGCGACTGGATATACGGTTAGCTGCAAACAAGAAACTATACCAAGGCAAAATCATTGAGTATATTAACCGCAGCAAAAAAGGGACTGTTCCGGAACAAGAAACCTGCTTTTAGAGAGTAGTAGCCCGAACATTCGGTATGGCTTCCCAGATCAAGTTGTGAAAGACTGGCGAGAACAGGCTCCCACAGTTTCCATCGTAATGAGTTTAAGTGCAGGCTTTATCTCCGCGCCAGTGATGCTGCGCCACGAGGATCTAGTGGAGTCGCGATCAAGAGAAACAAGAAAGCAAGGTAAATACACCGGGGTGCCTCTGGGATACGCGGCGCGTCTAAATACGTTAGCTTTGTTCGCGGTTACAGGACGGCACTCGCACAGCAGTCGCAACTCCTTTGTCGTGGCTTCATTTCAATTAGCCGTAATTGCCCAGAGGACGAAGCTCTGAGGCGGGTGCGTATCCGGACATACCCCGAGGACCGGACGGCGCGCAGGCCACATTGATCGACAGGCGTCGTTTAACGGCCGATTAGAGACGATTAACCTCATGGGACTCACCGCCAATGTCCAGGACCTATGCCTGCTACGCGTGATTCCGGTCAGCGACCGCTCTCATCGGTTTCCAGAACAGTCGCGAGAGTAAACTCTGCAGAAACAGGGGTGACTACCGAAGGCCCAAAAAGCGGCAAAAGCTGCCGCCGCTGTCTCGGATCATGGTAGTTGCGTAGAAGCTCCGACCGCCTTGAGTTGAAACACAAGTGTATATTTTTGCTTTTTAACGGTTTCGAACTGAAAATCGCCGCTATTTTAGCGCACTGCCTCTAATAGGGACATTTTCGCTAAAAGTTTCCATGAAATGACGCCTGCAGTTTCAACAGAGAAGATGTAACAGGTAAGGCGCGTCAGGTGCCGTCACGCAGCCGGGTCCTTCACAATTTGGGCTCCAACCAACTGGCACGGATCTGATTAAAGACTGTCGAAATGGTTCTCAAACTGCCACTGATCATCGTCGAACTGCATGCTGAGCAACTTCATTGATTCAGTTTATTTTATTTTTGCTACCTCGACAACGCTTGCCATTTCTCAAAGAAAAGTTGAGGTCTCGGCCTCTGAGCGAGCTGTTCGAAAGACATTCAGCACTTCAAATAAGAGTAAAGCTGCGGTTGTGGCTATTGTAATTCGCCACGTTTTGTACAAGAAAAAAAACTTTCTTACCTACTTGGGCGTCTATGGAGAGTTTCCCGCCCACGAATGAACAAGAAATTAACTCTTCTCTAAAGTTAGGGTATAGGAAGTCGGGCATGTAAAATGACCGCATTATCTGGGACAGTTTGATGCAGGTTGGCGGAGGAAGAGGCTGATTGAAGGCGATGGACAGGAGCCGTTTTTTTGTATGGTACTGAACACAGCGCACGAGCATGATGATGGCGATTTTTGTATTCTTGTGTTTGTATGTAACCCTTTTGTAATATCCTCGACTGAGAGCTTATAGAGGCATATTTTATAAATAAATGAATAAAAAAATTATTATGCCGGCTTGTTCTGTTTACTGACGAGAGTATTGTCGGGGCCAAGCCAAGAGGCTGCGCGGTATTGAGCAGTTTCTTGTGCTAAATATCGTAGGCAAACACTCGGGAATCATTTAAACTCAGTACTACACGCGCGAAAGCTGACCCGCTTAATTGGGGAAAAAATTTGGGACACTGTTAGTGTTTTCGCGCATATTTTTTTTCATTCTCCGTTGTATGGAACTAGCCTGCATTTTTACTACATCGACAAGCTATTTCAAGACTGTACCACAACCACAAAGTAAACGTGGAGAGTCCTAACAGCGACTGAAAGAGATCCTGACGTGACAGGTAAAATAGTTGAAACGGTTCTCGGTACGTGTGCTTTATTTCTTTAAGAAGAGCCAGAGAGGGCACGACAGCCTTATTAAATAAATGGGATAGCATTGAAAGTCTCATCGGAGAGAAAACTCGTCGTCTGTCGTACAATTAGTTGATAAGTCGGAGAGAAAGGACGTCACCAGATGAGCTTCCTCTGTTTGAAGCCTACACATATCAACTATGGCAGGTGGTGAGGTGGTGTAGACTAATGAAAAAAAAAAAGGAAATGACTTCGGCAACAGCAGGACTACGTTCAAATGCACAGCCTTCCGAAGGAGTATCTGTGCAAAACGAAGCCTTGCGAGGGCTCCTTCTTCACATTCAGACAGTCAGTCAGTTTTTATTGGCAGGAAAATCACATCATCCTGCGGGTGGCAGAGACTAAAGGCATGGTTGCCTGACGAGGTCTCTGCCCCCGTAACAAAGGGAGCAGCCTACAGCAGTACAGCAGAAAGCTGGTACAAAAAAAGAGAAGCTGCGTTACAGATAGTACACGCATACATACAACATATGGCTGTACTTAAGCACTGTGGACAGTTTTTTTCTTTAAATCACATTGAAGATTCACTCAAATATCACGAAAACACGTAAAAAGAACTCAAAAATTGAAAACAAAATTTACATTTATTATTGTTACTTAACAATCTCAACGGAAAACAAAACTGCCCGCTGTTCACGTTTGGGAACCTTTTTCTGGGTAGGCAGAAATCTAAAAGAAAAGCAGAGTTATTTAACATGTTTATTACTTGGTATTCCAGATCTTGTTTTCCATAATTTGTTATGAATTTTTATCTCTGCGTTTGGGGTTGCGAATGTCATATTGAGCCAAAACAGGTGTGTAATTGTAATTGATAGGGAAGAGCAACCTGGGTCTCACATGCCAAACTAGGCACATTAGCCAAATGCATTAACAGCCGCGGATGCTATCGCGCTGGCAACACGTAATTTAATTAGGTGCCCCGGTGTTGTTTATTTTTTCATTACTTTCTAGAGTGCCCTCTCACACATCGAGGGCTGAGGGAATTCTTAAACTTCTGGCATTCACCCTGCGCCCAAGGCCTCGATTCTGTCCAGAGCTACAGTACTGTGTCGCTTATGCGCAGCGTCTATGTGAGCTCGAAAACAAGAGTCTGGTGAGCCTTTGGGGAGGTAATTAGAATATTGGGCTCGTGTAAACTCTAGTAGGCCTGCATGACCAAGTGTCTGGTCCTCCTCAATCTGCTTTTTTTTCCCAAAAGGCTTTATCGATATAACGCAGCATGCACTGAGTGTCTTATACGGAGAAGGCTCTTGGAAAAGAAGCATTATAGTCATATGTCAAATGTTTAGGGGAATCCCCAAAGGTAGAGTAAATTTGTAAATTTGTAGAGCTGTCCTTTGTGCCGTATGGCTGCACTTCGGTGGTTGTCAATGTGTAATTCGCTCCCTTATTACAAGCCCGATAGTCAGTATGCCTTTTATTGGCAGTCACTACGCGTTGGTGCCTTTTGCAGGTACTTTTCCATGTTGAAGTCTGTGGCCAGCAGAGCAGGTCTTTAATCTAGTGCAGCCGAGTTACGGACACACAAGAAAGCCAATAACGTTTCATTGAAGAAGTCGGCTCAGCAGCACTCAAATGACCCGGCATACAGCGCCATCTAGCCACCCACTCCTCTGTCTTACTTAGGGGGAAAAGCGACCCGTCCTGTTCGCACCTGTCGTTTCCGACGCAGACAGGGCGATGGCAGCTCGCGGCAATAGTGGATTGTAGCAGGATTCGATGGAAAAAAAGGAAACAACGAGTGAAAGAAATGGCAGTGGCGACTTGAAAATCAGCAGAATTCCTTCCTCCTCTTTTTTTACCTGGCCCATCTAGTCGGTTCTGTCCTTGCCGCGCTGTCTTGGTCGATTTGTCGTGCTTAAGGCGGCACTGAGGTTTTATGTCTCGCAGGTAAATATTGCTGCTGATAAGGCCAGAGCAATAAATGGCACAATAGAACAAAGGCGTTCTATTTGTGAAGCGAAAAACCTTTCTGTTGTTCTTGCAAACGAACACCTGAAGGACCCACTACAAGATTGAAGGAGTTTACGTTTTATAAAACATCCCTAGAAAGGAAGTCTCTTCTGCTGTTTCGCACGCAAAACGTGTTACTTTTCATTCAATGTCTCTCTCTCTCTCTCGCTCGCTATTTCTCTTTAGCTCTTATTGGTGAGTGTTTCGTTCATGTGTCGTTTTCAGATTTTCAGCCACCCGCAGATTCAATCCCAAGGTCACGCGCAGATTTTATTGCCCCTGATTTATGAACGCGTATTTCCGCAAACAGGTTTATTTCGCTTTTGACTGAGGGAAAACAAAGGATGGACTAGGGAACAAAATACCAAATACTTTAAACTGCAGCTTCTTTCCATCACTAAACTTAGCCTCTCAACCTCTCCAGCTGCATCCCCCTTGCTAACGTTCCCAGTTCTTCCCCTGCTCTTTCCCATGCTCTCGCAGTTCATTCTCCAGCAGCTTAAAGCGCGGTGCTTTCACTTGCGCGCATTTTTTTGCTTGGCCGTCACAGTTATGGCGTGCAGCGCTGTGCTCGCCCAGGTTAGCTTCGAGCACACACGTCCATCTTGTTTCGGAGTCTCCTAATCAGTTTTTAAAGGGAACAAGAAAGGCCCATCAAAGTCCCCACGCGGCGCACGAGCCATCTCGGCTGCCGCCCCGCACCCACGCCACCCTCCGCGTGAGTGCGTTTCGCCTTGTGTTTCGTAGTTTGGTGCAGCGCTACTACATCGAGTGTGTGTGGGTGTCAATTGGCTTAGGAGCAAAATACGCGCGCAGCACAGCCTGCCGTTCCTTGCCTGCCGCGGCGGACTCACACATTTCTTAGTTCGGACTCATGCCAGCCCTCTGGTTTCTTTTGACGCGTTGAAGATCATCCACGCACGACAGGCGTCGGCTCCACGGAGTCGCTGCAGGGAGAGTTAGTCCTAACTACTGTCTCGTGAACGCGCGCAGACGCGGTAGACCCAGGAGAAAAAGACGCGTGATCGTCCGCATGAAAATTGAGCCTGCATCGGTCACCACACGAGTGGTGAGACATTTCCATCGAACATCTTGATCTCAGTCCGAATTACAGAGTGTTATTTAACGTCATAAAAAGTGTGCCGGGTTGTACTTAATATTAATTAGCAAAAAGTACCGAGAGATATGTAAGATAGACCTGCCGTCATCTTCGACACAAGCTCCAAAGGTTATTCCACCGTGTGACACGACCTGGTGTGGCACACTGTGTCATCACACTGGGAAAGGGTTTTTCCTGGTCCTGCACCACGCGTAATAAACATTGCGGAAGCCTTTGTTAACAAACCTGGCTATGTACTGCTTGAATGTATCTGCTGTGAGAAGCTGTTCATTTTAACATGATGTGTTATCTTGCACTTTTTCCTGTGTGCCGTCAGCTCACCATTTCAGTCCGAGTGAGCCTCAGCTCCTGTGTCACGCAAGTAACCGCAAATCGAATTCCAATGAATGCTTCATGCAGGAAATGCAGGGGTTACCTTCCATCGCGCGAAAGCACACTCAGTCACTGGTCTGCCTTTTATGTCCACTGATAACCTGAACTAGACTGTCTTATGTCAGTAATGCTTCGAAGCCGCATTCACTTTGACAGTTTCGGCCGCAGTGTCTGTCGTGATGCGTGCAACTGAGTGAAGTGCACCATAGGAAAGTGTGGGAGAGCCCTGTGGAAAGGGGCGGGAGAGGAGAAGGCGCCCGCTGGGACATCGCAGTACGGCGCCCTCTTGGGGAGACGGGAATGAAGACAGACAGGTGGCGTGGGTAAGGAGGGAGGGAAAGCTGGATGCGCGAACGCAGCAGGCACTGAGCAAGAGCGGCTGAAAGTACTGTAGCCAGGGAGCGCAAAGAAGAGCCGTCTTTTTTTAAAGCCCTGTAAAGTAAGCTGTCTAGCGCCGAGGTTATGTGAGGAAAGGCGCAGAAACAGCCCAGTTCTTGGGAAACTGCTCTCGGCCAGGAAAAAAGAAAAAGAAACAAAGATGGCGCCAACCAAAACGCCACGTCGAGAATTGTGCTGTTGAGATCGGGGAGGCTAGGCAGAGCTGGGGCATTGCGTCGCATGAAGATAACACGGGCATATAAAGGAACCTCAGAAAGTCGACGCAAAGGAAGGGAGGAGCCAGAAGGAGGGCAAGCGAGAGTGAAGACCAGCGCTTTCAGTAAGTTTCTCGTCTTTAGCGACGTGCGACGACTGCTTTTAGCGCAGCACATAACGAACTCTGCCGCTCTTCCCTCTCTGCTTCCTTTGTTTTTTTTTTCGTTTTTTCTTTAATTTCTGCGCAGCAACGGGCAGCCTGCAGCAGCAGTGGGTGCTGTAGCCCCCGATAACCGCGCGCACTCTGCCCTAACAAGATATAGCCGCCTCCTATACCGGCTGTACAGTTGCTCCTGTTTCAGTCTTTGAACACTTTGGTATTCTTGGCATATCTTGTGTGCGCTATGCACCAGGTTTCGCGAGCTGCGTCAGGCGGACGCTAAGTTTTTTCTTTCGGCTACGAGCCTAACGCAGAGCACCGAGCAGAATCTTAAGCATGCTTTTCATTTTCTTTTTTCTTGTTTTAGACAGTCCAGTGAAAAAACGTTGTGTGCCATTACTACGATGTATTTGCAACCACCTAAATAACTTCATTTGGTGGCATTCTTGAAAGCTTCTGAACAGCGTGCTCTTAGCAAATCCCGTCTTTTGTTCTTGAACGCGATATCGTTAAAGGCCGCGTTCTCCAGAAAAATTAGCCATGGTTCAACCCGGCTGAACATAGTAATACGAGCGAAAGCTCCTTTAAGGTAGGCACACGACACATGTTTTTGTATAGCGAACCCCTCACCGCGACCTCTTACCAAGCTCTTTCAGGCGAATAAAATGTTTTACAATCAATGGCCTTGAGCTTTGTACGGGAGGAGTAGAGCTTTCGCCCTAAAATCCGGTGTCGGCGTTGGCCTTATTTGCATGGCTCTGGCAGGAGGGGCCCAGAGAGCAACCTCAGAGGGAGGTGGGTCACCTAGGTCACGTGACCTTGCGGCGTCATCTCAACCTACCCACCGGATAGTGAGCGAACTGCCCACCGTGGCATGTGACAGTTAAATTATTGATTAATCGCTCGGTAAGAGCAACCTGGGTCGCAGAGGCCAGTGGTGCATCTCTTAACCGCTGCACCACTGCGTCAGGAAGGGTATGAAGACTCCCAGGGTTCTTTGAATGTAAAGCAGAGAATTACGCTCTGCATGTAAGGAAATAAAACCAATTACGCTATCGCGTCATACCATTAAGGCGGAGCTTAAGTGCACCCTCCAACTTTTTTCCATGACTTCAACGCGCTGCTGTCGTCATATTGATCAGTAATGTATCAGGATGTGAGGAAAACGGTTCGAATGGTGCGCGTGTTTCGGGTAGTGTTCAGACAAACCTTGTGGTGCCTGAAGTGCAGATACATTGCGGTATGACCCATTGCAGATATTATCCCTCATTTAATATAAAACATCCAAATATTGTATACATGCTGAAACATACTTTTCAGCGCACAGGTGCCGCTAACTGCTGGGTGAACTGGCTTCTGCTCAAGAGCGCCTCTCGCATTGAAACGATACAGAGAACCAGCGAAAGCAAAGCCAATAACCTCAGGTACGTATATTCAGAGGAATAACACGCTATGTCAAAGTACGACTGTCACAACATCTGCGCCTCACTGCGCCCGTGGCCGCAGTGGCCCCAGGTTGTATCGCGGCGCTGCTGTCGTTGGCGGTGAGTCGAGAACCAAACAGCCACTCGGGTAAAAGACCATAAGAGTCTTCTTGCGCGTCGACACAAAAAGCGTGTCCATAACACGCCTGAGAAAAGATCGTGACCCGTGGGCTAAAAGAAGGCATAAATATAAAACTGGCGTCGTGGCCTCCCACCAAACTCATCCGAGCGTTCAGTCCCGCGGGCTGGAACGTCAATCCGCGCCGTGGTGACTGTCGACCGCTGCCCAATGCGCCCCCTGTCGTGTGCCCGCTCTCTCTCTCTCTCTATCAGTGGGCCCTCGTTTTTCTCTATTTTCTTTTTATGCACGAACTGACAAGTCCATTTGGCCTGATTGACCGTGTGAGTGTCCAGGCGGGGGCATTGCCAGAATGCGGAGATGGAGTTTCTCAACAACAACAAAAAAAAAAACGACCATCTGCTGGTTTTGCGCACGTCCACTCTCTGCTGAAATGCTGTCCTTCCATTTTACTGCTCCTCTTTGATTCTACCTGTGTCACGAATGAGGCTGTGCCCATTGATTTGCGGTGAATTAATGCCGGCGGAATTAAGTCACGTCACACTTGATATACCCATGGTGGCTTAATACATGATCCCTTAACTACTCCAAAGATGAGTTAACCCTTCCGGAAAGTGATACCCTTCCAGAGACCTTCCGGAAAGTCGGCGGCGCCGTTTCTTTTACACGGATTCGTTTCTGAAAACGCTGGCCTCGTCGCGGCAGAATGCTCTTAATTAGAATCCCTTATGGTTTGCGGTGCCGATTGCAGAGCCATAACACACTGCCTAGCGAGAAGAGAAAGCAGTTTTGGGTAGTACTCTTAGTACTTTCCCGCGCCACCTTGAGGCGCTTATTGGCGTGAGCCTCCGCGCTCTGTCGAAGGCGCACGTGCCGTGCGTCAGCTATCTGGGCTACGCCGAGAGAAGCTAGGCAATGAATGCTGTCAGCCAAACGCGGGTATCTAATCGCGCAGAATGTGTTCTCGCGTTTGCAGTGGCCCAAGCGGCTGACAAAAGCAGTTTTGAGTCACCGAATAGAACAATTGCAGTGCCACCTTGGCATCGCAGGTTCCCCATTAGTACAGGACCCTTGCGTACAGAACCCTTGAGATCCAATGGCGAACATGATGAAAACGCAGCCGGGCAATTTTAAAGTAAGCGAACAAACCTTTTTTGATGCTGGGAGCGGGACCCCTGCGGCCAGTCGTCCTCGGGCATCACGGGCGTGTTTTCTGGCAGGGCATGCAGTCTGGCATGCACACCTCGGTGCCGTAACAAGCAGCCGATAGCGAGCGGGAAAAGGCGCATCGGCCTGTAAGCGCTGCGCTTTCACGATACCACTGTCCGAGCGGAGGCAAGAGCGCCCGCGCACTCTCGAAGCCAGACGCAGGGCGCGTCTTCATGATAAGCCCGCGTTGTGCATACCACAACGAGGAACGATATAGGTCGGGCGTGTCGCTCTTAGTTCAAAATCTGTTCTCGTTTTCGTCGCGGGCAGCAGTGTTCTACTGCCTTATCAGCCCGCACTCAGGCCGTGCGTTTAAAAGGAAAATGGAGCAATTTATGCAGCGTAATAGGCGTCGTTAACCGGCAGGGATATCACAATGAACTTGCATAGGCACGTGCAAAGGCGACTGTTGATTGTGCGGTGCCTCAGCACATGTTGAATCTTGGTGCGCAGGTTAAAATGCTGTGTTTCTTCTTTTTTGCCTGACAGGAGACAGTAAACTGCGGAGAGCTTTGCAAGTTCAGTGGATGTGTGGTAAAAGAAAGGAAGGGACAAAATTCGCTATTCTGCCTTAGTATAGTCAGAACCTCGTGGTTCTCCTTCCTGTTTTAGGTATGCTGCACTGGCTCCCTGCATATTCTCAATGAATGGACTGATGGCTGCCTAACAGCCTAGCTTTCTGTCAGGCAGCCCAATGATTTCGTACAAAAATTAAGGCGCGAAAAGTAGCAGGTCCCTATCGACTATCAGCCAGACCGAGTCAGCTTGTGCAGCACGGTTCTTTTCCACCACGCATGAAGAAAACACGCGGAAAGAGGCGTCCATCGGAGGCCAACTGGAACCGAGCAAGTTTATCAATTACATCCCAGGGAGAAGCAGGCCAGCCTGAGGGAATCTAGCGGAAGACCTCATTCATCACTCGCGGATAAACGTCCGAAGCGGCCAGCGCTGGCAAATCCAACGACAGTGCCGGCGCCGCCAACGGCAGCAGCAACCAACGGCACACCAGCACCGCGAGCGGCGCATCTCCGACCGGGGCTGGCTGGCTCGCTTGCCGCGACACTCGATGCTATCGCCTGCTGCTCTTGGCGAAGCGTCTTACCCGCTCGGTCTGGCTCCGTCGTGTGCTCCGAGTTTGGCGGCGAGTCGGCCAGCCATCAGAGAAACGCCGGCGGACAGTATACTGTTCCGGAAATGGGATCATTTGTTTCAGGACGGTAATTAAGAGCCCGCGCCCGACCATGCAATGGCGTCTGTGCGCGCGAGGGGAATGGGAAAAGAGGGCCGAACGGCGGGAAAAGACGTGGGGATGGAAAGGCACGCGTGCTCCGAGCAGCGAGAGGGAGGTACAAACGGCGGCTGGAGCCTGCGTCTCGGCCTCCTAATTGATCCGACTGCTTTACAAGGCCTGTGTGCAGCCAATGCTGGGCTGCGACCCAATTGTGCGAGTCGTTTAGGCTGAATAATAGAGAATACACCTAGAGCCGATTCGAAAAAAAAAACGACTTCTTCCGTCTTTCGCGCTCCATTCTCGCATCTTGCATTGTTTCAAATTCGGGCCATTTAGATTGCTTCCGCGGGTGTGTCTTTTATTGCGAGCCTCAAGTAACCAACTGAAGTTACTTTCTTCGCAAAATGCATTACAGTGAGAGAAAAACAAAATAATGCCCCTTGTTCCATTTTTTGGGCCCGTATGCCTGAAACAAGTTTCAAACATCGTCTCTTTACGGAGTTTTAACGCGTGACATCTTGCCCCCTGACAGTCAGGTAGCACCACTCACATTTTCGCACATTCCGTGACTTGGCTAAAAGCCTGCTTGCGGCTTGGCATGACCGCGGGATAAGCAAGTGCGTAGTGCTCTCGTTAGTATGGTCACATTGCATCCATAATTGTTAACGTCACTGCCTGTGCTCTAGTAGCTTTATGCCCGATGTAAGACTTGGCATTACATCTGCTTTTTAAGCGGGTTCAATAACGCTCTTCCATCCCATAGCGACAAATAGGGTACGGACTGACGGTTATTTTTTCACACCAGCGAGTAGCTTCGGTGCACGACCGGCTCGCAGGGGATGAGAATTTTGCGTTGTAGCAACAGTTCCTCTATTCCCCGTTCGTTCCGGAAGGACACCTCTGTCTCTAGTATGTTCTTGAGATCTCCGGTAGAGAGAGAAAGATTATACATAAATGACAAGCAGAACAAAACCAAGCTCTGGTTTGATATCCACCAGCAGTAAATTGCGTGGGCTGCATAGTTTTGCAAAGAATAAAGAGAAACCAGGAAATAATCCAGTGTCAAACCAACTAGAGGAACACAAGCTATACTTGATGTCAACCTGTGTCTCTTAGCTTACGTCGTTAGTTGTGGAAGTGCGCGGCTCTGAGCGCACAGTTTGAATCATGACGTATGCTGTTTCGATACCGTTTGCAGGGTAACCGACTAGAACACCCTTCATGTTAACCCCCTCCCCTCCCCCCCCATCCCTGCCTTCCTTCATCCTCTTTATGTCTCTTTGAATGAAAGGCAGTTTGGTCACGAGCACATTTCACGCACCTATACTCAACCAGTTCCGTCTTTAGCCCTGGAAGGTAAAACAGTAATAAAACAGTAAAGCGCGTTAGCAAATTTTACACTTCTGCTATAAAGGAGCCATTGGTGATGAAATCCTGAAGATTAATTTTGTGCGACGTTTTCATTGCTTATAGCGCTTACAACTGACGGGTAAGGTCATTTAAGGCGAACGTTAGATGGGGAGTCAGAAGTGCTTCACGTAGACGACGTGTCGCAGTTGGCGTTAGTTAGGTATGTACAGGTTTGGACAACCTAACCTGAAAAAAAAACGAAGCCTTGGACTGCGCCGTGCAGCTACTCGAACATAGCCCGATAATAAGAGAAATACCGGCAAGGGAGTATAGCAGCGCTTCCGCTCAGTGTTGACGAGGACAAAATGCTGGATGAGTTGGTTAGAATTCATACTGCAGCAACGCGAATGACGGAGACAAAGAACGAGGTAAGACAAACCAGGAGCGTTCATTCACTGTTCTCGCTTTTCTGCAGCCTATAAATACTGATCTTTCTGAATAAATCAGTCAGTTCTTAGTCAACGCCGTGTTTGTCTTGCCTCGTTTTTTGTCTCCGTTTTTCGCGGTGTTGCAGCATGACCTCATTGTTGGTTCGTGTTCGCGTGGCTCACAAAGAGCTATGCATTTTGTTCAAGCTCCATAATTTCAGGTTAGGTTGTCAAACTCTGTGCCTGTGTTGGGAGTTTTCCCTGTGCCCTACTTTCGAGTGATTTCCGCCTCCTCCCCCACTGTCGACATGATTTGTTTTCCTGTGATTTGTGCGCTGTTCTTTTTGTCGCTTTTTTCGTCTATCATCCCATGTATCGCTACGTGCGAAATAAACGCTGTTTTTCAATCAGCGCTTGTCCCTTGTCCCCGTTCAAGTGCCTCTTCTGTCACAAACAGCATTACCGTTGGTCTTTAGCGTATGGCTGCGGCTGAGGTGAGCCAGGGTGCAGTGGAAAAGCGCAATTGCGCAGTACGCGAATTCAACAGCAGCGTCCGTGGTGGATTCCGTGTTGGGGGTGTATCTCGCAGTCGTTCGAAACTCGAAGCCCCGTCAGAGAGAGCGCTTCTGAGACAAAGAGTGTTCAGAGAGCACCTGGGAGCCCTGGAAAAACGACGCTCTCGTGTAGTAGTTTTCGCAATTCGTGGACTTTACTTAAGGCTGCTAAAAGGAGGGTACGTACAGCGTAACTTGTTCCGAGCACCCTTTTCGGCTATTTTTCGAATTGGTGAGCAGCTTCCTAGTCAGCACTTTGTTCCTGAAAACGTTCCTTCATTGCCGTTGCTGCACCGTTGTTCTTGCTATGTTTAAAATCAAAGATCGGCTTTACCCAAAGAAATATCACACGTAAATCAACTCCTTGAAGGAAACAAGCTACTATTCTCATAATAAAATTCTTTCAAAAGTTGTACTTCTGAAGCACTTGAACATCTGGAAACTATATACCATTTTTCAGAAGCGTCAGATAGTCGTCACGGGATTGCTGTTTTTGTTGATTTTGGCAAGAGCTTCATAGAGAACCTTGTGGACAGCTTGTTTCATTGATGCAACAGAAATTAGTATCAGGTTTTAAAACGTATTGAAAGATATTTGGCGTACAGGACAGGGGTTGCACGGCTGATAATTGTAATATCGGGGACAAAAGTTTGCCGGACGCCATCTCTTGGATAACCGTTTATTGTAGCTCCACCTCCTTACCCAGTCGCCTGATATTGTTACCAGATGAAGGAGCATTTACGCCTTTAATACCTTCATGCAATATCAGGCGACTGGGTTAGGAGGTGAAGCTACAATAAACGTTTTTCCTAGTACTCGCGTCCCGAAAACTTTTGCCCCGATAATACGTCTTCTTCTTTGAATGTGTACTGGGCACCATAGTTGCCCGTGCAGGGCTCTTTGCTGCCCCTGTGTTGTATTAGTCACCTCTAGACCACTGCACATTCGCATGTTAAGAGTAAGCTTTTGGCCAATGAGAGGATGATTTGTGCCCCAATTGCTTGCGCAGAGTGAAATATTAGGGCTCTTTAAAATTTGCGTTTCTGGTTCGATAAGTCAAACCCACACGAAAATAGTCTTACAACACTTAAATACTCACACATCCACCATAAGAAGTTTGTCCTCGTCTTTAGTACATGTGATAGGCAATAATCATAACCATGAATTTCAGACGGCCGTCTAGTTCACTTGTGTCGCCGTCAGGTGGCCTTTGACAAGAAACTAACGGCTGATCTTTTTTTTTCAGGAAAAACGAACACCCGGCGGTTTCGAAGGCTCGACCCTCTAGAGCACCTCTATTTCTCTCGCTCTGGCTTGGTGCAGCGTCAGACTACTGGGCTACGTCGCGACTTGTAAATGCGCATATTGGCTTATATCCCAACAACATGAGATTTGGTAGCCATTTTTATACATTTATTTATTCTGATGCCTACAGCCCTCCCTGAGAACACTATTGTAAGTGCGACAAAAGTCACTTCCGGGCCTAAACATAAATCCTTTGGGAAATCTCAGTCCATTATTTGTACGATTTGTCACACCGATAAACGAGACTTCTTCCATCGAAATGCTATAGGCCACAATGCTTAGCAGCGCTAGCAAGGTACTGTCCGAAATTCCTGATAGCGATATATGCTAAACATAAGCACGACAAAATGTCTGGGAATGAATTGCGCCTATTACTTGGGCTCGCAAAGACATGTGGAAAATGCTGGCTGTTCATTATATATATATATATGGTTTCCCTGTCTAAAGTAGTAGTAGTAATTGGTTTTTGGTGGAAAAAGCCAAAACTGGAAAACGCAACGAAGGATGTTGGAATACAACATCAGAGTACGCCTGCGTGTCACAAAACGACTGAAAGCATCAGAGATAGACTTATGTTTTTCAAGTGCGTCACAACCGATTCAGTCAGTGCGTTGCTACATTCATGTAACCTAAAATTGTTAGAAAGAAAAGAAAAAAAGGATTGAAATAATCTAAAACTGGAGGGGACACTATGTTCTTCAGCCTCAAGGGTCTGATGCGATAGCGTTAATGGTTTAATGCCCATATATGCGGAATCTATTACTCTCTACATTCATAGATCCCTGAAAGTCCTCATACCACTCCTGGCGCAGTGGTGCAGCGGTTAAGCGACGCTCCACTGCTCTATGATTGCAGGTGCTGCCACCAGTGAGGATTCTGAAACCCGGGTTACTCTTCCCTCTCAAGACCAATCACTAATTTAACTGCCACCTGTCAGGGTTGGCAGTGTGCTCATAATCCAGTGGGCAGGTTTTGATGACGTCATAAGTTCCTGAGACAGCGGTTACCTACCACCTGCCACCTAGGTTGATTTTCTGGGGATTTCTCGCGGATTTTTTGCTCCCGGCCAACGATACGGATGCAGGCTATGCTGGGTTTTCTGCGACACAGGACCCTTAACGCTGTCACGTTAAATTGCTGACAAAGCACTGACATCTTTTGTCCGTCATTTGTTCCCATTGTCAACGAAGAGTATATGTTTTGTCGGAACCATGGTTCTATGTAGTGACCGGACCAGAGGCGTCACGAGGGTGCTGACCACACCTGGCGCAGCGCTGACCGGAGGCGCAACTGGAGCATTGGGGAGAGGGGCTTCTTACTCGAGCCTTGGTGCCTGAAATCACCTCCCTGAAGGCGCAGTTGAGGGGCCCACCGAGAGTAAGGCAGTTACCGTGCCTATCCTTTCCACAAATTCATTAATTCACTCTTCAAATAGAAGTTTATATGCCATAGTGGATAAATTGTTTTTAAAGCGAAAGCTTTACTGGCCGCGAACTTTCGATTTCGCTGTGGCGGTGCTCTGAGGAGGCACATGACGTCGCAACGAGGGCGCCTCGACGTGGAGCCGATCCAGTCTGGCAGTGCCGGCGGCGGCTGGCGCACTCGGCGCGAAATAGAGAGATGCTCCAAGTCTCCGCCAGTGCGGTCAGAGTGCGCCGAAGCCGCCGAACGCGTCGGCGGTCAAGCGCAGTTGGAGAACAGAGGGTCTCGCTGTCGCCGACGTGACGTCGCCGTGCAGCGCGCGCGCGCGCGTTACTAATCCGGAGTATAAACGCGCCTTAACAGAGCCTGCGCTTAACCGCTAAACAAGGTATTCGGTGGAGGCATCTTTAAGAGCCACTGAAACACCCCTCACACTCACCGAATAAAAAAAAAAACCTGTGCCAAGGCTCGGAATCTAACCAGGGCCTTTGGCGTTTGAGGGGGAGATGCTACCACTCCGCCACGACGGCTCAAGCTTTAACCATGAATAAAGGCGCATCTAGTGAATGCACTCTTCCGACGCAGAAGTCTCCGCGCTTTCGCTACGTACATCCTGGCCTAACAGAGCTAGACCACCAGCAATTTTTGATACATGCTTTCGGTAATACGATACTAATTTCAGGTCCTCTGCGGTCTCGTGGAGGCGTCATCTTCAGCGCACAATCTCTTGCACGATGTACACTCGGCCGTGGATGTTGCAGCTTTCTTTCCGACGGACGCAGCTGCGCACCTGCTGCACCTTACTACAAGTCCAGCTGTGCATTTAAGTCAATTTCTGGACACGCTGATGGCCCAACTGTGTTTAACAGCGAGAGCTGTTAAGCGCACGTCCCTCGACGACCCACTCGAGGCTTCGTTCTGCGATCACGCGTCCACCCCCTGCATGCGCCTCACGGTCCCCGTTCGTTATCTTCAGGTTGGCCGCGGGCTTTTGTCACGTGATCACCCCATACGCACCCCGATAATTTCGTTTCGTGCACGCTTTTCATTGGGTTGGACATGCTCTCGTAAGGCACCACGCAACGCTTCTAGAGGCGTCTCGGAAGCTTAGAGACGATTGAATTGGAAAACGTTTTCTGTCCGTCAAAGTGCAGATAGATGCAGACGGCCCGCGCAAGATGGCCGCCAGCCCATGGATAGCGCCGACCTTAGCGGCCCACTCGGTGGCCAAGGCTTGAACGCCCGGGTCCGAGCTGACCAGAACGGCCTCCCATTGCTCAAGAGAATAAATTTTTACTAAGATCCCCCTGTGGAGGTTCTTTACATTGCCATAGTATGTGATCATATGTGGCTGTTTCGCCACAGAACATGCACTCGTGGTTAAATTCATCCGGGTACACTTTTGCCAATAGATAGGGGAAAGGAAAGACCTCTAACGTGGGGAGAGTTGCACGCACACACACAGCACACGGTATAGCCACTGGAATTGTGCGTCTGCGTATAATTGTAGTATTTCTATTGAAAGGCGCGACAGCAGTCTCGAAACATGTGGAAACCTGGACCATATCGTGAAGGAATCCGCCGAGAAGTGAGAGACAGTTATTGCGAATTTTCGTTTCCTTAAAAGCGACTAACTACCGTGAAAGACCGTATTAGTGGATTGGTAACAGACGCGGAGATTTAAACAAAACGTAAGGCTAACGGCACATACGCCAGCTCTCACTGAATTTCACTACTTCCGCAACAAGCGGAAGGTTGCGAATTTTTTTGCCCATTCGGACAATTGCATGTAAATAAGCACGCGCACTCTGCATGCTACTGTGTGTATGCTACATGAAAAATGATGAGAAAGATCCAAAATTTCTCACACATTTTCGAAAATATTGCCCATCGTTTGATCCTGTAATTCTACGCATGGCCTTACGCTAGCCTTTAGTGAAAAAACGAGGCAGAATCGCCATGTTTTCAGCAAATTCAACTCATTAACTCGTCATCGATTACGAGCATTGATCAAATTCTATACGTTTTGTTAACAATGTCTGGCTAACTTCTGATAAAGGCGCTCATGATATATAAGCATTGACTTGAAGATTAACACACGACGTGAGATGCATGAAAATTTCACGCGGTCTGTACTCAAGCTCTGCCGAGGCTGTGAGAGAAATTAATGAATTTTCTTATCCCGGCAGCGCCCCTTGGGGCGTTCGGTGTAGTGATATGGTACGTATGGCCTCAACGAGTGTGTGGCTCTGTCAGCAACGCCTCTGTGCGCATGGAGGCCGATTGCGTTCCCAATTCTCTGCATGATCGGGCCGCGCTACGGCAAATATAACAGCAAACACGAAGATTGAACTACCCTGCTGGGGAAGATTTTTGTGAGCGGCAGTGGCGCTGCGCTTGTCATCCCACTCTTCACGTCCAAAATATCGCAAGTGGGGAAGAAGACGCTCATGTTTCCCGTTTGAACGCCATTTGTAAGGAAACAAAATATGTAGAGAACACAGCCAATGCTGGCACTGTACTTGTTGAATGAAACTTGTGCGTGCAGATTCCCCTTCCTCTTGGGCCGAAGAAGTTCGCACGTGAAAAAAAAAATGTACTTTAGCGAAGTTAGCAGTGGGACTGGCTGGCCCATGAATTTTTCGTGGAAAACGTGTGTAAGCGCAGTTTTAAACGAAGCAGACGAAGAATAAGTACTGCATCCAAGACAGCACTTTCTCCTTGCTGAGACAGTAACTGAGTTAAAAATGAGCGCTGAAGCAGGCACACAGACGACAGTGAGTGATGACTCCTTTACTAAACATATGTACATGGCATCGCAGTATTCACCGTTCAAGTCTTAAAATTTATTGTTATTCGGTTTTTTTTTCTACGGACAAAAATATGCACACAACTGCACAATTCAAAGACGCCGTTATATTACAAATCACTACAGCGCACGTCACATTCCACAACATCTTGCACTCCAAATCGCTTCGTTCACAACACATGTGTCAGCAAAAGAGAGATGCATTCGTAATTCATCGCCTCAAGCCGCGGCCTCTAGGAAAAGGTGCACAAAATCAAACAATCGAGGAGCCAGTCAGTACAGAAACACTGGGTAACTAGTAAGAGAGCACCTGGATTTGTCTGCCGCTTGTTTTGAGTTGTAAATCACCTTTTCTCAGTGTTTCTTTTTTTCAACGGTGTGGTTAGAAATCGTATCACGTATCTGTGGCAACCAATATTGCTCCTTATCATTAATCGTGTATACACTGCTGCAGTGCGATGAGGCAACTACGATAGCTTTAAGTGTCCCCAAACTAATCCAACGAGAGCACCTCCTCCAGCGGAGAGATTTGGATTTTCGCATACTAGGCCGGTGCCAACGGCGATATTGTTTTACTGCTGGTGAAATCAGTCATACAGCTATGGCTATAATGCCGTAAAATAGCCGCTACGACTGCAAGCAATTAAATGTGTTGACTTTATGCCACGCAATCGCCGAGATCAGTGTTTCCACATTTATATAAGCTGTCTACTTACGTCTACTTCGCACTGCTTTAACCGGTGTGAATTGCTCAAATTACCGTTAATAATTTACATAAAATTAGAAAGGAGCAATCCCTTTCCATTTTTTTTCGGGTGTATACAAACGCAAAAGCAATAACTGAATGTAACGCACAGGGCTCGATTATGTAGGCAATGTATCGGAGGTCTCCTTTTCTTGTGACGCAATTGTTCCGGAATGAAGGATTGTTTTCCCGCGCATAGCGAATAAATCTGCGGCAGTTTGTCGGATAAGCGAAGCTGTATCTGAAGACTTAAATAGCTGTTCGCAATCTTCCTATTAGGTTTAAGTAATTGGCATGTAATGCTTCATAACTCAGTCACTTCCTCAGACCAGTAAAATAACGACTTGTTCTAGAAACGGGTTTGGGTGTCCAAATCGGTATTGTATGTGTCAGATGAATTAGCAAGAAAAACGGCACGCGCAGAAGAGACAGCACGAGCGCTCACGTTGTCTCTCCTATGCGTGCTGTTTTTGGCGCTAACATCACGTTGTGAACTCTATATCACGTCAGAATATAAAATAAACTACTAAGCATGATGTCATGAGCAGCACTGAAGTAGATCACTGTATGTTTAACTATTCGTTTTTGAGCGCTAGGCTTTCGACCTACAAAACTGGCTCCTTTCTTTGATGCCGCTCGCAAACTTCTTCAAAACCGACTTTGAACCTCCCAATGCGCACATCTGCTGCCGGTTTGGTTCTCTTGAGCAATCAGTCGCTATTCACCTGAGTTTTTCAGGGGCAACGCAATCAAAAGCATATGCAAGCAACACAACTCGCTACGAACTTCACACACTAACGCAATATCACATCACATATCTGCCATAATATCAACAAGTGCCAGACGCCAAAATGTTTCAACCATCCCAACTGTGCACACTTCGACACATACCACTAAATGCGAAACTTCCAAAGCCAAGGCGCTCGGCACCGCACAAAGCGCGAGTCTGAAAAGCGGCGCAGTGATGGTCCAACTCGCTAGTCCAATTTAATGACGTCAAGCTGGAATTCTGGTGTTGCTAATGGGCTCGCTCCAACAATTTAACAGAGCCGTTCTCCCCGACATACGTGTGCGACCGCGTTCCATGCAGAGTACGTTGGCCTGGGAAGTTCTGCACCAGGTCAAGCATGAATAAACTTGTATAAGACATCAATGCCATTCTTAGAAAAGCAAAGAAACCTGAGTAATGAGACGTAGGCGGTCCTAATTTGCTCGTATTGATCACCTCGCGATAGGCCAGGCCACTCTGTGCGTGGTTTAATTTCTTTTTTTTTTTTGAGGCGTCACAAAGCAGCTGCTGCACCCGAGAGCTCAAGTACTAAGACAAGGCTCTACTGGTGATTTCAAACATGCGAAGTTATGTTAATGATATCAACCAACGTATTAGCGACGAAGTGATAAAATAGAGAAAAAATAGAAGAGTGAAGATAACATGGTACTAAATTTCATTCACTTCCGGAAATTTTGGCGGACATTTACGATCAGCACTTCCTCGGATTGAAAAAGATCGCACGCATACACACACACACACACGCACACACAGAACACGCGCACGCACAAATCATGAGACATGCAAAAACACAACCGCGAGAAACACAACACACAAGTTCCTACTGGCTGCTGTGAACAAAGGAAGTAAGAGCGGACGAGTCATTAACAGCACCGTACGAATGCCTGCCATTAAATCGGCCAACGCTTGATGAAGGCATGAAACAGTGAAACCGCCCGCAGTGTGCTCGAGCGCAACGGAAAGGCCTCCGTGCGAACGCCGTCTGCACTGCTGTTCTACGAAGAGGAACACAAATTCTCAGTAATGCCACCTTCTACTGCAAAAGCTCTCTTCTCGCGGCTAGCCAGCCTGAAGTGTAGGCACGACTAATTTTGTGCTTAAGCGAAGGCTTGGCACGTTGAGCGATTGCAACTGATAACGGACTTCCACCATCACATTCTCACATTCGTTCCTTTTCAGAGGTGCCAAGGGCTGTGCGAAGTTAAGTGCTCTTACTGCGCTCACTCCACAAAATAGCGCCGCTACCACGCACGGAGGCACCAGCTCATTAAGTCTGGAGGCGCCCATCCTCGCTGGTGCTGCTTCGTCGAGACGTATTAAGGCGGTGACCGATATAATAGTAGACATTCTCACGATATCATTTAAACAATGGTTATGTGTATTTGAAGGCAGCAGGAAAGGTTGTGGAACGGGTAAACGACGCGAAAAACGATGCAGGGAAATAGCATCAGGGCACTCTCCAGCTTGTCACTTCTAAGTTTCTGGTGCACTTCTGTTTGTTGTGTCAAATTCTATGACACGGCATTGAAATAAAACATGCGGAAAAGCCCTGAAACATCGTCTATATACACTCCTGAGTTAGTGCAGCACAAGAGCCTGTGGTCGTGACAGTGTGAGCAATAGTCTGCACCCGTACGCATTTTTACCGCACATGGGAGGCCGTACGCATTTTTACCGCACATGGGAGCGCATGACTAGGTTGCCTGAGTTCGTTTCTAGAGTAATAAGGAAATTTTGAAAAGCCAAGGTAATTTTTCTTGTAGCGACAGGCCTGTACTCCGGAAACATTTATGTCTTCGATTTAGCACATTTTTTTAAAGGTGACGTTTCATATCTAAGCTGCCGAGATGCAACTTTAGAAAAAATTTTAGTATGCAAGAAAACTGTCCACTTTTCAGAACCCCTAAACAGCATTTAAGGAAAGATACAAGTTGCTGAAGGAGCCGCCGCGGTGGCTGAGTGGTTGTGGCTCTCGACTGCTGGCCCGAAAGACGCGGGTTCGATCCCGGCCGCGGCGGTCGAATTTCGATGGAGGCGAAATTCTAGAGGCCCGTCTACTGTGCGATGTCAGTGCACGTTAAAGAACCCCAGGTGGTCGAAATTTCCGGAGTCCTTCACTACGGCGTCCGTCATAGCCTGAGTCGCTTTGGGACGTTAAACCCCCATAAACCAAACCAAACCACAAGTTGCTGAAGGTTCAGTTTATTACCAGAGAGAACTATGGCTATGAGAAACTTGTAGCCATCCTTCTTGAATTCGAAGATAGAATGCCATTACAGAATTTCGCATTCCATGGAAGCGTGTTTGTACCCGAATGCGCACTTGATCCGGCATCCATTTTATGAATATGCACGACGTAAAGCTGAGAGTCACTTGTGAAATTTCTACTGAAGGCATAAAATTCCTTCTTGGGATAATTCAAGCGGTGATATGCTGCATTGCAGTGTGACATTAGTTTGTTCATAAATAAAGAAATTATTAGCTATTGTTAATTAAAAAACAAGAAATTGGAATTAATAAACTTGTAGACAATCTTCGAGCACTCAAATGTAATTCGAATGCAAGATATGCACAAGCAAAAAGGTAAACATTCTTACGCGGTGCCCTTTATCACAAATGCAGGTATATTAAGGGGTACAGCAGACATACATTTAAATCTGGTGCCATACGCTTGGTTCTCAAGCTATAGCGAACTTTAAAATTTTTGCCGCCATTGTTCAAGACCTGAAGCCATACTAGTGGATCAGTACCTAATATAAACAAATCATCTGCTGACAAATTAAACATCTCCCCATCCAATAAAAAAAAAGCGATCGAACTGAACAGCCAGTCTCTGGTCGGAAACTGCAATGGCACAGCAAAGGCGCCTGGAAAGGCGCCTGGAAAGAAGTAAGAAATTGCCGCATCAGGGTTCTCTGCAGGAATACGTTGCAAAGCGGAAATTCTCAAGTCTGGTGATTTAATGCATGTCGAGATCCCGGCTACGGCTGTGATTGAACGAACCGCTCGTTTTAGTCTCTGCTAGAGGAGGCGTGAATACTGCCAGAACAGCGGAACGCGCACGTTCAAACCGGCCTGAGCATGCTGCGAAGCGCGATGCTATGAGGCCTCAAGGTAGAGAAGACAGGTTCTCAGAGTTACCACTGCTTTCAGCTATAGCAGAGGCGTGGGGTTTGCTGATGCTTCAACGTTTCGAAGTGACGAGCCTCCTATCTGCCGGTCATCTTACTCAAGAAGTTACGGCCACACTGTCTCCTGCATTGCACTAAGTACCCTATGATGTTCTTAACGAGCCTGCTTAACGAAGCTATCGGATAACTTCATTTTCATAAAAAAAAACAAAGTTTGCAGAGATAAATCTAGCGCGGTGAGCAAGTTTGTGACCTCCCCTCCTTGAAGCAACCACAAAGAATGACCGTACGACCACGATGTTAGTGCCCTTGTATTCTGCCCATTCATACCGAGAAAGTAAGTAGCCAGCTTCCCCCTTCCTTACATTTATTTACTGCCTGAATATGAAGCACAAGAGATGTATAACACCAGGCAGGGTTGTTCTGTCTCATGCTTTTTGCAAGGAGACTGCAAAGTTTAGCGGGCAGCATATTTTACACTAACATTACGATAATGAGCTCCGCGCTTCGCTCGTGATACGCGCTTTCAACGTTCCCGGTGAGGGCTCCTGTAAGTAAAAAATAAAGTTGGCATAAATATTTCCACTCGGTGATTCCTTCAGTGCAGATGGCTCAAGGTCTCCGTTTACGGAGCAAAGCAAAATGCTGAACCGAGAGAGTGAGCGTCTCGCGTTGTATGACTACGATAAACAGCCAAAAGACTGCGCTGCCAGCACCACCGGGCTGTATTGCGTCACATGACTAGGCCCCAGTCCGCGCTCAGATTATGGCGATTTCCAATGCTGCCTTCAAGGAAAACAAGTTTTGTTTTCTTTCCGATAGACGGTGTCAGCGACAAACGACTCGCGGGCCCCGGGAAAGGAGGTCAGCGCGCCATAGAAGCGCTCACGAAAGTGCACACTCCCTCTGATGCGCTGGGAATATCGTTCCAGTCGCGGTCTTCATCGAGAGTATTCTTTTTGGCGAAACACACGAATAGAGAACAACAAGCCAGAAGCTGACGTTAAATTACCTTATTATCACACTGCCCCTACAACTCTGGCATGTCCATTTTGTTACTGTTAATAACGCCTTGCATCTCGCGCAGTGCACAAGCTCCGTGATCGGAGAAGGAATGTGGATTGTTTGTGTGTGTTCAGTGGCGCGTCTTTTCTACTGATTCTTGCCTCGCTATGCGGCAGCCTGCGGCATGCCCATTGGAAATCGCCACTCGACAGTGCTCAGTGCTGAGCAAGACTTACGATGCGGACATATCGCTGTACACAGTTCGCGGAGTAAAGGCCAACTTCGTACAGTCGACCGGCGATAGAATTCATAGCAGACAGAACAAGAAACACGAAGGAAAGTGGGAGAAGAAGGTGCGCCGGTTCCCCCTGGGCACACCACCTCGATTTCAATGCCAGCCAAATAAGTCGGTTTCAGCAAACCAAGCCCTGTCGCGCTAGCCTTGCTTCGTATTTTCTATTGGTCACCCTTCATGTCCTTTTTGCAACGTTTTATTCTCGAGGTGGCACTTGTTGACCTTTTAAACAAGCGCTCCATTGAGGTCACCATATTTTTCACTGGACTGTTTGCGCCCCTTAAGCAGGCACGGTGCAAGTGGTAGGGTGAGATCTTTGAACCTGTTCGCTACAGCTCAAAGAGCAGATGTCTTGACGTCTGCGTGTGCCTGATGGAAGGTTCTATAGAAGAGCATACCGGATAGCATGCACCATTCGCCAGCCATGAGGGTAGTTCAAGCTATGACGTAAGTGGCTGCTGCTCGTTAAGTGATGCCACGTTGCGGCAAGAAGACGAACACAGGCGTCTGAAGAGGCCGCTCTGCGAAGTAAGCGATGTGACTGGCACTGAAACATCAGGGCAGGTGGGCGAGGCTTCCGCTTTTGCCGAAGAGCACCTCCTTCTCCCAAGTCGCAGAGGCGCTCGCCGCTAGGAGCAGCCGGTGATGCCGGAGCCCGCGTGGACGCAGCCGTCGGATGAGCGTGTTTGCAGCGGCGCCTCGGCCTGCGCCCGCCTGGCGACTCTAGGCTGAGGTCGCACTACGTCGAAGCCGCCAGCAGCCTCGGGAGGACCTGGAGCATCACCAATGCCCAGAGGAAGCCCTGGAGCAGCCCGCCGCCGTTCGCTGCGGCACACAGAGAGGTGGAGGAAGAAGACGAATAAAAAACTCACAGGACGGTTATCGCTGCGTAACGCGAGATTCCGCGACATCTGCTGAGGAAAAATTGGCTCGCGGTTTAGCATTGTTGAGCACGAAATATTGCGTGAAAGCACAGTTTTTGCAGGTGGACACCACCGCCACGTACCTGGATGCGCGACTGAGGTATCCACTGACCCAGAGAGGCAGTAATGCGCATCTCCAACTTTTTCATCATGAATGCCAATTTACCCAATGTACGCCGGTGGCCTATGCTCTAGTGCCGTGTTTCTGCCACAACGTTGTCCACACCAGCGCATGCAGCGCACGTCTCTCTGTCACTCCAGCCACATAGCTCAAAGCGCGAATATTATTAGCATTATTTAGTATTAGTTAGTATTAGTAATATTATTTAGTATTAGTTGATGAAGAAGATGTGCAATGCACAGCGCAAGAGCGTGTTGCAGTTGAACATGAGGATGCGGCGATAGACTATAGTATTCTCGCGCAGTGACCAGCGAAGCTGTTCTGTTCGCACTTCAGCGGGATCGAATCCCAGTTGCGAAAATTTATTTGATTTAGTTTTACTTATTTATTTCACTTGGCGTAATCCAAGAAATATCGCAAGCCAATAAACAAACCCACAGACATAGCAAGATCTTGCTCGGGGTTTACCCATTGGAATAGTGCTTTCGCCTCAAATATTTTTCGCTATATATTTAGGTGAAGGATATGAGCAACATGCATCTATGTATAGCTATAGAATACACTTTTTAGTTTTACACCCATACTCGTTCTTCGACTAGTCCTACTTTCAGGTACGCCGCTCCAGGCGCGCAGTGCCACCACGGCTGAGCATCTCCACGGGCGGCACGTACCACAGCAGCCACAGCAGGCCTAGCCTGCCGCATTACCCCGCTTTTACCGTACTCGCCCTGCTCCTTGTATGATAACCGGCCTCCGGGTTATTCCCGTGGCAACTACACTCCGGTTACGCGTTCCTCCGCTTTAGCCATGCCTTCCTTTTTCCACGGTAGGCCCCCGTCCGACTAGGTACCCTGGTATCCACGCTCCACTTGCTTGTTGCTTCGCTATCGCATACACTCTACCTTCCATGGCAACCCCCTTTGTTCTCCTTGCACGTTAACCAGCCTACGGGTGGTTCTCGCGCTAACTACCCTTCAGTTGCTCATACTCGCTTCCTTTTATAGTAAACCTGCTTCTTCTCATTCCACGGTACCTGCTCTCCGCGTTGTTGCTGCGTCAACCACACTCCCGTAATGCATTCCTCCGCTGTCGCCATACTCTCGTTATACGGTTACCCTCCTCCTCCATCTTTCACAGGGCCCCGCCGCGGTGGCTCAGTGGTTAGGGCGCTCGACTACTGATCCGGAGTTCCCGGGTTCGAACCCGACCGCGGCGGCAGCGTTTTTATGGAGGAAAAACGCTAAGGCGCCCGTGTGCTGTGCGATGTCAGTGCACGTTAAAGATCCCCAGGTGGTCGAAATTATTCCGGAGCCCTCCACTACGGCACCTCTCTCTTCCTTTCTTCTTTCACTCCCTCCTTTACCCTTCCCTTACGGCGCGGTTCAGGTGTCCAACGATATATGAGACAGATACTGCGCCATTTTTCTTCCCTCCAAAACCAATTATTATTATTATCATCTTTCACAGGAACCATCCTCCGTGTGGTTCCCGTGGCAACCACCGTCTATTTCCGTCTTCCCTCGCTCTTGTCATACCTTCCTCCTTCCACAGCAAACATCATGCGCCTGATACCACGTTAACCACATTCCGCTTATGCATTCCTCTGGTCCTGGTATACCCTCCCCCTCCCATTGTAACCACCTTGATCAGTCAACCTCGGGTTAGGCGTTCCTCCGCTGTCCCCACATCCTTATCTTGTAATGGTAACCGCCCTCCGATAATGCCGGCTATTGCTATACTACTACGACACTAAACTAACCGAATGGGCTTTTAACAGTTGCCACTGTAAAACAATCCACTAAAGAGAAAAAGTCCACGTGAACGGACCGACAGCCCTGGCACATGGTGTAAGCAGACTCTTTCGGCTCTCGTCCCTCCTCAGCCCAGCCACGAGAACCACTTTAGGCCAGGGAAGCTTTTCACTCGTGAATACATCAACCGACAGGAACCACCGACTAGGAATGTTGGAGCGCCCGTAACAAACAAAATCAAAACTAAAGAACATAAGCATAACGTCGTGCGCTCACTGGTGGAGAGGGAGACCTGGAGTCCCGAGCTGTGTCGCCGGTCCGCGCCACCGACGGGCACGCGCAGCTCGCTGGCGGCCGTGAACTCGCGCAGCTGCCGGGAGACGCACTTGAGGCGCAGCTCGCCCTTGCTGAAGTGCTGCTCGGACAGTCGGAAGTGGAGCCGCAGAGATGAGCCCGGGGAGGGGGACACGGACGAGTCCGGAGCCTGGGGGGGGGGGAGAGAAGATGAGAGGGGTACAAAAGAAGCAAAGCTTCTCAGCCAATACACTAATGGTATTGGTATAACATCATTGCCTCGTATAATGTGGCAAATGACGTTGTCGTCATTAGGTGGAAGGAATTGTGTGCGCGCGAAACTACGTTCACGTGCTGTTATCGCATACTGTATGCGCATGCACACTGTTCGGCTATTGCTGATCTGATAACCCATGCTGGGTTTAAAAGACCGCTTGTATAGGCCTAGCACGCTTGGCAATGTAACCCGCTTGAGGCCTGCCAAGTAGCAGGAATAAACGTCCCTCGGTGTTTCGTCTAAGCCATACAGTTCCTGGAATCTACCGAGCGTGCCTCTGCAATGCGCACTAAATGAAGCAGCCGTCGTATAAGTTCGCCACAAAAATAGCGCCCTTCTCCACGACACAATTGCGCTCGAAACGTGAACCGATGACGCCGGTGACGAGAACAAAACGAAACCGCGACAGCAACGAAAGTGGCGATACGAAAAGAAAGTACCCTAATGCAGTAAAGTGGTAGGTGTTTGTTAGGAATGACGGTCGATATTGAAGAGGTAAACGAAAAAAATCAAAGGCTCAAAAGAAGTCACATTTTTTGTTTTTTTTACTTGTTTTGAAGGAAACGCAGCAAAAAAAAAAGAGTCATGCGCAAAGGGCACGCCTTGAGGGAGAACGTCAGAGGTCGGCACACCATTCACGGGCGAAGAAAAAAACAAGGGTAAGGAAAGGCAGTCGCCTAGAAATCAGGCACAACGCAAAGGTCCGCCACGACGCGGTAATCGATAGCTTAGGTCACAATGGCCATTCATTTTTTTCCTTCCGGTCCAGTTGCAGCCTTCGGCTCCGCGCCCACACTATGGGCTCGTATATATTTACAACACTCGCTCAGATGGCTCGGTCGCGACAACACGCACGAACACACGTACTGCGCTCGCCTGCAGCTATCCTTGTCAAATTTCTGTCTGGCGGCAGGCAATGCGCATTGCTGCCGTCCGTGAGTTGGTTCCAAACTTTTCGGAAAAACAGAACCGTTAAAAGGTTGGTGAGTCCGCTCTAGATCGGGCCGCGGCCATGCTCTGTAGGCGAAGCAGACTAAATATAAAAAACTACGTTTCTCTATGGTATCCCTTTTGTCTCTGGCACTAGACTCATTCGTCGAGTTCGCTGTCTTTTCACAGTCTCCTCAGTGGTTTTGGTAGCGAAGCCACGCTTGAGTCTTTTGATATCAATGAAGGCGAATCATCCAATGCCTCTTTTTTAGCAGCCCTTGCTGGTCCACGCAGAAATGGTGCCGAGGGTGCGGCTGGCGCAATGTCAAAAAACGAATCCGACAACGTCAGGGCTCCATCGCAAGCAAAAATAAATGCGGAACAGTTTACGCGACTTTGCGAGCATATTTCGGGATTGTGTTTTCTATCATCTTTTATCGTCTCTGTTATGAGCTTAAACCTGGCCTGCGATGGCAGACCTTTTAGATAGCAAGCATTGTTCTTCGTTGGCTAAAGAATTAAAGGCGGGCTGACAATTTACAGAAGGTATGGAAATATTTGGTAAAAGATATCTAAAGCCACACAAGCACAACACTATCTGATTTTTTTCATTGAAAAAATTTATTGCTTTGTTCCCTGCGGTCATGACGACGTTGTTTCGGCAGCAAAATGCGCATTCATTACAGAAAGTTTTTTTAAAATCTTCAATACTTTTCGCCCACCACTGGGTTCAAACTCGTGACGTCAAGGAATCAAAATGACTCCGTGATTACTGATGGAAATGAATGGCAGGGAAGCCTAGACTGAAAGATCTGCGACGAAAGAAGGAAGCATTGACGTTTCATGGTTAGCTCTTGGAAGCGGCCTCTGGTGGCGCTGATGCTACTTCGCTTTCTTTTTGTTGTTGTTGTTGTTGACTTTTACAAGGTTATAGAAATAGTGAAAGTAGGCTATTTGTGATTTGAAAGCACTTATATACCGAGTGACGTCTTTTAACGTTTACAGATTGCATTTTAAAAGCTGCGAGCGATACTCCGGTGAGGTCTGCGCAGGTTCTACAGCAAGGCGGACATTTACGTCACGGATCATGTACGTGATAGAGCTCAATAGTCAGATGAGTAATTGACTGAAATTTTATAATAAACTTTTTGATTTTAGATTTTAAGGGGCAAGCCTGTATTGAGAAATTGAAGTTTGTCAACACTGGAGGTGAGCCCAGTGGTTAAATTGTCCTAATCGGCAATCTGGTTCGAAATGGCTTTCTCGCATCGCATATTCATAAAATGGCGTCGCTGTGCGCGGTATCGTCGCCGGAACGAAGTTAATTTCTAGACCATCAAATACACAAACGGATTTTGTATTTGATGCATAGATAGGAATTGCGAGACACACCATTTTATTGATACGCAATGCGGGAAAAACCAACTCAAAAGTAGCTTTCAAACGTTTATTTTAACGTTCGATATTTCGAACCACACTGCCGATCAAGAAAATTTACAAACTGGGCTCACCTTCTATGCTTACGGCCTTCAATCTCGCAATATAATCTTTCCCTCTAAAATCACAAATTAAAATCTTTTTAATGTTATTAATGAATCGTATATTTATTGAGCTCTAGCACGTACAGATGTCCGCTTTGCTGTAGAATCCACCTGCACTGACCCCATCGATTTCTCTCACATTTTCGAAGATAACAATCTGGAAACATTAAAAACAGTCACCCTGCATATATTTGTGCTCAGTGCATTAAAAAATATGGCCTCCGATCATCTCCCTCGCAGTGATTCGTGCGACAGCTGCTGCCAGTAGGGATTGGAAGACTGCCCTTGGCACCTTGATCCCTTGTCGAATCATCTCGAGGCTTGACGCGTCTTTCAGCAGGACCTTTCTCACTAGTTCGTTCACTGCTCCGAGACATTGAAATCGCACACAAATGGGCGCGCAAGAGTAAAAATGCGCATCTGGGAAAAAAAAACGCAGCGTCTGCGTGTCATGTCTCTTTCTTCACCTGTGTTCATTTCCCAGCGGATTAGAAAAGTTTCTGAGCCCTATGGAGCATAAAAACCAAAAATACGCGGCGGGCTTAGAAGGAAGACTAAGGCAAAAAAAAAGCATGGAATGACAACTACTTTCTGCACCCTTCTTTAGCCATCTACCCCAAAACCAATCTTCAACGCATCTTTTTCTTGACCGAAGGGGCGCTTTTTGTTAGGTACGATTCAAGAGGCTTCCAAACTTGTAGTACTTGATGCCATCGTTTTTTTCCTGGCAGAGATGCGAACGCTTTAACGTGCGTAGCAATAGCCCGTATAGCGGACGCACCTTTGCGTATTTATGTGCATATGTGATGACGACCGCCATGACGGACGAAATTCATATTTCAGAGCGCGAAATAGTTGCGTTTAGAGACAAAATGCCGCGCTTTATGCGGCCTCGAGAAGGTCAATTACTCTGATGTGCCAATAACAGGCGCCTATCACGCTACAGGTACATAATTCAGTGACAACAGTTCGTTGCATCATAAAACGACGTGAAACAGGAAGCAAGCATGAACAGCATTAAGCTTGACTGATTAGCAACGCGCACAAAGCGAGGCTTAGTTTTCTCTGTTGCGCGAGGAGATGTAGTGAACCGGAGAAACACCCTGCCACACCAATAAAGTGGGGGAAAGAGGTAGAGGATGTTTGTTGGCGAAACACAAAGAATACTAAGAAAATTATTTCTTTCTCGGGAACAACAACAGATTATCGATGTAACCGTAGACGCTTGAACACATTAAACACGTAAAACACGGGACGTGAGATTCGTTAAGGTGAAAGATTTAACGCATAAAGATTAACAGGTTCTCAAAATGACGCCCCTTTCAGTTGTTATTTACACTGTGACTGCTCCTCTTTGGCAGCTTCGCTACTTCCTGAGCACAGGTGCCACGGAGACGCGAAACGTGTCGCTTCAGTCACCTCAAAAATAGCGGGAATGAAATATGAAAAATACGAAAAGAAAAAGAGCGCACTAGCGGTTTCTGACCAAAAGCGCCCTAGGGGCAGCATTCTGCACGCAAGTTAGGATAATCGTATTGCGACAGTCACCTTCAGTCAAGCCGCAGGAGACGAGGTTGAGGTTTTTTCCCCGTTTGCTAGTGCAGCCAACTACACAACGCCTGCTGGAAGACGCTCGTCAGGGCCGAGGAAGTGGTAAGTTTTAGGCGGTCCGCACGCGACAGATTCCGCAGCGAAAAAGGGTAACAAGCAAGGCATGAAAGAAGGGCAGAGGACGCACCAAGGAAAAATCATGGGAGAAGGATCTTTGACTTCTACGCGTGTGGATCAGCGGGCGCACCATTCGCGGCTAAGGCATCCTAATTGTATGAACGTAGGGCGCCAGTCTTTCATCTTCAAGTCTAAGTTGTACACATACTCTCGACCTTCTCTTTCTGCCGCAGCTGTGACACTGACCTAGCGTGACCACGCGATCCGTAGCATAATTAGCAGATATTATTTCTGAAGCGAAAAACTTCACTGCGCCAGCTTTTCGAGCCGTCAGCGGGGCCGCAAGTTTGACCTCGAATGTAGCTAGAGGTCACGGTGGCCGCAAGTTTCACCTTGAATGTAAGTAGAGGTCAAACCATGAGCGTAACTGGTGGTAATCAGGTTCGATACATGAGGTATGATACAGTAGTGACACCAGCGGCTGTTACACCAACCATCTCGACTTTGACCTTTGGTATTTGACCTCTGATCTTGACCTTTAACCTTGACCTCCGGTCAAGAGGGAAAGCGTCTGCCGGCATCGCATGCGCAGGTCATGAAAGTGGGTTCTGCATGAAACGCCGGTGCACTTTTATGCGTGAGCGGAACGGTAGGTTAGATTCACTGGATAATTTGTGAAATTAATTATTCGGTGACTCTACGCTAGGTTTGATTGATGCGACGCCTGTCGTGGAGACAGATACCCTAACCGCGCCCTGAAAGGGAAGGAATATGAAATGAAAATTGGCTTTAGAAAATTGGTTTGGTTTGGTTTATATGGGTTTAACGTCCCAAAGTGACTAAGGCTATGAGAGACGCCGTAGTGAAGGGCTCCGGAAATTTCGGTCACTGGGGTTCTTTAACGTGCACAGACATCGCACAGTACACGGGCCTCTAGAATTTCGCCTCCATCGAAATTCGACCGCTGCGGCCGGGATCGAACCCGCTTCTTTCGGGCCAGCAGCCGAGCGCCATAACCACTCAGCCACCGCGGCGGATACATTAAGAAAATTGGCTTTAAGGAAACCAAATCGACCCGCCGAGGTGGCTCAGTGGTTAGTGCGCTCGGCTATATAATTATACTTGGTTTTGGGGGAAAGGAAATGGCGCAGTATCTCCTCATATATCGTTGGACACCTGAACCGCGCCGTAACGGAAGGGAGAAAGGAGGGAGTGAAAAAAGAAAGGAAGAAAGAGGTGCAGTAGTGGAGGGCTCCGGGAAAATTTCGACCACCTGAGGATCTTTAACGTGCACTGACATCGAACAGCACACGGGCGCCTTAGCGTTTTTCCTCCGGAGTCCCCGGACCTGAACCCGACCGCGGCGGCTGCGTTTTTATGGAGGCAAAACGCTATGGCGCCCGTGTGCTGTGTGAGGTCAGTGCACGTTAAAGATCCCCAGGTGGTCGAAATTATTTCGGAGCCCTCCACTACGGCACCCTTGTCTTCCTTTCTTCTTTCACTCCCTCCTTTATTCCTTCCCTTACGGCGCGGGTCAAGTGTCCGCTGATATATGAGACAGCAAGGTGCTGCGCCATTTCCGTTCCCCAAAAACCAATTATTATTATTATTATTATTATTATTATTATTATTATTATTATTATTATTATTATTATTATTATTATTATTATTATTATTATTATTATTATTATTATTATTATTATTAACCAAATTAGATGAAAATTGAAAAATTTGTTCTTGGGGAAAGGAAATGGCGCAGTATCTGACTCACATATCGGCCGACACCTGAACCGTGGCGAACGCACTATCATGGCCCTGGACATAAAGGGAGCTTTTGATAACGTTAGCCACGAAGCTACACTAACAGGCCTGAACGATTTCAACTGCGGGAAAAGAATCTACGGGTACGTAAGAGCTTTCCTCCCAAATAGAACGGCTACAATAGGGCTCGGGGAAATAAGGTCCAAGGGCTTTCAAACACCCAATAAGGGAACGCCGCAAGGGTCAGTGATTTCACCCATACTCTTTAACATAGCAATGGTTAAGCTGGCTCGACAGCTAGAAACCATACAAGGCATAAGGCATGGAATGTACGCGGACATCACTGTGTGGGTCACGGAGGGCTCACTCAGCGAAAAGGAAGTGAAACTGCAGGCCGCCGCAACGCGCGTAGAAAAATATGTCAGAGACAGGGGCTTGGCTTGCTCGACAGAAAAATCAGAACTACTAAGGGTCTGGCGAGGTAAACTCAACCGATCAGTACCGGAAACAGAAGAACTAAAACTGAATGTTTATCTAGAAGGGAAACCCATACGGAAAGAACAACGATCAGAATATTTGGGATGTGGATTCAATCGAACCAAAGGTGCACGCAGGCGCTCAGACTAATACAGAACTTGGCGACACAGGTCGCCCGCATGATAACCAGGGTCTCTCGAAAAACACACGGCATACGGGAGAGAGACACGCTTAACCTCGTAAACAGCCTAGTGGTTAGCCGAATTACATACAGCATATCGTACTACAACTGCAACAAAGCAAAAAAAGCTAGCGGACAAGATACTTAGGAGAGCATACAAAACAGCGTTACACCTACCGCAATCAGCCTCGACGGAGAACCTAATGGATCTAGGTCTGCATAACACCTCTGAGGAGCTAAGGGAGGCCCAACTCGTAGCTCAGCTCCAGAGGCTAAAAAAGAGCAAAACAGGGACAGAGCTGCTCAAAAGGTGCGGCTACGAGGGTGCACTGTCAGAGATAAAAAAGATCCAAACCAGTACCCGATGAACTGCAGGAAACAGTTAGGGTAGCACCAATTCCCAAAAATATGGATCCGAACCTGCACAAAGGGCGACGGTAGGCAAGGGCACAGTATGTGCATTAGAATCAAGCCAACAAAGAAAACATTACGTACACGGATGCGGCTGCATACAGAACTAGACAACACAACAGAAATAGAGCGGTTGCAACGGCGATTAATCATGAGCTCAAAGAAATAGCCAGCGCAACTATAAGGGATGGCACGGTTGAGGAGGGCGAAGAGGCTGCCATAGCCCTAGCGGCGGCAGAGGGCTACCGTGCTCAAAGGTCCATAATAATCCTAACAGACTCGCAAGCAGCATGCACAAACTACATGAACGGCAAATTAGGGGGCAGCGCTCTACATCCTAATGACAGCCAAATTACCGCCGAAGGAAAAACAATTGCAACAAATAATAATGTGGGTACCGGGACACACTGGCATCGCGGGGAATGTCGAGGCGGGTAGGAGAGCTCGAGAGCTTACAAACCGAGACTCCTACCAAACCAGCCTCGAGTAGCCTGACACGGAACCAGTGCCCTTAGGATACACAGAAATTCTGAATTACTATAAGGGGGTCAGGATTAGATATCCCCCACCTCACAAAAATCTCCACCAGCAGGAAGCGGTCTACTGGAGACAGCTAAAAACGGGAACTTTCCCGGATCTAAACACGCTAGGTAAGATCCATCCAGGGCTATATAGCAGCAAATGCCCGCGGTGCGAGGACAAAGCCACGTTAATTCATACAACGTGATGTGAAAAGAGAATAAATGCGGCTGCAATAAACAAAATCCCGAGTGCGGAGCAGTAGGAGAGGATAATTTCCAGTGAGGATCCGGCGGTCCAGGCAGGACTGGTCTGGAAAGCCTACCTGGCGGCAAGACTCAGTGGGCCCTGGACTAGGGGCTCCAACCCTGCCACAAAAGCCACAGATCACGTCAAAAGATGTGAAGAGTGGCTCGACACCGAGACCCACCCATATATTTCTATCAATAAAGTTATTACCACCACCGCCTGAACCGCGCCGTACGGGAAGGGATAAAGGATGGAGTGAAAGAAGAAAGGAAGAAAGAGGCGCCATAGTGGTGGGCTCCGGAATCATTTCGACCGCCTGGGGATCTTTAACGTGCACTGACATCGCACAGCACAAGGGCGCCTTAGCGTTTCGCCTCCATCGAAACGCAGCTGCCGCAGTCGTGTTCGAACCCGGGAATCCCGGATCAGTAGCCGAGCGTCCTAACGACTGAGCCACGGCGGCAGGTGAAAGCAAATTACGCCTGTCTCACATATCTCGGTGGACACCCGAACCGCGCCGGTAAGGGAAGGAAAATGAAATAAAGTTTCTTTTAAGAAACGAAATGAAACGAAATGACGCCTGTCTCACATATCTCGGTGGAACCCGAACCGTGCCGTAAGCCGAGGAAAGTTTCCGCAGAAAACTCCGTAGAAGAGAGGGCCTGGCGAGCAGTGTGCTGTCAGCGCTTAGCAGAAACGTGAGGAACCTTTGTGCACGTGCATGGAAATCATTTCGCAGCCATATTAAAACCATGCGCGGACGTTCCTATCGTTAACAAAATTGTTTGCTTGTCGTGACCTCGCCAGGCCACAGATAAGAAAAAGAAAACATTTTAAACGCCCGCCGTTTTTGAATCGCACCGATTAATAGAGCTCCAAAAAAGGTCACATTCGCTGCCATGTTTTGTCATTCATCGATAACGGCGGAGGGTAGCTGCCCTGCCGAAACTTGGCCGCCTTCATTTTCGATCACGGTTGGTAAGGACGTTCTGCCTCTGCTTCAATGCGCCTGAAGCCGACGACGACTCGGAGCACCGGTCCCGTGATGCGCGAGAAGTAAGGCCACTCTCATCATGAACGCAACACGGATGCGCCTCAAGCCGCATGAGGCTTCATATAGAATCCATAGAGTGAGCTGACTTCAGCGCACTTGAGTTGACCAAGGCAGTAAACAATATCGACTTCTGATTTCTCCATCATTACAATACTTGCAGATACATAAGATTAGATTGTAAGCTCGAAGGATACAACTGAACGATCAGTGATAAATGCATTTGTCATAGAGGTGAATAAGTAATGATCTTAAATTCCACGAGGGCATCATAGAATTGCGAAGTACCCGCTAACATTATCGCTCCGTCTGAGCAGTTAAACAGATCAGGAGGAGAACATAAATGCGTGGCGTGCTCAGATAAGCGGTAGTCTACTCGTTTAGTTTGGTATTATCTGCACGTAGGGAGGACCGTTACATTTTATCCCAGCACGAACTCCCAACTGGGGGCTACAGGCCACAGGGCATTAAGGAAAATGTGAGGGGCAGAGAAGGGGCAAAGCGAGCGGAGATAAGTTGACAATAAGCATGACTAATTACAGTTTATCTTAGGCGCAGTCGTCAGAGCGAAGCTGGCAACGGGACACAAGAAGCGAAATTCCGCGCACCAGAAGATGCATCCCTGCGCGAGATAAGGGGATGGCAACACAATGTCGAAAGAGGAAAGGTCAACAAAACAGGGATGGGGACGGCAGCGCGGACAATGAAAAAGAATTATTCGCCCAGGAAGCAGGAAAGAAAGCCGCTATCTGGCAAAAAGCCAAGCTGTGATGACACAATACATTCAGAGGCGGGACCCACGCAGTCAGCGAGCGACCCCTGCAAGCGTCGCTCGGTGACAAGGGACAGAAATCGCTCCTCCCTGCTTGCACGACGCGGGAGTCCTGAGGCAGAAAAAAAAGGGGCAAACCATGGAGAGACATACGGAGAAGGGGGAAGGGGAAGCGAGGAAGAAAAATAAAGGAGCGGCCGCTGACCGCGGACAGTGGCTCCACGCAGACGTCGGGCGAGACCCTGCGAGCGATCCCGATAATCCCGTAACCGCCGCGTGGCAGTTGCCGCTGTGGACGGCTAATGCGGGCGATAAGCGAGCGACCGCCGCCACGGCCCATCACTCCTTCGCCGAGAACAAACGACGGCACGGTCGGACGCCGCCGCCGCTGGCCGGAGTCGGTCCGCGCGGGGACTCCTCCGACCCGCTGCGACTCCAGTGAGACACCCGACACACCATGCGGAGCAGCAATGTGAAGCAAAAGCAGCTGCGCGACAATGTGATGAATAACGCGCCTAGCGGCAGTATATCAGCGGACGGCGTTGTTTCCGCCGTGAGGGTGCAGGCTGTTGCAAAGTTTTCGTGAACACGATATCCGATGTGGGGCTTGCCTCTTTGCCGATGGCGAGTGTTTGCGAGTTTGTTTTTGTCTTTGCTTTGACATTACTCTGAGTTTGTTGGGGGCCCTCTCAAAGTGGGCCTGCTACGAGCAGTCTGTGGTCTTTTCACGCTCAGCTCGCTGCCTTTGAGAGTGCTCACCCGAGAAGAGGTTGTGCAGAACGGGCGGAAACTCGGCGAGAGGAAAGCTAGAGGACCGAGACAGAGCTTTAAACACATCCCGCCATGATGACCGGGAAGTGTACTGGGTTCAACAGCATCAGCTACTGCAGCAGCAATCGGCTGCGTCCACGGCAGCACAAAACCTGTTTAATTTTTCTACAATTCGCTCTCTCCTGGGTCAGTTAGGACTAGCTTCTGCCCGTAAACTCCCTAATAGAGAGTTATAGCCTATCGTTCCCGTGTTTACGTTGCCGTTTACCGGGCCCGGCAAGCGACGTCTGCGCATGCGCTGCCACTTACCGGTGCGCAAGCACTTTACGGAATCTCTTTTAGCGTTGCGGAGAGTTAGCGTTCGCTCGTAAACAAACATGGCGGCGCTCTGCACGGCCGCTTCGGACCAAATACAGCACCGCCGCCGCGTTCTTTGGCGCTATTTCTCGCTATACATGAAGGCATTCGCTTTTAATTTGCAAACTCTCACTCATACGTTGAGGTTTGAGTAACAACTAGGCCATGTTTTTGAGATTATTTGCCAATTTTTTAGCAGTTAAGCCTGACTATATGTCGTGTACATAGCCAAATAGCAACGAATGCACTGCAGCTCTTCAGTTTTGTGCCCGATTTATCATTTTTCCATATTTTTATGATTTTTTCCACGAAAAAAAAAGACCGGTAATTCTCTTGGTAATTCATCAGTAATTGCAGAAAGTAAAAAGTTTTTCGCCCGGATTTGGCGCGCTTTAATTTATTGCCACTAGATGGCGCCACAGTGTTCACATCCAAACACATAAAGAAGCGACGATGCGGCACGGGAAACAGGTGTCGTAGTTGTGCTTTTTTTACAGCGCTCGCAACGCAATGTGCGCTGTATATGCAAGCTTACTGAGGTCTAAGAATTGAAATTGTCTGCTGGCCAGGGTGGGCAAAGGTGTCTAGCTTCACGGGTACATTTGAAAAGCCGCTCAGTCGGCTGTTAGCTAGCTTAAGTGTAGTCGGTACGTCTTTATATGCAGAGAAAAGATTATTAAAGAGTAGCATTTCACTTGATAGAAATGATTGCAATGCATCCGTATTTTTTATCATTATAAGCTGGGCATCTGCCATCATCATCAGTCGTTTTAGCCGTACGGTAACTTTTTACGGTAGAGACGGTACGCTAAAACGTCTTCTGGGCGTGCGCCGCGCTAGCCAGAAAATCCGGCGTCCGGTAACACGGTAAACGGTAACTTAAGCACGGTAACGATATGCTATATCTCTCTTTTATCATCCGCCCACTTCACTCTGACGCCCTGCGCTAGGTTTACCTTCTCTGTGAATTTACTCTACTCAACGATCGTTATCTGATGCTCGCTTTAGGTTTAGATTAGAGCATGCTCAGCTCCAGATTCTCTTCATGATTTCAGCTAGGGTATCACAAAATCACTTTGTTTACCCAACCCACTCCGCTCTCTCCTTGTCTCTGAATGTTACTTTCCATGCCATAGGTCGACGTGATGTCCACTCTTTAGCTTCAGGCTTTTTCATTCACCTCAAACTTTCCTGGCTACCTGTGACTACTGGCACAATACAAGTATTATGCACTTCCCTCAAGAGTGGTACTGGTTCCTGACCTGAGAATTTCTGGCAAAGACACTTTATCTCGTTCTTTTTATCCCAGTCACGAATGCTGACATGCATTACCGGTTTGTATACGCCAGAATTTTACTCATTTCGTCATTTCGGCGCCCGCATTGCTGGGCTCGCCTGTAAACAGCCCAAGCAGAAGTTGACCCGGATCACATGACAACTGCTCATGCGTTTCAAAGCAAGTCCTGTAAACTTGGCCACTTATGGCGTACTGCACACTGTAGGGTAGCGTAGGCGGCAGGACAGGTGATCCATGTCATTCGGCTGAGCTTGGAGGAGCAGAAACACGAAGGTGAGGAAGCAGCGGAGCAAGAAGCAGCGCCTGGTTCAACGACTATGCACTCCCACGAAATGCGAAGAATTTGCCTGCAAATGGGCGAAACGGGCTTATGAGGAGTATTTGGACAATTTTCCTACCCGTACTGTTGTTTTCACAGGTGCCTCCCAGCAACATGAAAAGGCAGCTATTAGCATCTACTCCAGGGCTCTTGATTGGAGTTATACATTTCGGGCTCCTGATTATAGGCATATACTTGTTGCCAAGTTTGAAGTGATTCAGCTGGCCTCACAAAAGATCCCTTACAATGTTGAGCAGGTGACTATATTTGCTGACTGGGGTAACACCTATTCTCTGCCCCAAGCGAAAAAAATTCTGTAAGCAAACCGAGCAGGCCCCCGGTAACATACAAGGCCACCCAACGGGTGCTGCAGAAACTCGTGACGAAACTGGCCATACACGCCACGATATCTTATTGGCCTCTATAAAAATTTAGGCAAACCTTCATAAAAAAATAGACAGCATTTATTTCTTTCAGCTCGCACACGCACACACTCTCGATCACATCTACACCTTCTTTATGTACATCTATGAAAGTCAGTAAAATCTTGACTGTAGCATTTTCTTCGTTTTCTATTGCCTTGAAAAAAAGATATTTGTCCTTCAGATTGGCTGTTGGATTACTGGCTTCAGTAGAAGATTCGGAAACGACCTTAGCTAACCGAATAGTAAAACATTCATTCCGGCACTAGACCAGAACAATGAGCAGGCATTTTGATTGGCGGAGCGACAAAAAAATCACTCCAAAGAGAAAAATTTGCAGCATACATAGGTTATCATAATGCACTCAAGGCGACGAGAATTACCCCATATCTGCTAATGCCTTCTTGAACAGTGCGTTCGCTTCGATATCTGCCGTGAAACGTCGCCCTCAGCTCGTCACATTCAGCAATCGGCTGCGGTCCTTGCCTGACATCCGCGAATGACAACTATGCATGACGCAGAGCAAACTTGAGCGTCGTCGTTTAGTAGTATACCTCGTGCATTCTATTCTCATTGCCTCTTTGTCTGGGGCTACCTATTAAAAACCTAAATGATCTCACGCTGTGAGTAACAGGACAGTTCAGTTGCGTCCCTTGAACTGATTTTTGTCCTCACTACCGTCTTTTTCTGCAAGGGACGCTAAAGTGAAACGTCACATGCAACTAGCTATGGCATATCTAACGACTACAAAACTTGTACACGTGCCCGAAAATCACACAACAATGCAGCGAAACTTATCAAAAATTAAGTACTGACTGCGCCCGGCCATATGTATCTCTTGCCGTCCACGATCATCTCAACGATTTCACATGCGACACTATTTCGGCGGAAAAGTGCACTCGATGTAGCATGAAAGCGCAATGGGCAGCGCTGATCGGATAGGGAATGTTGCTGCGCACGCAGCACATTCAGAACCGCAGTTCAAGCACAAGTCTCTCAGGCATGTTCGCGCCCTTTCCGAACTCTGAGGCAGCCATATCTCGAAATATGAGGCATAGTAAACGCCATCGTGGCGCCATCTGATGATAAACACTATAAAACAGTACCAGACGGCCCCGCTTTTCTTTCTTTAAAATGGTTCGGAAATTACTCAAGAAGGATGCACATCATAAAATTAAGGTAACATTGGCAGCGTTGAGGGGAGATGCGAATGGGAGAGGCATCAGCAGCCTTCTTGAACATAAAACAAAAAACGCTGGTAGTGTTCTGCAACGGCAACTTGTCACCTTGTTAATATTTCCCTTTCTCGTTGTTGCTTTAAATTTATTGCTTTTATTATTTTGCGCGTTAACGACGTGCTGCAAAATCAAAAAGTATGCCCTCAACGGCGATGAATAAAAGCCGCTACTGTTTTCCTAAAAAATGATTACTCCGTTTTCTCCGTTCGCCATGCAACTAGTTGTGTTTTATACAAAAGTTACAGGCACCTCTATATTTCCGGGGAAGGCAGGAAATGAATGATTTATGGTCTTCGAAGTATAGAATATTCAAACTCGCAAACGCACAATCGACTGCTTCATATATATGCATAGTTGTGTACATTTGCGCACTAGGGTTTTTTATATCAATTTTACGTAGCCGTAGTTGCAAGACTTAATAATTGCCTCAGCACTGAATACTAAATGTGAAATCAACTGTAAGTCTTCGCGGTCAGGCTTGAGGGTGATAGCGTAATTCTTGCTTAAGGTTCATATGTGCAGAGTTGTCAGAGCAAATATTTCATGTTGTCGCGGTCCGTATCATTTTCGCATCCATTCTCGATTTTCCCTCTCTCTAGCGCCTGTGGCTGGCCCACTGCGTCCACCTGAAGCATAGCACTGCTGGCGGAGACTTTTGCTTTCAATTTCAACTGAGTGTCAGAACGTCAGCGCATGCGCTAAACACGACCGCTTCACAGCCGCTGCGTGAAGACTTACATCAATGGCGGCCCAGTGAGTGGAATAAAGTTTTACATAAAATTATTGGAAAAGAGGCAGAAACCAATGGCAGAAACAGAAACCGCTACACACCATGCCATCGCGGCAAAGGTAGCGAGAGCGGCCTTCTTTGAGGACTGTAACAGAGGTCTACTGACTTACGACGCGCCACTCTGAAGGCCATAAAAAAAAAAAACGAGTAGAAGTTGTTTCTGCAACAACACCCCCGTCCCTTCCTAAGTCCCGAACGGCGGCCGAGAGCTAACTTTCCCTTGTAATAAAGGATTCATTCATTCATTCATTCATTCATTCATTCATTCATTCATTCATTCATTCATTCATTCATTCATTCATTCATTCATTCATTCATTCATTCATTCATTATTCATTCATTCACATGCAGCGATAATTTTTCATCCATTTGAGTGCATTGTTTGGGGAAATGATGAGCAATGTGGTTCGGGGAGGAAGCCCGCAGGAAAAAAGGGAACGTGCGTACCTTCTGAGTACAAGGGGACTTGCAACAGGTTGCCTTGCAAAGCGCTTTGCGTGAGGTGCTTTTTTTTTTGCAGGCAGACGACATTAATTTATATATAAATTTAATTATTCACTTATTTATTTATCTATTGTAACGTCAGGGTCAAATGCATTACAAAAGGGAGTAGGCTACATAGGATAAAACAAAACAATGAAACACAAACAACACAAATGTAACACAAATTCAACTTTCTCCTGAATATACAAAGCTGGCTAGTGGATCGCGAGAACGTAAGTCATCTTCAATGGCTACAATATTGGGGAGAAGGCGGTAACACTCGGCGAAAGTCCGGGGGAGGTGAGACTGAAAACAGGAGTTGCTATGGCAAACCGCAATCGCGACGTTGTGACAATGGTCAATGCGACGAGAAATGTATTCGGTCGGAGAAATGAAATTTTCATGTAGTGGGACGTGGTGATATTACCTTGTGGAAACGAAATAAGCGACTGACCTTCCGCCGAGATTGTAGGGATTGCAAGTTGGCTCTTGGGAGCCACCGCTGCCAGCCTTTTGCCAAGAATGTCTTTCCAATTGGAACTGAAGGCACAATTATCGCACTGTGGAAGAAATATACTTTGCTGTTACCAAGTGGTAGAGCATGTTTAGGAAAGTTTCACTAAGGTTCCGTGAAAGCCCTGGGGACGCTGCGGTCGAGAGACTCGGCGAAGCTCCCTCATAAACAGAGGAAAGGGGGGGGGGGGGGGGGGGGGTTACCGAGAGGAAAAAACATTTTTACGGTTTTATAACGCTAGCCATCTCGTCACTTTTTTGTACAAGAGCAAGCAGCCACGCTCTAGCCTCAGATTACGGAAGCAGCTTCCTGGAAGCTAAGTGCACCCAAAGGGAGCCCAGTCTCCGCTCATTAGAGCTGCTCCACGAGCGCATACGTTCGCAAAACCAGGGCTCCTGCGGTGTTCGCGCATCCAAACCCACCAAGAACTAGAGATGAAATTCCAACAAGGTTTTTGTGCTTAAACGCTTGGGAAAGGCATAAATAACGACACTAAGAAACTCCTCTGTAGATTCAGAAAACATTTAGGGCATCTAACAGAAAAATGTGCGCTCTATCTGCAAAGACGACGCATTCAGTTGCCTCTATTTTTATCGACGCAAAATATGTAAGGATTAATGCCTGCCCCAAAAAGTCTGTAAAGGTGGAGCCCCTTGAAAACCTCCAAGTTGAAATTGGAATAATTTCTATGGCTTATAAGATGATGCCAATAACATGACAATACACCCTGATCCAGGAAAAAATAAACTGGGCGTTTATTCTCCGAACCTAAACATCGCGTTGCTATAAATACATGGGCACTTGTTCAGCCCCATGAAGGTTAGTTTCGTTCAGAAGGCTGCAGATGTCCTCTTCCTACCCATGGTTTTGGCGAGGTTACTTCGGTATTCGTTGAGCTCTTCCAAACCTTCAGATGAAATGGTGGGACGCCACCTTCGAATCAATCAGTTTCTAATAAAATGGCTGTCGTGTGAAGAACTTTTCGCTACTTAGCTACAAGTCTACATAGGGACATATCTAGGAACCTTGCCTACGTACCTGCATATCTAGGCGCTTTACTGCACCCGAACTCACTTTCTCTTGCAATTCCTGTTTCGCATCATTATCTTACATCACTGATCACTATTTACTATCTATAAACTCAGTGTATGTGCATATTATAGTACATGCAAACAAGGGGGAACACTGTCTTGATAGCCCTCATAGATTCTGGGTCGCCCCCCCCCCCCCCCCCCCCCCCCCCCTTATAAACCAGCCTCATTGAGCCTCTGTCACCAATTCGAATCGAAACCTCTCTACCTCGCCGACGACCTGGCTCATTTGAGCATTTCCCCGTCCTTCCCCGCTTTTCGGCACAGTCCGTGAGCTCTGGCAAAGGACATCAAATAAATCCCGGTCACGCAACGCCAAACACTGTATCTATCGAACTCCAACTTCTCGATTTTCTCGAACGTCAACCTGCACTACGTACACAGTTTCAAGGCAGGAAGCATACGCTGCTTGAAATTTTTGTGGAAACTGCTTGGTTCGTGGTTTATCCCTCAGTCTCACTCCTTAGCATAAAAAGATAATAAGTCTTATTCCATGCATGTCGCTATTCTGGACAATCGTTCTGGCAGAAGCAGTGTCCTCCCTCAATTGCCATGGCTGCAATCACATCGTTACAGAACACCACCCTCTTTCGAATGTTTTAAGCTCGTTTGCTTGAATTTTAGACGTAAGCACTATGTCGCGCCTTTCACAAAGTAAGAAGGTGCGAAAGAAAAAGTCTTTCAAGAAGTTTGAAGGCAAAGAAGCTTCGTGTGTGAATAAACAACAGTGATTTCTTTGCAATATTTTTGCAATATAAGCCTGATGGGAGAAAACGCAAGCAAATTGCACTGAAATGCAAATGACTCTGCCCCATTCACGAAGGTGCGAGGTTGCGGACGCTGTCAGTACGCTCACCTCCTTGTCGTTGATGAGCCACCTGAGCCCGTGGGTGGGCGCCGTAGGGTCCGCGTGGCAGCTCAGGTCAACGACGCCGCCCAGGGCATACCGCTTGCGAACGCCTTCGAGCTGGGGACCGTTCATTCGGGGCCCTGCACGAGAACCGCGCTGTGCAGTCGGCGCCAAGGTCTGCGAGATCTACCCACGATGTTTAGAAAACCTTGGGCTGCTCTGACCTCTCGCACTCTGAAAAATTGGAGCCATTTTATTTGCTTTTGATCTCTAATTATGGAACGCGAAATGAAACCGTTGAGGCCCAGTCCTTTATTTACCGGAAAAATACCCTAAAAATGACATGCGCGCACGAATTTGCCAAGTGCATCACCGCCGCCGGAGCTCCCTTCGAAAGGTAAGCGAGCCATGATGTCATCACGGCGCAGCATCGTGGCGCGCTGCAGAGCTCAGCACTGCGGACGCCGGCGAGAGCGCGAGGAAACAGCCTAAGCTAGCGGTCTAAAATAAGGGACCTTGTGAACGGAGGTAAATGGGAATCGGGTGGCCTCACGTGCTTATTTCTTTGTTGAAACATGATAATCTGGCGCACGTTACAAGCCAAGTCATTGCCCTTTTCTTTTTCAGTTTCGACCTTGGAAATGGGTAGGTGTTACAGTCGAGGGTGCACTAAACTCGAGTGAATACGGTATTTAAATATAGCTTTTAATCCTAGTCCACATTGTAGTACATTTACTTCAGGTGACGTAGCCCTAATAAATGGAGAGCCGCGAAGATTTAACACAGCATGGCGCAACCATGGGCTGTGGCCTCACTTTCTTCACCAATTTAAAATATAAATTGGTGCAACAATCACGAGTTGAGCCTTTGCTGATGTCATTATGATGAAAGTTCTGAAAAATGTGCCAATATTTTTATACTCGTCTCAGGCGGCAGTAGCCCGTCCCTTCATTACACAGAGCCGCCGCGGTGGCTGAGTGGTTATGGCACTCGGCTACTGGCCCGAAAGACGCGGGTTCGATCCCGGCCACGGTGGTCGAATTTCGATGGAGGCGAAATTCTAGAGGCTCGTGTACTGTGCGATGTCAGTGCACGTTAAAGAACCCCAGGTGGTCGAATTTTCCGGAGCCCTTCACTACGGCGTCCCTCATAGCCAGTGTCGTTTTAAGACGTTAAACCCAAATCAACCAACCAACCTTCATTACACAGAGGGGCAAAAGGGATACCGCTAGGTTCTTGAATACACCGTACTCCCAGCAGGTAAAGCACGAGATTTTGCCACACATTCTCGTCGCTCATCACAGCTTGAGGTTTCTAAACTGTTCCTCAGGTATTCAGGCTGTAATGGTAGCGAGGACGTACCGTCGCGCCACCTCTCGGTAGCGCCCGCGTGACACTTATAGTCAAATCACGGTACTATGGCTGCAGCTGGGCGAAGCGCTTCAAGTGGTTTTGTTATGGCGTTTCTCGTTATGTGGTCCTGGTCACGAAACCGGTCTCTTGTGCCACAAGGACTCACCGAGTAAGCGAGTGAGTGTTACACTCCTCTACAATGGGGCAGGGACCAACGTTTAGCAGCTGTCACTCAGCGCGTGTGTTGCCGCCGTTAATGTGAAATACTGAAGCTCCAAGCCGCCATTCGGAGACAAGCAGTCCCTGAGTTCAGGTGAAAAGACCGTTGGTGAAAGGCGCGGGGCGGGATGGAACGCGAACACATATCGAAAGAGTGCAAATCAAATGTGGGCCATTAATTAAATACCGGCGGATGCGGCAACATTTTAGGGGTCTCTTGAACTCAGCAAAATCGGCTAGTAAGGCGCTTGGCACGATGCGGAGCAATTCTTAAATACTTTTCATTTTCTGACAGACATCGAGTTCGTTGTTTGTACAGCTGATATGCTCGCTGCCGAAAATGCGTGTCAGCTCCTTGAGCGTCGGCTGCTGCTTGCCGAACAGTTGAGCGCCAACTCCAGCAACGAAACCTTTCTCGGTGAAACGGTGGCTGCGCACACCAGAGACAGCTGAAGAAGAGGACCTCTGATAGAAAGCACGGATCACCAGAATCGATATCGCCGCTGTTGGGAGCATTGTTCTGCGTTCTGGAGGGCATTCCGTGTTCCACTGCGCCACCATCTGTTAGGGACGTGTTACCTTACGGCATATGTTGTTGGAACAGAAATCACCATCTGGTCGAAAACACAGTCGTCTTGGTGCAACCATTTCATGACGCCATTTGTTCATGATAGCGTGATTTGTTTTCATCGGAACCCATGAGCATGAAAGCAGCCGGTCATCAGTTCATCTTCAGTGAGCACAGCAGACCCGTGCCTACCACACCGCTAGCTGTGACACTGATGCGCGTTCTGCAGTGATTGCCGCGGTGTGCTGATACGGCCGAGCCCCGCCGTTGTGTCACTGTGGAATATGAGTGTTTGGTTCCTTACAAAAGGAGCGCTTACCGGACACGTCCACGGTGCGGCCGTAGTCCCGGACGGTGATCTCCTCGCTGCTCACAAAGTACGGCAGCGCGGCGTGCGAGGCACAGCGCACCTCCATGGCTCCGTGCCACAGGTGGCTCGCCTGCGCCGAGAACCAGAGGTGCGAGTGGGCCTGCCACAGCAGGCCCTCTTCCTCCTCGCCCCCCTCCGCCCCATGGTGGCCGCCCTCTTCCACGCGCTCGCCGCTGCCCGTGGGAACCTTAGGGAAGAAATGGTGGGGGGGGTGGGGGGGAGGGGGGGAGAAGAACACAAGGGTCAGAAAAAGAAACAGGGAGAACAGCTGCAAGCAGCAACGCCTACGCGAAGTGTTAATTTCTTGCCTTCCAAATGAAAGGCAGGAAATTCCATATGGAAGCCTGATTAGTCGTGCCAGGAACAAAAAAGTACTTCGTTAACTAGGCTTGGGCTTAGTTAAAATATACGGCGAGTGCCTAGCCGCAGCCTTGTTTAAACAGTGATTTCTTTCTTCTTTCAATTTCCTTTTCCATAATAGCGGTTCTTTCTTTCTTTCTTTCTTTCTTTCTTTCTTTCTTTCTTTCTTTCTTTCTTTCTTTCTTTCTTTCTTTCTTTCTTTCTTTCTTTCTTTCTTTCTTTCTTTCTTTCTTCGTTTCTTCCTTTCTCTCCCTCTCTCTCTCTCTCTCTCTCTCTTTTTCTTCCTTCCTTCTACGCCTATTCTTTTTCTTCTCCCTGCCTCTATGTTGCCCTATCTTGGCTCCTGGCTTCCTTTGCCTCTTCTTTGTACCGATTCGCATGGGCTCCACGCCAAGGAATAACGTGAGGAATTTGCAAATCTCACGCGAAGGATAAGGCTGCTCAGCGCTCACACTTCCACACTCTCCTCCGGTAGGTGCACTTCTGGGCACCTGCCAAATTCTACGACTTCAGTCATTCGAAGGGCAAGGGTGGGCTCTCGAATTAAAAATAAACAAAAATGCAGCAAAATTCCGTTAGGCATCTAATAATTAAGAAAATATTACATCTACGAGAAACCCAAAGATAGAATCTTATAAACGAGCACCAGGAGCACAACAAGCACTCCGAAGGAAAGGAGTGATACTTAACACTATGCTTTCCGTCACACATCAAAAGAACAACGAAAATAATGTCCAAAGACGAATTTTAAGACAGGGCGAGGGCGTCAATGGAGCTGAATACTGCCTTGTTTGCTGTGACACCACACGTGCTCTGTCGTAGTGATCCATTCTCATCTAGGCGCTCACATAATTCTTTGCTGGGCCCCGCATCTGCATAAAGGCATCTCCATGAAGACCTCTCGGCAAACTTAATTTGAACCCAGTGTTCATTGATGCATCACCCGCCTAGAACACATTATGTCGTTGCCGCCAACTAAGGAGAACGAAGATGAACGAAGGAGACAAGCAGCTTTTGCTTGTACGCCTGCCCTAATTTGGCTGCACGCCTCAAGCAAATTACTATGCCTCATGATGCCTTGTCTCCACGCAGTTTTCAAGAAAAAAATTGCTAATCAAGATTTGTGGAGGCCTGCATTGAATAAAGTAAAAGAGCGGGTACACTGCACCATCCATGGCCACCACAAGAACTTTAGTACTAGGAATAAATGAAAAAGTGAAGATGTCAAAGTTGTTAGCGAACAAAAAACGTTAAAACACAACTTTAGATATACTCTTACTTCGCAGAGCTGACAGTATCTGGGCTCGGTTCTGCAGAGTCCCTCGCCCCATGAATTGCAGGTAAAAGAAAAGAGACGCCAAAGCAAATCAGGCACGTAGCCCCAGGTAATCTCCAGAGTGCTTCTCACGACACTTTGAAACTGCTTCTTTGGCGTCCGTGGGAGCGTGAGTTTGGCTTTTAAGGAGGCTGCATATTCTGCTTACACCGTGTTCAGGGCCGGGCATACCGGTGTAAACTGAATGGCGGCGTTTCGTGATGCGAACACAGACTTAACGAATAACGCCGACTGTAATTGAGATAAATGACCGCATGTCCTGGATATCTCCCTATACAGTGTAATACACTTTCCACCTTGTGCTTCTCTGAGACGAGACCCATTTGGAGCTACTGCTGAGGAGGCGGACCTTGGTTAGGGTGTAAGAATAAGAAGAGAAAGGGTCAGTGCAATTGGAAATAGCACAGAAAATTATGAAGAACGCAGAAGGTAAAGCAGTAACCTCAGCAACATTTTTATATATGAGTAAAGCATTCGACTCAGTAAATGGCAATCTTTTACCCAGAAAATTAAACCACTAAGTGATAAGAGGAATTTTACTGAAACTTTTAAAGGCCAGCTAAGCAACAGGCTCCAAATTACCAAAGCCGATAATAAAGTTTCCCGCATGGATTTTGTCACGACTGGTGTACCTGAAGGGTCTACCTTGGGGCCCATTCTCTTGCTGCTTTATATAAATGATACTGTTAATTTACCTCATATGAAAGACATCATAGTTATGCTGACGGCAGTAATGCTTTCTATGCTCGGAAGCATAGTAAGGTCACACAGGAAACGGCAAATGCTTGGAGGCAAGAGCTTTCGTTATATGGCTGAAATCAAATGAACTATGATTGAACGTAATAAAGCTAAGTAGATTTCATTCGGAGCAAAAAAACATTTACGAAGATAACAAGTTAGTCGTCACATTTAAACATGCTTGTTTTACTCAAGAAAATTCAATAAAACGTCTTCGTGAGAGGTTTGAAGAGTATTTTCTTAAGACGACAAATACGGACTACATTCGTCAAAGGATGGCCTGATCTTTAGTAGGCTTAATAAATATATTTAGAAAAGTGCTACCAGATAAGGTAAAATCGCAAAATTTATTATTCCCTCCCCCATTCTTACATGTATTATGGTTTCGGTTCATGGGTCTAACGCCCCAAAGCAACTCGGGCCATGAGGGAGGCCGTAGTGGAGGGCTCCTCGTAATTTCAACCACCTTCTTTAACGTGCAATTACACACCTTAGTACACAGGCATTTGGCCGCCATCAAAACGCGACCGCCACAGCTGGGACCGAACTCGCGTCTTTCAGGTCAGCTGTCGACCACTATAACCACTGAGCCGCCACGGTGGTTCACGTGCATTATAACTTACTTTTATAGGATACCACGAGCAATGCATATTAAATGCCGTTACACAAAATAAACACGATTTTCAGAAGCAATACTTGAATTTTTGCCCGGCTTATAATTTTCGGCACCATTTAGAACATTTATAATACCCGTACAAATGACGGCTTTCCGAAGCTTGCTTATCAGGCACCTCACTCACGAAGCCCTTACTGCTGAATTCTTGATTTTCGCGCGCCCCTCATAGAGCTCGAAAGGACACACCAAATAACTTTGTTACTTTATTACTTGTTCGAGATAGACTATTCGTTTTTCCTAGAGCAACCTAGTTTTCCTTTCCAGCTGGACATTTGCATTCAACCGTGTGGCCCAATGATTTATCTTCTCCTTTATACGTGCTTCATAAATGCGTAAGCCTTACCCTCCACAATCTTCCAAGTTTTGAGTCCTCCTCTACGTTTCTTTTTGTTTACTGGCTGCAAAAAACTTCAGAAGGAAATTGTAAAAATTGCTCCGGTCTAGTGTCTTCTAAGACGACCGTTCCTAGCCAGGTGTTTGTAGCACCTTTAGCGTGCTCGTCCTCGGTTTTTGTAACTCATAAACTCAATCAAATAAAGGAATAAAGTTTATTCCTGAATTAAGGCTGATATGCCCCGTGTTGCTATATGCTTGGTGCACAGAGTATAAATAATGCAGAGGATATAAAATGAAGGTTTAGCAGAAAATTAAAAAGGCACAGTTTCTTTACATTTTTGAACAAACTCTTCGCTTCATTGATCAACTGATTTGTTGACTAAAAAGTTAAGGCACTGGTAACTTGACAAACATTCCAATGACGAAATGATTTAGGATATGTCAAAGAATAGCTATTGCCCTTAAAAGTTCTGTTAGAAGATCATGTGTACTATCCCATTTTTTTATGCTTTTCAAAAAGGAAAAGTTTTCGGCCACGGGATGTAACCAACCCGAACTAAAGTTTTCTGGCCATACCTCGCTGAGTATATCACTCTGTAACGACACGCAACAGTTCCGTAGCCATTCGATACGGCAAGGTGAAAGTACCGCGTATATCCCGCCTTGTCTTTCACCGCAAAAAATGTGCGCATAACTTCTAACGCCTCAAGTGGCGTCCGATATAAAGCGTCTCTCCGGCTTTTAGGCTTCGGCTTGACAAATTTTTCACGCCGGCGCCCTCTTCTTCGCAGAAACTTCGGTACGTCGGCCACTGGACGATATCGCGCAGCACAATGCGCACGGCCCGCTGAGGCTTGACAGCGTATCCAAGGTCAATGGAGTGCCCCGTTCGTCAAGCGCCTCGTTGTGGGTAGCCCACTGTGAATACGCCGTGCTTCTTACGTCCCGCATGCAGCTCATTTTCAGTTTTCGAGGCGTGGCTTGGCTGATCGGCAGTGTACTTGGTGTGCCAGATGGTATTGGTGTGCTGCTGGCTTCACAAAGCCAAGGTTTCAGAGCGGTACGTGGGACGTGAAAACGCAGAATTGTTTTCGTTCAACAATGGTTGACCAGAACGCGGTTACGCTTAAAGCAGTTGCATCGCGTATCGAAGTGTGTCGGGTATGAAGATTTGTTGGGTATCAAAGCACTTTAACATATTTCCGGGTATGTTGTCAGACATCACTTACGGCTGTGACGAAGCCATGGCTATAACGAAAAGATCGCGCCCTCTTTCTCCTTTCATTCTCTTTATATTGGCGGGACCTCTGCAGCTGAACGCTTTTATGACAAGGTTTGACCATTGAGTTAAGCATTACTCCATAATTACGTGTGACAAGACGACGTATTCTTGTTTTCTTACCCGTTCTCCTGGCCAAAAAGTCATTTTAACGCGACAGCGTTAAGGTCCCTATATCGCAGTAAAACCGGCGTCGTTAGCCATGACCGAAAAATTCACGAATAATCCCTAGAGAAGCAACTTAGGTAGGAGGTGGGCAATGTAGGTCACGTGACCTTCTCAAGTCATCCCAGCCTGCCCACAGGATTGCCCACCGCCACGTACCTCAAAGCCCGATACGGTGACCACTGATCCATGGAGACAGTTGGCGCCATTCCTTTCGCAACTCTCTCAGAGGCTTCACGTCAACCTTTTCATTTCGCGAGGTGGGAGGCTAATAGTGCTTTCGCACTAAATAATTTTTTGCGGCACGATGAACATGCACACGCTGAATATGCGCGTCATGTTCCAATCGCTGTTTACAGGACAGACAGCGTCACTCTTTATCGATAAATATGACGCAGCTGCAACAGATGGCGCCACTGTGCATGCGTTGATAGTACCTGCGTTAAAGCCCAGGTGGCGAAGCCTACCACACTTACTCAAAGCAGAAATGCAACTACCATTACCATCGCCTCATCATCCTCGATGTCCGGCACGTTCATGCTACAACTGTGGCGCCAAGTGAAAGGGCATATGTCATTACAATGATTGTAATCATACCTTACCCTTTATCTCTTCGTCCAGAGCTTCCACGTGCTCGGTGGCAATGGTTTACGCATATAGCGAAACTAGATGACCCGAGATTTAGGAACAGACATTTAGTTTGGGAATTATCCGACCGCTGCGACTGCGTTTCGATGGAGGCGAAACGCTAAGGCGCCCATGTGCAGTGGTGGTGGTGGTGAAAACTTTAATGGACACAGGTGAGTTTAGGACACGCAGGTTCTTGGGCCCCCGCACGACCCCACTGCACTCAAACATTCATGTCCCGGAGGCTCATGACGCTGGCAGCCCGGCCTGTGTGATGGCTTGTTTGGACGGGTCCTCGGAGCGCAGTAGGGTGATGTCAGTGCACGTTAAATATCCCCAGGTGGTCGAAATTATTCCGGAGCCCTCCACTACAGCCCCTCTTTCTTCCTTTCTTCTTTCACTCTCTCCTTTATCCCTTCCCTTACAGCGCGGTTCAGGTGTCCGCCGATATATGAGACAGATACCGCGCCATATCGTTTCTCCAAAAACCAATTTATATTTATTTAGAAAAAGGTTAGCCTACATTGTCAATGGCTGCATTATGCGGTCGTACGTGAAGGTGGCTGCACATGACGACGGCAAAACACGTATCTAAAGTGACAGAAAAGCATGCAAATGCCGCGTAGCATCCAGCAGTGAAGGTTGCTCACCGAGTACGCTTAAATCGTCGCTGCGAATAGAGAAACCGGTAATTTCGGCCACACGTCAAGCTCCGAAAGCAGCTGGCAGACTGAGCGTGGTTTCCAGCTCAATACACAGAAGCACGGGGACTTGCTGAGCCGCATTCAAAAAGTGTGAATAGCCCTACTTATGACCCTAGCTTTTACGGCAATCCTGCAAGGAATTTCATTCCTACATGTATTTTTTACTACGAGATATACTAGTAATAATTCGAAAAAGTTATCGAGTATCTGGTCCTGCTTTATTTATCGAGTACCTGGTCCTGCTTTATTTATGGCAGAAATAAACGTAAGTAATAAAGCCAAAGTAGGTTTTTCAGAACTGAAGTACACGAAGCTACGCAGGCCAATATCGAGCGAGGCCAGTGGGGCTTCTCACCTTCCTGTCGTTGATGTACCAGGTGAGCGAGGCGTTGGGCTTGCTCGGCCCGTAGGAGCACGTCAGGTTGACCAGGTCCCCGAGCTGGTACTGGCTCCGCAGGCCCCTAATGACCGGGTCCTCCGGGGGCAGCACTGTGGCAAGAGAGACAGGCCGCGGGGCAGTGAGGAGAGCCCTTAACGAGCGCCCGGGCCAATGCGGGTGCCGCGCTGTGCGAAGGCTTCACGTAGAGCAACGAAAAAAGATGGAGACAGGGTGTTCATGAAATGCAGAAGGCCAAACAGATGCCAAAAACAACTCATGCATTCTCGTTTGCACAATGTCTGCTCTGTCCTTGCGAAAGTTTCATGAAGGAAAAACATCTAGGAGTCCCTTGGACTGAGGGCCCCGCCCACGAAGACCGACCCCACAATCAGCCTTTCTAAAAATAAAAAAACGTTTTCACCGCCTCCGTCATCTCTGCAAGCTACGGTAGCTGCCATTATAGACGAAGCTGCATGCATGTGAGGCCTACGCAGGATGGCTAGACAACGTCAAGTTGATCAACCCGGCCTCGCCCTATACGATCTGCTAGTTACCGTAGTTGCTATACTCGAGGACAACTTTTTTGGCAATGCAGGAGAGGCTAAGCAGGGTAAGAAGGGACAGGCTTTGGTCCCCGTGCCGTGAGGCAGTGGGTTTTTCGTTGCTTGGGCTAGGGTGGGGGAAGGGTGAAAGAGGGGAAGTTGGAGAAGCGGTGCGGGGTCTCTAGAGCTGAGCAGCCTACTCCCCTCGGCACGGGAACAAAAAGCCCCGTCTCGCTCCCTTTAATGCCTAACCCTTGCTTCGTTGCACCCCCCCTCCCCTCCCCCCCCCCCCCCCAAAAAAAAAAAGTTGTTCCCGAGTATATAGCGCGACTACGCCGGGCAAACCTTGGTCTCGGGTTCGATTGCAGAACAAGGACGAATTTTTCTACAACTGCGAAGCTGCTGAAGAAGATGCGTAGCTTTTCTATGTATCCGTCGGACGCTCATGCGAATACTAAAAAGTAGTTATTCCCTAATAGGTGAGTTGTTGTTGTTGTTGCCTTAGTGGCATAACTTGTATATCATTTGCTCGCGACTGTAGCATCGTAGTCGCTGTGTTCAATCTAATAGTTTTGCGCTTTGAAGTGCTCGGCTACAGTAGTGCTGCAGCTGTGGACATCCAGTGGATATGGATGAGTTAAGAGAGAAAAGCCCGCCTGACTGCCCAACGGCGGCTTTATGCACTCCCAAAAGGCGGTGAGGAGGAGGCCAAGATGGATGAAATCGGATGAACGAGATGGCACCTCTTACGCCGAAAGCAGCGTGGGGCACTAAGCGCGATGCGCAATGCACAATTGTTTTCACAATACCCTGAAAGCTGTTCAAGTCGTCGTTGTTGTTGTCAACGTCAACTAACGGCGAGGGCGGAAACTGTGCAAGAACCCTCTTATGTTACGTATGGCATCAAGACTGCCAGGACCGAGACCCTCGACGTTCTACGTCACACTAGCGGTATTACAGGACGTGCTACGTCCACCGCTATGGACGAGGGTGGCGCTGGTGAACACTCTCATGGTTCGCTTACAGGCAAAACATAAATACCCACGAAAGCAGCAGATTGGACAGCCGTCGCCGTAGCTCAGTTGGTAGAGCGTCGGACATGATATTCGGAGGTCGTGGGTTCGGATCCCACCGGCAGCATGGTTGTTTTTTCTCCTACTTTGTAAGTAATTTTCTTTAAACCAATTCGCTGGCACTACAAATTACAAAAAAAACAAATTAGAAACATTCCTTTATGCACCTTGGTTTCGGTGACTGTTGGCTTCCTGAATGTGTTTGTCAAACGAGCACCTCATTTTGTTTGCTTTGTCTGCTAATAGCTTAACGGAGGTCTCGGTTCTGGCAGACTTGATGCCATAGTAGATAGCATAAGAGGGTTCTCACACAGTTTCCGCCCTCACCATTAGATGACGTTTTACGTCACACTAGCGGTATTACTGGACGTGCTACGTCCGCCGCTATGGACGAGGGTGGCGCTGGTGAACACTCTCAAGATTCGCTTACGCGCAAAACATAAATACCCACGAAAGCAGCAGTTTGGACAGCCGTCGTCGTAGCTCAGTTGGCAGAGCACCGGACGCGATATTCGGATGTCGTGGGTTCGGATCCCACCGGCAGCATGGTTGTATTTTCTGCTGCCTCATAACTAGTCTTCTTTACGCGACATGTTAATCTAAGTATTATTCTCCATTTGATCGGGTCTACAAATTAAACAAAAAAATGAAACATTCCCCTATGCACTTTTTTTTAAAGAAAGATTTTTTCAGGACATCAATGATGGGCGAAGGTGTGATGAAAGATGTAGTAGTGATTAAATTAATGGAAAAAAAACTAGCTGATTTGATGAAGTCCAGTAGAGAACGATGGTACAGTCCCTGCGTCAAGGCAAGATATGAAGCAGGGTTGCTTGGTGAAAGGCCCGTTGCCTTTAGGTGCCGGATCCTTGTAGGCTTGAGAGCTGGGCAGTCCCACAGTATGTGATGAAGGTCGGCTTCAATGTCCTCGTGTTTACATAACGGACACCCAGGCCGAGGAAACAAATCTCGGTACTGAGACCACTTCCGAGTGACGGCAGGTGTGAGGGCAACCCCGACCCGGATCCTTCTAAGCGCAACCTCCTCAGCACGGGTACGACCGCGGGGGAGGCTTACCGTGCTTGGAGGGATGAGAGCACGTGTGCGGCGCCGGAGGAGTTCCTTTCTTGATGAAAGGAGCTTGAAGTTGTCCAAATGAAGGAGCCGAGGTAATGATGAGCCTGGAGTCGCGAGGCAGGTCGCTAAATCTGCCTGGCTTTGAGAAGTCAGCAGATCCCGTGGGACCCACTCAATACGTACTGGCTGCGGGATGCGTGCCGCGAGCCGGTGGATGTCCTGACATATTGTTGGACAGCAGCTAACACGTCGTAGCAGCCGGACAACTTGAAGGGCGTCAGTGCGGATGACAACGCGGGCCGCAGGGAGCATAGTTATGTCGGCCACGGAGCAGAGTGCTTCTTGAAATGCAACGAGCTCAGCACAAAAGGACGAAGGGGGTTCCGTAAGCTGAAACCTAGAGGTTTGATTCCGGGTCTGCACGGACAGTAGACTGCTGTTGTTGCTTCGCAGGCTTGTATGCTTGCGTCTACGTAGACAACAATGGATATTTCATGGAGGCAAGCATCTTGTTCTTCAAATTTCTGGCGAAGCAACGATGCCGAATTAGCAGATGTTGGTCGGCGATTATCTGTTGGCTTGTCGTGGCTGAGCTGGACAAACTTCCATGGGGGAAGAACTGGCGTTGGCGGCTGAAGAATGGAGTGTGACGTTGCATAAGTCCTCAGTGCATGCGTGGAGTGCGATAGACTGACCTTAAGGCTGCGCGCATCATGGCGCTGCTGCACCAGCTCACCAATGGTATTGCGCTGCGCATTCTCTCGTAAAGCTATGACCGGTGTGATGCGTGGAAGCCACGTAATGGTCCTCATAGCCTCTCGGTTCACGGCTTCAAGGCGATCCCATTGGACTCTTTTAAGATGTTGAAACTGGGCCTGATAAACAATACGTGGCTGCAGAACTGCCCTCACCAATTGCCGTGCAACGAACGAACCTGCGCCACCCGTTTTAGGAGAAATTCTTCTAATCAAGCCCAAAGTCTGAATAGCTTGCCTTTTTGCCTGAGAAAGCCATGCAGTCGCTGATCCTGATTGGTGAATCGTTAAGCAAAGGATTTTTATACTCGGACTGTCCTGTAGTGAGGTGCCTGATAGACAAAGACGGATTGGACTTGCAGTAAGTTTACGGCGTCCCCAGCGGTTGGCTACCGACGTGTATGCTGTTTTATGCACGGAAAGCTGAAGTCCGATGGATGATGCGTAATTATAGGTAACATCCAAGGAAGATTGAAGGGCAGGCTACTGAGTACGCAGATCTTGGTGAGTACTCCACACCGTGATGTCATCGGCGTACTGCAGAAATTTTATATCACGTATGTTATGTAAGCGCCAAGCCAGCGGTATGAAAGCAATATTAAATAACGTTGGCGACAGTACTGATCCCTGGGGCACACCGCAGAGAGGAACAAATGATCCGACTGCTTCGCCGCTGAGGCATATTGCAAATTTTCTGCCTTCCAAAAATGATTCAACAGAACTACGCACTCTCAGAGGGAGATTAAGCATGTCGATGGAGTTCAGAATGGCTGCATGACTGATGTTCTCATATGCCTTTTCAACGTCCATTGCTAAAACGGTACGCACATTGCGGCCGCGGGTAGATGTCAAAACTGCAGATGCAAAGACAGCCAACCCGTCATCTGTACCAATATATGGACGAAAGCCAATCTGTGCGGGGTGATAAAAACCGTGCTGCTCTAGCCATCACGACAATCGTGTGGCTAGCATTTTCTCCGCCAACTTGCACAGCGTAGGAGTTAAGGAGATAGGTCGCAAGTTGGCGAGGTCTGTCGGAGGCTTTCCTGGTTTCGGGATAGGAATCACGACTGCGGATTTCCGGCTCTCGAGCACGACGCTATCCAGCCATGCATTGTTTATGGTGCCAAGTAGTTGAAGGAGTGAAGCACTACTCAGGTCCTTGTACACCTCGTACTGAATATTGTCTGGGCCGGGCGCTGTTTTCCGCTTCGCATAATCTATTGCAGCCAGCACCTCAGGCATAGAGAACGGACACGCAATTCCATCTGCATCGACATCAGACAGCGTTTGATATACATGCGCTGGGATACCTGCCATATTTAAACTAGCGGCTGAAGAAGGCACAGCATCGTATCTTGGAAAAAACTTTCGCGCTGCTTCTTTGGCGAAATCATCTGGCGACAAGTTAGCCGCGAAGCATGCGGTTGCTGCAGCGTCAGTCTAACGACAACCGTGTTTCATTGTACGGAATGTTCACCAGAGAGAGAAATTCGATGATTTTGCACAAAGTGGTTCGCACCACACATGCCACTACCGTCGAGAGGTCGTGTTCATATTTGCGTACCTTAGCTGTAAGATAGTGCAATCACGTATGTGCCTGCGACGAAGTAGCGTCTCGCGTAGCAGCCAGCTCGGCTTGACGGCGTGCCGCCCACAAGTTGAGAAGGCCGAGGTCTGGTGCCGGTCGACCAACATCAGTCCAGGTGGTAGTTGTACCACGTTGAGCGCTGCTTGTATGCGCGCAACAAGAATTGGCGAAGAACTGAAGAGAGATTGTCCAGACAGGAGCGAAAACTGTCCCAGTTGATCACAGAACATTTGTAGCGTAAAGGCCGTAAATGTGAGGTGTGAAGACCGATGATGATATGGTGATGATCACTACCCCAGAAATCTGGCTCCATGTGCCAGGAGGGAGTACCCGGACCCGACCACCACGTCGTCTGGAGCATAGGAAGCACTGCGAGTTTGACACACTGGCCGTGTTGCTGTCCCAGGATGGTTGAGCAGCACAAACTGGGCATCCGTGAAGGAGTCCCGCACACGCCTGACACGAGGGCTCGAAGTGGGGTACCCCCAATCCTGGTGAGGGGCGTTAAAGTTGCCTCCGACTAAAATCGGACACCCGGGATACTGCCGGCGGACACTTATTAACCAGCCAAGATTAATACGGAAGGAAGCGCCAACGGCTGGTCTAACGTAAAATGGAACGACCACAACAGTTCCCTTCTTAAATTTCGCAGCCACTGCCACTACCTCTTGATACGACGTGCAACAGTTTTCGAGAGCAAGGCGTACATGGGGAAAACGTCAGGTTGGACAACTGGTTAATCATAAAACGGAGCAAAGATGTCACAGAGTTGTCCAGTGGCAATGCGGTGGTCTAGGAAGAGGCGGCAGGAGAGGACACTGGTGGGCGGCAGGAAGGCGATGTTGCTGCGCCATTGATAGATGCGGCGGATGATTCCGCTGCCCGTCTACGTCGAGCGAGCAGTTCACGGTGTTACCGGAGCTTGGTGACCTCCGCTAAAAGACGTGCGATTTGTTAGTAGACCGCGGCCAAATCTTTCTGCGGTAGTTCAGGCATACTGCGCTGTTTTGTTGGCTGTTTTCGGAGGCGTTCTTTTCGCACAATATCGTTAGAAGGCTTCTGAGCTGAAGGATCATGCTAGGTGTGCTCAGGCAGCTCCGGCCACTCGTCATCATACCACTGGAGAGCTGCCAACCGATTGGATGTCTGCAATGAGGTTGTACTGCCATGTATTGGCCAATGCTTAGTCATTCGACGACGAGCCTTTTGTGTTGCCTTTTGTTTTGTCGGACAGCTTGGAGATCTTATCTCGTGGTCGTCGGATTTGCAAAGGCCGCATCGATAAGCCACTTTTTTTTCCGATGTGCTTTCAGCGGCAGCAGTGAAGGGGCAGGATTTGTGCATATGCCCATTACGGAAGCAGTTATAGCAATATACCGCACTCGGTTTATATGGCCGAGGCCGTAAAATACAGCCATAATGGTTCAGACGAGCTGGTCGTGTCAGAGGGCCTTGCAAGGTGAATATGCAGGAGCGCCCCTTTCTAATGCGTCGGGCCTTGACACGGCGCGTGGGACAGTACAGCTCACGCTCGAGTGCAGTTTGATCCTCAGTGATATCGACGTTGTAGACGACGCAGCGCTACAAGTCGGAGCCTTCAACTAAGTAAACTTGTACTGGCACTGAGATTTCGCTTGTTAGCGAAATACTCCTGAGCGTTTGCAGACGTTCTACGGCAGTCTAGGTCGGAAGCCACACTGGTGTTGGACTTTGTCCTGGCTGTGAAGCCCCAAAAACCTTTGATTCCGAGGCAGGCGTCCAATTTAGCTTGTATGATCTGGTTTGGTATATCCGTGAGGCTTTTGTTTGCCAGTGATTTAATGGTCACTTTGTAAGAAGACGATCCGTTCGTAGACTCAACCTAGTTCTCGATCGTGAGACAAGTGCGCTTGCCTTGGGATCCATCACTTGCTGAAGATGGAATCAATTGGCTGTCGTTTGAAGGACGTTTGTGAGATGCACGAGGGCACTTTTCACGGGTAGAGGTGCCGATAAGTTCATTGGAATGCTCGGTTCATCATGTCGTGCGGTTTGAGGCCCATCTAAAAGTGTAAAGCTGATGGCCATTGGCCCTGGGGGCAGATCACTTACGAGCAGTTCGGCATTTCCGGAAGCCAGAAGAGGTGCATCTGCCGATGAACCAGGCGCACAAAGCTGGACCTGGCGCCGCTAATCAGGTGTCGACTGCGTGGCAGGTGCTGCCACGAGAGGCGCCGGCAGGGCTACCTCCGCCAGCGTGGCAGCGGAGGCACTAAGCCTAGCGTCAGTGCCCAGCTCAGCTGCAATCATGCATGGTTCCCCGGAGGCTTCAGACAGTGAGAGGGCGTCTGGAGCTTCTTCAGAAGGCGAGGATGCACTTCTCTTCAAATGATGGCTTCCTTCATATGTTTGTCAAACGAGCCCCTCATTTCATTTGCCTTGTCTGCTAATACAGAGGGTAGACAGAAGTAAATTACAAACAAAAGGAGCAAGCAAGGCAAAGAAATGAACAGGCATTGCATCTGTCATATAACTCAATAGCAGGCTTACATTGCTCTACAATGGTCAGTGCAATCAAGGACCTAATACTGTCATGACAAAAGAAATGTAAGGGCAGATTTTTCAAACAGTTCAATAAATAGAAAAGCTGTTCACAGCGCACTAACCAATGGATGTCCGATGCATCCTGGCCAAATGCGAGGAACACGCAATCCGTGTTGTTGCTCACAGTATGACTCTAAATTTTAAGCTTTTATGGGATATCTAACTATTCACGCCCTCGTAGTTTTCGACAGAAACAGAACAGATTTGCCAATAAACGCTACGCGAAAAAACTCAAGAGGTTAGATATATTCCCATGATGGCGAATCGTTCCACCTAGCTTGTAAAAATAAAATTTTGCGACATCTGCTGATGCAACTTTACTCACCACATCCAGAATTTCAACTCGCAATTTCTATATCCAGGGGGACATGATGCCACGAAAAAGAGAACGCTGTCACCATTACTGTCGTCAAAGCTTCCCGATGCTAAATCTCCCAGTACCTGGCATTCGTAAACTAGCTGAGAGAACTTAATGCCGAAGCGCGACGTGCTTCAACGCAACGTGAGGCCGCCTATGACGCACTAGCGACGACCTCTGCGTTTCAGATAACAACGAAGTGAGGAGGAGCACATCGTCGAGCACAACAAGGAAACCACTACGAAAGGCCCAGAAGTTGCGAGCACGGAAGCGACAGCGTGATTCCGACGCGAAAAGAGGAAATCGGAGAATGTTAGAGACTAAGCATCCACCATGACAAAGACATCCTGCAAGGGAATAAAAGAGTCACATTAGTGTTTCAAAATGTACCCTCGCCGTGAGCTTTACACGACGACGGTACGCTCCGCTAAACACGACGTCAAAACACGTTAGCTTCAGTGGAGTGAGCACATTCATTCGCAAATAGGGCAAAGAAACGTCATAGATTTTTGTTCTTTTTTGCATTATGCCCCCATCACTCCGCCAAGGGAGTCATACTATACACCATAAAATAAATGGTCCAGGCAAAACTCTGTCGAGCTCGGTCAGAAGACGCGCAGATTAAGCTGTAACGTGTGTTTTGCAAAACAAGAGCCAGACGTTCGCCCTACACGCAGCGACCCAGCGAGAGTAATTCAATTTCGGGTCGCACGTCGCCGCGACAATGAAGGGGACAACAACGCGTGGGGTAGCAGTCGAATGGGGCGGTGGTGCTGTAGCCGCGAGTTCACTCAACAAAGGGTTTATTACATCCCTCCTCTCCCTCTTTTTCCGTCCCTCTTTCCCTCACGTTCGCAGCGCCCCAAGAACACTTCTCGCGGAAAGCACCGCGATGCGGGACAGTGCAACGCTAATGGTGCTCGGTGTTGTCGGTGGACGTGACCTTGTCCAATAGCTGGTGGGCCATCAAGCATGCCGCGCGCGCGTTGTTGGCCGCACGGAGCGCTGCAGTGACCGGAGCGGGCGAGGGGCCCCTGCTCTGCTGATTTGCCCGTCGGAATAGCTGAAAAAGAAAAACACGAAAACTCACTCGGGGTTATCTCTTCCCAGCATGAGATCAGTTCTACAGCGACAGCTGTTAAGGGCACGTTTCCTGGGCGTGCGGTGTCGGCGTAACACGAAAGAGTGCTAGGATGAAAGCGGAAGTGGAGTGTGAGCGAAGCTGGTTCATCGCATCCGGTTGATAGGTCAGCATGCAGTGATGTGACTCATAACGTCGCAGCAAAATGTCAGCCTAAGTGGTCCGAATCCAGTAACGGTACGAGGGAGCGCGTGGTGACGTCACATGTACTTTGCAAGAGGGCAACACAAATGATAACGAATAAGCGTTGTTATATTAAGCACCGCAAATACAGCAGTAGCTGAGTTTCGTGTTACACAGTATAACCATCCTGTGAACTTTTCCTGTGTTTGAGTTGGGCGGAAAGCGTTTCAAAAAAGCGTGCGCGTTATATGCATCTCTTACAAAGAACGAAACTGCCATGGGTGAATTGCATTTCTTAAAATTTTCCCGAAGCAGCCGCCGCATAAAGAAACCAGCCAGCTTGTTGTTTTCTCAGCATCACTTTGCCCAAAGGTTTTCAAGATTCGCCTTTTTTCCTTGATTGATCTGATTAAGAGGTTTCCAATGGAGCGTCGTCTACAAACAGAATGCCTCTGTCGTTCTTGTTAGCGATAACACGTAGCATCTGCCGAGCTATTGTGTCCTTAATTCTACCGAGTTATTATGTCTCTGGTGCCCTTAATAAAGGCGACAAGAAGAGATTGTTTTCTCGCCTCTGAGAAGGCGTTGGCGGAAAAACGAAGCCTTGTTGCTGCGCTATGGATCATAACGCCGTGTCTCAGAAAGGCGCGTGCGCTTCTCTTGCGCCCAATGCTACGTTCGCCTAAGAGTTCTTGCGTAAGATAACCGCGGCTCGTTTCGCTCACTGTAAGCGACCACTGCCGGTTCACCGTAGCTTCCTGTTCGAAGAAGAGCAGATTTAAGCATTCGTACAAATTCTGAAATCTGTTTCGCAGAGACAGCTCGACAAGGAACGTCCTCGGTGACGTAACCAAAGACTCCTGTGTTCATCTCGTGGACGGTGAAAATATTCTCCGCGCCGTAAGCGCCAGGGGGGTCGAGGCACCCTCAAAAATGTGCCATCGGTCGTCACGCGGTCCATACGCGCCCAGATGGCACAACGTCAGGGAATGGATAGCGGTACATAATTATCGCTGTAAATTCTCTGTCCAGAGGAGCGGAGAACTTTTTCCAAGACCTTTTTTACGAGAAGTGCGCTCTAATGGAAAAGCGCGCGCGCAAGGTCTTCGGTATAAGAGAAACGGCTAGGGAGAATTCCGGTCGCAAACACTAGGCACTAAACTACTCAACCTAGAACGGTCTTATGCTGCAGTAGGATTCACACCTCTCCACCTCCCGGGTGGCGCTCCCAGTTCATGCGGCACATATTGAGACCACATGGCACTGTCCGTCGAAGCAGTCGCGGCTCACGTTATCTGGCTGCAGCCCTGCATCGCTCTCATTTATGTGTTTTATGTTCCTATGTCCGCCCTAAGTAAGTCGCGCACAAGCCTTACTCACTATCTGAGCTCTCCTTCATGTGATTACGAAGGGATTGGAGTGCAGAATAGGGAGTATGTTTCGATTTTTACAGCTGGAAGACTCAGTACGAACCTCCTGTCGTATAGCCATGCAAATTCGACGTTGCAAGGCAATAGCCGGGATGTTTTAAAGTAGGGCGCCTTCAAAATCGTTGGCACGAAAGCCAGTGTACCCGATCGAGATTATGTTCCTGGTTTTACAGCTGTCTTGTAAGTGCGGTAATCTACTAGGCCTAAATTAGTAACGATAACCACTCGGCCGAGACGGTTGCATACTGCGTCCTTTAACTGGCGTCTTAGCGCGAACGTTCTTTTCACGGAAATGTGTCTGAATGGGTTGTATATCCCGGGAGTCACACAAGGGGCGCTCCGATTGCAAATCGGCTGCCGGGCCGTGCCCAGAAGACAAAGAGAGAAGCATTGCGCTGCTGCATCCTCCTGCGAGATTGGAATATGCTACCAGAGACCCAAAACCCAACTGAGAGGAAATAACTGTCTCAGAAATCGACAAGAAACGTGTAATCCAGTGTTAAAACAATAAAACAACGCTACTGTTACGTACGGCAAAATTTGTCTCAGCCGTAGTCGCGTCCAGGTCGACAGTATGTTATGAAGGCCGCCTTCCGGCTGTTCGTTTTGCAGACTACCGCTGTTTAGGTTTCCATCATCGTTGAATGTCGCGTTGCACGCACAACGCGGAACAATTCCGCCAGGTTAGGCGTTGCGGGAGCGCTGCATAATGAGAGGCATTTAACCAATGACATGGTCATAAAATTTATTCCTACAGCAGGAGCTTTTATTCATTCACTTCCTGACAAGATGAACACAAAAGACACGCTAACTCGGCAGCGTAGCTTGAAGGGAAGTGGAAACAGCTAACCCCGCGCGTTTAGCGTCGGCCCGTATCAGAAGGCGAAGCAAAGAAGGGCAATAAATAGACTGATCTTCGACCAGCGGCTGCTCAGTTCGCGCAGAAGACGTATGCGATACGCATCCGCAGAAGGCACACTGAATGGTCGGGCCTTTCGGCGGCGCCCATTCAGGACAAATAAAGGAACCGCGTCCATTAATCCGTCAGGGGCGGCTTCCTTCGTAGTTGATTAAAAGCAGGAGGAATCAATCACACCAGGCTGCTTCGGAAGAAGGAGCGCGTGCGGTGGCGTTGTCGGCGACAGGGAGACTGATGCCGGCCGGACAGGCCCAGGGTTCAAGGCTGGGACTACTTCCTCGTCCGGAGCCCCCTTCCCACACAAAAGAGCCACGATGGCTGCTTTAGTGCAGGACTCTGCAGGCCGCTGCATCGGCGCCTGCAGCGCCACCCCCGCCGGAGACCCCTGCTTTCCACAAGCGTTGTCTCCGTTTGGCTTCCATGGCTGGTCAGTATTCCGTTTCTTTAAGCGTTCTGAAGCCGCCGAATGCATGCAGACGAGTACGTTGGCGAGCAGCTTTAGCGACTGCCGGCGCTTATCGTTCATTGATCAAGGATGCCGAATTCTTCAGATTCACGGGTCTTCCATTGTAGCAATATCGAGTACTCTTCAGTGAAAGGCGCAAAAACGAGCTATTTCATTATATGAGAATTATGTACATGTCACAAACTCCCTGCTGCCTAATGAAAATGCATACGTGCCACTGAATACCAGAGCCTTTCCAGCGATGAATTTGAGAAGAGTAAGTTGCTGGGCTAGCTGGTTTTCAGACTTCATGGAATAAGTAGCGCTTGCAGAAGAGGACAGTGAAGGAAAAACGACACTCACAACTGCACTGAACTTCTGAAAAAGTTCATTTGCGCCTTTTATGTGCCAAAAAAAAAGACACGCCCACGCGCACCTACTACAAGAGGCATCAGCAGGAGGCCTGAAAAAAAAAAAACCAAAAACAGAACACAAAAACCGCTAATCGTGATACGGTAGCCTGAAGCGTTTATCACCCCAACAAAACAGAAGCAGAAATCGCGACCACAAAGTCACGAGAAAGCGTGGCCAAGGCCGGGTCAATAAAAGTCAACTAACACGGGTATGACGAAAAAAGGCTAAAAGCAGGTAAAAATCCGTTAACAATGCATACGTGTAGACAAGATGGAAGGTAAGAAACTGCGGCAGAAAACACGATCAAAAACGTGGCCATGGCCGAGTCTAACAAAGCTATGGAAATAATAAAGTTAAAAGAATAATAATAATAATAATAATAATAATAATAATAATAATAATAATAATAATAATAATAATAATAATAATAATAATAATAATAATAAAAGCATAATTCATGAATGACTAAAAGCGGGTAAAAATTCCTATGGCATATGGGAGGCCACTATTAACAAGGCCTAAAACATGATGAGGTGACAGCTAAAAAGCTGCTTTGTAATGCCTTTAAAGGAAATGTGGAGAAACCCAGGCCAAGGACCAGAGACCTAATTATATTGATCTAGAGAGATATGAAGTTTCTTTTTTCAAAACGGCTATGATGGCGTGCCAGCGCAGCCAATTTTTAGCTGTCAATGATGGATGCCTCAGTTATTCCATGAGTCCGCTGTTTCTTGCTTTTGGTCATTATTGTTGTGCCAGCGAAGTTCGCAGGTTGATGTCTGCAGGGTGAGCAGTCACGGCAGTGGAAAACTAAGTTACTAGATCTTTGGTTATGCTATTGAAGTCTTTTGTTGTTGCATCGCTCCCTCTGCCCCTGGGCGAGGGTATTCCTTGCCACAAGATAGAGGGATGCAATATACGGCTAACGTGGTGCATGAAACAAAGCGATCGCCGAGTCTAATTGTGCATTCTTGAATTGCGCAATCGCAAGGACGGGTGCGTTAGCAAGCTATTAAAAGCCCTTTTCGGAAAAGCAAACTCGTGTCTCTCTGGATCAATTAGGCGCCGCTGTGGCTCAGTGGTTATGGCGCAAGGCTGCTGTTCCGAAAGACGCGGGTTCGATCCCGGCCGCGACGGCCGAATATCGATGGAAGCGAAATTCTAGAGGCCCGTCTACTGCGTCTACTGTGCGACGTAAGTGCGCGTTAAAGAAACCCAGGTGGTCGCAATTTCCGGAGCCCTTCAATACGGCGTCCATCATAGCCTGAGTCACCTTGGGACATTAAACACTATAAACCCAAGCCTATATAATTATTGTCTCCTGACCTTGACCTGAGTTTGTCTGCATACATTTGAAATGCGTTTAAAACCAACTCTCTTTTTAGCTATTGGACGTTAATTGTTACCTCGCATATACCATATCGATTGTTTCCGCCCGTCTGCGCCCGTGTAATGCCCGTCTTTACTCCCATGAATTATGCTTTTAGTTTTTTTAGCGTCATAGCTGTGTTATTTGTGTTTTCTGTCGAAGTCTTTTACCTTTAATCTTGTCTTCACATGAAGATTGTTAATGATTGCGTACCTGTTTTTAGCCTTATTATCATCACAGCTGCGTTAGTTGTTGTCTTCTAATGACTCGACAGTTGCCACGCTTTCTCCTAATTTGGTTGTCGCGTTTTTCACTTCTGGTTTGTGTAGGTGATAAACGCTTCAGGCTTTCATTTCACGAGCAGCTATTTTAGAGCGCTGTTCTTAGGCGCCCGTTGGTGGATTGCGCGTCGTAGTCGTGGGCTTTTGCGTTGTCGGCGTAAGACTCCACCTGACAACCGTGGCAGGCAGTAGTAGGGTGCTTCAATGCCAGCCCGCCGTTCCCGGGTGGAGACAACTTAAGCGATGCCGCCATATTGAATCACAACTGGCCTCTCCCATGTACCGCGAAATGCTCGACTGGTAGCCCAGTGTAGCTCCAGCTGCAAAAGGCCGTTCAAGTTAAAGCATTTTGAAGCACGCCGAGAGCATGAACGGCGCCGTTACGAACGCTAGCGCCGCTGATCCCGTGTGATTCAACATGGCGGCGCCGCTGAAGTTGTCTCCACCCCGGGCGCGCGCATCGAGGCACCCTTAGCAGTAGCAGAGCGAAACGCCACCTGCCACGTTCGAGAGCGGAGGAATGGACAACAGGAAGGTAGATGCCATAACAAGATCCCGAATGGTAGCTAGCAGCGTAACAAACCACCTTTCAGCGGTCGCAGGTGGTGTGTGAAGATTTGCGCTCAAATTTCGCATTCCGACTATCGTAATCGTCGGTCAATTTTTTTCTCGTTTTGTTTTCGTTTTATTTTTGTATTCCTCCTGGTGATACCTGTGGTAATAGGAGAACGTGCGCGTCTCTTTTCCTCTGGAACAAAATATTCTGGAATTCGCAAAGCTCACTTTATTTTTATTTCGAATGAAGATTCTGCCGTTACTAGGCCTAAAGGAGAATGCCGATTTGTTGCACAAAAATATTTTTATTTCTAAAAATCAGACGGCGCCACTAGGGCGAAGATGTCGTTGCGTCTCCGGTTGCATATGCCACAAACAGCCTAACTTCTTGAAAAATGTCTGCTTTTAAATACACATTCTAAAACGGCCTAACGTTCCTTCAGTGTCCGGTACAATGTCTATGTATATCCTTTTCGAAACATATCTGCATACGCCGCGAGCAGAAGACAAACAGACGACGAGACACGAAGAAACAATTTGAACGCACTCTCCTGATCGGCTGAGGAGGCCTCTAGCTTTCATAGTAGTGCAAAGAAGTTATGCGATAGAGTATTAGTAGGATAATCCTAAGACGACAGACTTGGGAGCGAATGTCAAGACAGAAAAACACGACCATGAGGCAGGAAACCAGAAGGCTACCCAGCGAATCTGAACCTCCGGTCTAGTATACGAACGCAGGATTATTGAGCGTAAGAGGAACAGCAATCTAAGTGAATGCCACCCGCGGCAGGAATCCTCGGAACGAAGAAGTGGCGTTTCAGGCTGCATGAGTTGCACGCTGACGTTGGTGGACGCGGGGTCCCAAGGGAGTGCGTACGACGGCGGGCTTGGGGTGGAACCATTCGTGACATTCGCTATCGGGACGGTCGCCCACATCCCATGGGCAGCAGTTGGCTCCTTGCAGGCAGCAGAAGGCAGGGCTTGGGAGCGCGAGGGAAGCGCTCTTTAGAACAGTTTTCCTCTCCCGCGCCCTTTCGGTCCGAATCGCCGCCAGAGAAAGAGTGAACGCAAAGTTCTGCTGCGCACGCTTTGGATGCTAAGAAAGAATGATGAACGAGGGGAAAGGGGAGAGGAAGCAAATAAATCGCAGCTGAAGGAACTGGTCTGGAGACAGCGAGATGAGGAGGGGATGGAAGAGTGGCTGGGGGCCAGCGTCGCTTGAAGCGAGGGAGGGCTCGCTTCTGCGGCCAACATATCTCCGGCCCCCGGCGTCGATGAAGCGTTTGACGGCGCCCCACATACGGCAGGGCTCGCCGTAACGCACGCAAGAAAAATAACCCGAGTGAAGAAGCGCGCGGGCTGCCCGCATTGCTGGCTTTACGACCAGCGTGGGCAGAAAGAAGGAAAGCGGGGCAAACAAAGGGCCAAGGACGCGTCCCCGATGCGTCGCGTGCGCTTCACGGCGGACGGTCCCCTCTGCAGCCGCACTTGGTCGCCCTCCCAACACTGCGCGCCGGGGCATTTGCGCAAGACTGCTCCACTGCGGCAGGACGCCAAGCGTGAGAGCAAGCTCTCTGCGGCTGCGTTCGCGGCGCAGAGCTTCCCCCTCTTTCCCTTGGCTCCTGTCGCTGCCTTCCTCATTGAGGGTGGGGAAAACGAAAGAGCAAAGAATGAGAGTACTGCCACGCTGCTACGTTGAACAGTGACGCAAGCTAAGAAAGAATAACAGGAAACACAACAGCAAGAAAGTGAGGGCCCTGTTCGCTGGCCAGAGCCGGGCCCCTTTGAAACCATTGAGCAATTCAACCGTGCTGCCTGCCTAGTGCATTTCTTTCAGAATTTCTAGTGGTGTCTTTTTTTCCCAAATGCCACTGAAGATTAGAGACGCTTTCGATCCAAGAACCCGGAAGAATGGGCGATGAGGCGCTCGATGAAACACAAGCGGAAGACAGCCGCCCACAACTATAGCGTCGGTGTAACCACTCGAAAACTTCCAAATTTTGCCCTATTTCACGTGCTCAGAAGAGTTCAACCATGCTGACCGAATGACACGAATTTTGAAGCCTCAAGCTGTGCCACAAGATCCGCGCATAAAACCAAACTTGAAAGGTATGCATTGAAAGAAAGCTAAACAAGCATAAGAAAGTAAATGTAAACAGAGGACTTCACCCACGGAAGCCTAATAAAGAAAAAGCCACTCGCCAAGAGAGGCAGTGACTACCTCCATTACTGAGCGTCTGACCGCAGGTATTACAATATAGCGATTAAAATGCGAAGGCTAAAGTCAAGCTTATACTTCGGAAAGGCAAGAAATTTTGCCACACACTTTCTTCAGCTGCCTTCATAGCCATGTATCATAGCGTTTTTTATTTATTTTTGCAGCGAAAGCTGTTGCATGAAGCCTTTCCAAAACGGAGCTCCACAGCACTGTCTGTAGACACTTGACGGAATGATACAGTCAAATGACCGGTCATGTGAAAGTTATGTAACAGGAAGGAGGGTATGGCGACATGATGGGAAAGCTGAACCAGAGGGTGGTTGCCGGGCAAGGAGGAAGGTATGGCGAGAGCGCAAGACGCAAGCGGAAGGCGGTCGCCATGGGAGCCTCCCTGAGGGTAGTTACCCTGGAAGGAGGAGGAAAGGTTACCGTGCAATGAGGAGGGAGAGTTTGGCGATGACGAAGGAATGGTGCCCTAGGGTGCCTCGATGCGCGTGCATCGAGGCACCCTATGAAGCACGACCCATCTGTGGCAGGTGCTGCGAAACACGCCGCCTGAGAAGAAGGTGATCAGAAGAGCGCGTTGTCGGGTAACTTGGCTTTGCCTGATATAAAAGAAGTGGGCGCAGAACTTGAACAAGGACCGAGAAGAAACACAAATAACGACTGACAAGCGCTTGTCAGTCGCCATTTGCATTTCTTCTCAGTCCTGGTCCAAGTTTTGCACCCAATTCTTTTATAAGAACGCGATCGGTGGCGCCATGTGCCTAGAGCGGCGGACTGGACAGCCTAGATAGTCAGAAAGCGAGTATGAGGGAAAACTAAAGAGCCCTCTAGAACTACGCAGATATGAAGCCGCTCTTGTAGTCTCTGGCTCAAAGTATAGTAAAATATAAACACTTTAACAGATGTCGCTGAACCTCGCGTTACACAGTGATAACCGTCCTGTCAATTTTTTTGTTCTTCCATTTATTTGCAGCCCTTGTAGGCGCACGCCAACATGTACAGATTTAACGCCGTTATCATGAAAAAGTGACTCCGCTTATGTTGAACTGAATCCCTTTATTACTCAGTAGCAGCGTCTTTCTTGCTGCGAAACCGAAATGTGTTCACAACAGGAAAACATCGTCTTTAGTATAATATTACATAAGTTGCATTTTACGTAAACAGGTCACCAGATTAGCAAAAAAGTCGCTACATATTCATGGTAGGCGTCAGCAAGGACTTGAAGGGAAGGAAGACGGGACAAGCGCTTACTTCAGCTGAGCTTTATTACGGAACAGCAGAATTAATACCCGAAAAATTAACTCTAGAAAACTATATAGAAGAACCAGTGAACAAAGCATAAAAAGAAAAAATAACTGGCAACAAGGGCAGCTTCGAGCAAGCATGCATCCCTGAACTTTTCTGCCGCGACAGGCACTGGCAAATACTCAAACTTGTTTTGGAATAAGGGAGTTGATCGGTGACTGACGCAGTCGTCATTGGTTACCAGCCTAAGTGATTGGAGAAGACACCGTTTGGAGAAGGGGCAGCGAGCGACTTTCACGGCCATATGCGCGCGCCACGCTGCAGCTAGAAACTATCGTGACTTCTTGCAATAAAAAGAAAAATATTGACTGCTATCATATCAAGGTAACTGACAGGGACGAAGTTATGATGCGCAAAACGAATGCTATAGCTGTTTTTTGGGGTTATATTTGTGTACTGTAATATTTATACCCAATGCCGTCTTCTTGTCACTCTGTCGCAATCTTTATACAAAGTTAGCCCGGTTAATTCGTATTGTGTATGAGCACTCTTCGTTACTTCATCAGCTACTTGGTTGCCTTCTACCACTTGCCGTATGCCCTTACACGTGCAAGTAGAATTTTCGTACCCGAGATTTTTCAGATCCTTGCAAAATTTTGTCGCTACTCGCGTCACACTACTAGCTGCGCAATTCGAACGCAACCAACGCGACCGGCACACAGCCTTCTCTGCCAATATTCTATTCGCCTGCAAGATTAGTTTCGCACAGGAGCTACTAATGCATAATGAGGCCTTCGTCATACAGTCAAGCAATGATATGGAAACCGACACCGGAGAACAACAGCGCTTGAACTTTCTCAGCAGGGGCTGAAGCAGGTCATAAAGAGGGGCTTTTCCTTAAGCGAGTACTAAAAGGCTCGTCACAAGGCGGGAGTCGGGTGCTTACTTCCTACTTTATTCAGAAAAATGGCTCGGAAATAAATAGGGAGACCGTACAAGCCAGAACCGTTTCTGCAAATTTTTCACTCAAATCAGCTGAATTGACAAGGAGGCTTCGTTAATGCCTACATGCATTTTCGTCTTTATCTATACACTTATTGCGCAGTTTCTGCTTGCGCATGGTTTTTTCATATGTGCAACCAATATTGGTAGACTAACTACATTCGAAATAATTCGCACAAATTTACTCTACCTTTCGAAGTGGCCTTCGTGAAGCCATCATTCCTGGAACAGTTAGAAGCTTGACTTTCCAGGCAAATATCGACTGATTGAAAAGAACTACATACAATAACAAAAGTATTAGTCTGTTTGAAAGGCAGATAACGGGGAATTAAAGTTGTTGCAACGGAGGCGGCGCCACCTAACGGGGAAGAAGACCGTACAGTGCAGCACAGTTCTCGGGGCAGAAACAGAAGTCGCGCGGAGGTAATCGAATTATGCCGGTATATTTTTATTATCAAAAAAGTTACCACGTCAAGTTTATAAATTGGTTCTGAAAACACTCACGGGCGCTATATGATTCGTATTTCTTCACTCTCGCCGCCTTAAAACCAGCCTTTCCTTTGTAAGACAAAATGAATGAAGTAACATAAAGCTGGTTTCACTTCCGTGTAATACGATTAGACACAGTTCCACTAATGAACTATGGGACTTCACGTCAATATAAAAAGAACTTCGAATTAAATTATGAATACCTTCTGCACAAGTAGCAAACAGCACTTTCTTACACCATAACGTGCTGGTTACAACGCAGTAAAATAGTGAAAAACTCTTTAAAAGTTCGATAATTCAGGCTTCTACGTCAGCGATGGTTACTTTCCATTGTTATCAAGAATTTGAGAAAGCTCGCAGCTTTGCGGCCTACGGCGCTTCAGTGAGAAAAGTCGCGTTTTTTTTTTGTAACTAATCGCGCAGAAAACGAACAGGGTTTTACGACATGATCTCGTTTTTAGGTGATCTTATGCACATTTCATAGACAGCCACGGCTCGGTATCTCGCGCTACATTTGTTCTAAAGCCATTCAAAGTTTAAAAAATGGACACCTAGAGTAACGACGAAAATTTAGAGCAGATTTAACCAGACAACATGAACTTCGAAGGATTTACTGTTCCACTTGCTTTTTTTTTTCTGCAACTTAAACTGAAGCAAGGAGTGGCTATATATTCCTAAATCCGCAGGTTGCCGCTACTTAGAGGGGAAAAAAAAGATTACCTCACCTCTCGCAGTAGGGTTGTAATTAGCGATCAGACTTTTCAGTTCTCATTTATTTTAATTTCGGTGCGCTGATTTCGGTGTCTACTGCAGAACGTAATTCATTTGGTTTCCGCGGATACTGTTCTATACCTATGAATTTCCGTTTTGTAGCGATAGCTACACTACGCCAGCCACTTTGCAAGGTCCGCGTGGCTGCGCGCAGAGCCGTGGCACCATCGCTCCACCAGCTGTGCGCATGCGCGGAGTGACGTCATAGCCCGCAGCTGGTGTGCGCGCCGCGCGCCTACATTACGGTAGCGTTTTGAGCCTTCAGCGTGGCGGTGCCATGGCCACCGTGGCAGCTGCCGGCGGCGCGGCGCGCAGGCGAAACCGAGTGGAGGAGTGGAAAGGGGGAGCGAGGGAGAGAGTGAATTCACGTCCAGAGACGAAGATGAAGAAGGAACGCCCAGCGAAATGCAGCGGAGAAAGACTGACTTTGCAATTCGAATGAGCGAGTTCCACTCTGCCAGCTGTAGCTATCGTGTCACTCCATGTTTAACCGGAGCTAAGCCACAGCCATTTTTTTGTGAAAAATATAATGTCCCTGTGCGTTCAAATACGACGCAGAGTTTATCTTGACCTTCTTTATTTAACATGAACAGCTCATACAGTAATAATTAATACACTAATGGCTGCGTTAAGAGTTCTCCTTGGAGAAAAAAGTTGTACTGTCATAGAAAAGAAAACAAAAATGTCGAAGTAAATGATCTGCCTATAAGACAAAAACATAAGTGGAAGATTGCTTTTAAAAACTTAGTTGTCATGTTATGGTGGCACTCTAAGCTGAACGAGAGGACCACGCGTCGTTGTTCCGTGCGCAAAAAGAAAGAACGCGACACTTTTTTGCTGTTTGTGCGTAGCTTCGCTTGACGGTAGCTTGTTACTGTTGTAAATGTTGTCACTGTCTTTACATGAACTGGAAAAACGTACTTAGCCAAAGCGACGGCCCTAAGCGCGTGATAAATCTGAGCAGGCGGCGCTATGCGCTAGGCGAGAGGGCTTAGCTAGGATATGCAACTATCTCCCGATCTGAAACGGCGTACCCGAGTTCATCGATGGACACCTCAAAATTCGCAACACCTGTGCTAAATATCAAAGGCGCCTTTGTCTCACCGCGTCCCTCGTCGCAGCATTTCCTCCTAGTCAGCAATTCTGGACAACAGCAGTTGTGAAATGCATACCAGAAATACTGACCTTTTTCAGTTAAAACCCAACTTCAAAAAAATACTGTGACGTATTTTTACCGCACGCTTTTGGCCTAAACCGACAGGTCCATCCTCTAGTTATGAGCTAATGCTTTCAGACGTATTCCACATCGTAGGCGACTGATATAACACTGGATCCTAGAGATGGGGAAATTCTCAAATCGAACTCTCGTTACCGCCGTGTAAAGTTTTGTTAAGGCAAAAAAAAGAAAAAAGAAAGAAAGCCATCAGTTTCTTGTCACACGCCACGCGGTCACAAATGAACTCAAGTTCACCGCTGTCCCGAATTCCCGGTTACTTCGTGAAGCCGCTGCAAAAAGTAATGCTTGTTGCTAAGGTGCAGCAATACAATGGCGAAGCTGATATAAAGCACAGCATGTCGTTCGTTACAAGTTTCGGGCATGAAATGCTCGTTGTTCCGACTCCCGGTGATCTGCAGCGAATTTGACACCCAAACTACGACGGAAGTTTAAAACAGAACCGACACCGAAAGCAACGCCAATCTATGTCTGATATTCTTACATATTATGTGAAAAATGAAGTTTTTTTTCGTGCTGCATTCAAACCCACGGGCTTGAAGCTAGTAGCTCAGAAGCACCACTTAGCCACCACTTTTTTATTTTTTGTGACGTAGTGTTCGTTAAACGCGTTTAATGATATGTAAAGAGATAATGCCAGATATAGTAAAATATACCCAGGTTATTTACAAATCAGGCAGGAAATGGCGGGCCCTGCACGAAAGTAGCAGAATGTAGTGCCCCACAGGCGGAGCAGTCGGGATATAAACGAGAGTCTTCATGATCTTCACAACCAAAATAAAAAGGAGAAAAACAGGGGACACATCACTAATGGTAACCAGTCCAGTGGAAAGTCGTTGTCATCATGAATATCAGACTGCTACAAAAAAAAAACAAGGACTGGAAAAAAAAGACGCACGCACTCGACCCATTTATATTATCTGGTCTGTTCTGATATGTTTTTGCTTCGCAATGAGAAACGCTATGTGCAGCATCCTGCGTTCTTATATTTTTGGGGGGGCAAAGACTTTTGCTTTGCTTCTGATTTCTTTTTTTTTTCCAGGCAGACTTTTTTTTTTCAGCAGAAATCAGTTGTTAATGGAGGCTAAAAATTAAATTTCACGATGCCACCTACGAAGAAATCACAATAGAACTCTTCTGGGATCAGGGTAGTTTTTTTTTTCTTTTCTTCACATAAGCACAATCGGTGAATTAACCGGTTCAAAACTGGGTTAAAGCCAATAGAAAACGAAGCGTGGAAGACTATAAATGCGTTACAGCTGGTTTTCATTACACTATGCTGTAATTATTGTCATCGTTTTCATTCGAGCGCAGTATCCTTCAACCGGACAGCTGACAAGGGCAGTCTGTGGAGTGAACTTGCTGAGGTGAAGTTTGCATGCGATTTAATTTTGTCCCTGAAACAACTAAAACAAGTAAAAGTGCACAGAGGCTCATGCGAGGGCTCACCGTAGACGACCATCTCCTTCTGGGCGCGCTCTGTCTGGAAGGAGGGCGACTCGGCCGACACCTCGCAGCGGTACTTGCCCTCCGAGTGCAGGTCAACGTCGGTCAGGTATAGGTCGCTGATGTTCGATCGAGCCACCTTTGCATGGCAGAGGAAGAACAGATGAACAACAAAAGAGAATTTAGGTATATAGTAGCTGTGGAGTAGATGGCATAAATTAGAAAGACACTGAAGCTTCGCCTGAAAGGTATGACGCGACAGTGTTAATGGCTACTGACTACTTACTTTCTTATTACCTCTTCCTAACTTCTCACATTCATTAGCATACATCAGCAGGCATAGTAGGCCACGTGACACACCACAAGTATAACATGGCCGCCCTTTAACTTACTCGAACAAACGCACCTCAACGGCCTGTGGGTGGCGTGTCTTTCTTTATATCGTAATTAATTTACTTTATTTCCTTACATGTCATAATACTATTTGAGACATGCTAATGGTCTCATAATCACCATTTAAATTCTAGTTTTAACCATTTTCATTCCACAGCTGAAGATGTGACCTCATGACCCTCTCGACCAATCGGAATTTTCTCGACATGCCAACGCCAATAACTCCGGTCGTTTCTCCACTGAAAGGCAAATAAACGCTGTCGTGTAATACTTTCAACTATTTACACTCTGTGGGAAGTTCGACGGATTGCATTGCCTTGTAATCAACTGGAGAAATACCGCTCAACCAGTATTATTGGCGGTCAGCTAGGGTAAAGGGTGCTGTGCCTTATTTAATATTGTATCACGTGGTTACTGCGTTAGTAAAAATCAAGTGAAGCACTTCGGCTCTGCGGCCGGGAGCGGTGTGGATGAATTGTCTTACGTCGATGTGAATGCCGGGCATGTTGTAGACCTTGGTGGGGGGCGTCTCGCTGGGCAGGTATCGGTAGATCTCGACGTTGTTCTTGTACCACTTGATGGAGTACAGCTGGTCCCGCTCCAGGTCGTAGCTGCAGTTGAGCCACGCGGGCTGTCCGTGGCGAGCCACCGAGGGAACGTCCAGCCGCAGGAGACGCAGTCCGCTGCCCGCTGTGTAGAGAAAGGCGCAGACGATGAGCGGGTCTCATGGAGACAGAAGACTAAGCTACAGCTGATGACAGTTACTCTCGGAAAAACTGCGCGGAGAAGTCAAACCGATCGGGATAGCCCGCAGAACGCCTGTGGAATGCGCTCTGAAGTGTACCCGCCCGGGAGTGCGCTTCGAATAGAAAACTTGGCCCTTTCACATCAGTCCGTAGCGTGCACGGGACACCAAGGACATAAATTGGAAAGAAGCTCTGATACGTGCGAAACAGCGCTCGCGTCGAAAACTAGGATGGGAACAGATGGTCGCGAAGGCTTCATGGGTTGGCAATCTTATCGAGAGCACAGAAAGAGAGCTTGAGAGAAAAGTGCTTTACTGAACGTCGCAACAGCGAATCAGGCCCATTGTGGCACAGGTTAATGCTCTTTGTAAAGCTAGAACTCGAAGCGATGCAACACATGAGTGGGAAATGCCACCCCAAAGAAACTCTTTTGCGATGAGTGAGCATGCAGATTTTTAACAATATTTGACTGCAACACTGTCACACTGCAGCTTCAACGCACATCGACACTGCACTGATAGAGTTTAGCAAAACGTTCATTTGGGCGAGTTGGTAGATATTCATGATTTGAACAGCGCGAACTACAAGGGACAAGAAAAGAAGGGAAACAGGACAAGCGCTGACTCGCAACTAAAAGGTTTATTCAATGAAACCTTCTTATATGAAGAAACAATCAAAGAGAAAAAAACAACACAAAAAACTAAAAACCATGAAACGCAACATTCGTCAGGTGCTCCCGAGATAATTCATCTCCCTATCGCAAAGGAACACAGAAGGTTTGCTGACGCACTTCAGTTGATCCCCTGCGATGTGAAAAGCCTCGACAACTTCTCGTGTCGTCTGATCACTGTGGGTGTATAGCACACGGGTTTGATTGAATAATGCAGTGCATTTTTTCTTTTTCTTTTTCATGACTTTACATTCTAGACAATGTTTGACCAAATGCGAAAGGTCATCACCATTGTTTAAGTTGTTCCTGTGCTCTTGTAGGCGCTTGTTAAGGCAACGCCCTGTCTGACCAATGTAACGCGCTCCACAGGAAAGGGGTACACTGTATACGACACATGTTTTACAGGCCACAAACTTATCCCTGTGCGCAACGCCACATCCTTCTTTTTTCTCCTTGGCCTCTTTCTTTCTTTCAATGGCAGGGCATATCTGTTTGAGCTTGACGGGGGCTGTAAGGAACACGCCAACTTTGTACCTACTTGCAACGTTCTTTAGTCCGTGGGAGACGCGGTGAACATATGGCAAAACGGCAAATTTCTTCTTTTCAGGCTGGACGTCTGTCGTAAGCGGAGTGGCCAGACGCTTTAATGACTGATTTAAACGAGAACACGCCCCTGCTATCATCTGGTCTTGATATCCAGCAAACTTAACCCTAGACAACTGGGTCTGGAAGCTATCTTGAACGGTGTGATGACAAGACTTGGTCAAAGCACTTCGCAAGCAGGAACTGATAATGCTATTTTTTACCAATTTGGAATGACCGGAGTGAGAATTAAGAAGTGTCTTTGACGACCTCGGGTTATACGTCCAGCAAACATGGTTCTGCTCGAAATGCAGCCGCACGTCTAAAAACTGCAGTTCGTCGTTAACTGGTGCCTCAAACGTGAACTGTAACCCCGACCCACACTCCCTGAACACTTTTAGAATGTCAACCATTCGAGCCGGAAAACGCCCACGTTCTACAAAAATAAGATAGTCATCGACATATCTGACAGTCTTGAGATGTAGGCCAGACAGGTTCTTTTCCAGATCCCTGTCAACGTACAACAGAAAAATGTCACTTAAGACAGGGGCGACGCTGGACCCGATGCACACTCCTGATTTCTGCGCAAATAGCTTGCCTTGCCATCCTATGAAAGTGGAATGCAAATAAAACCGTACCAATTCAAGGAAGTTTTCCACAGACATCCCGCATCGTGTTACGAACGCCCTTTCGTCATTATCATCTGTAATATACCTTTTCACACGCTTTAACAGGCAGTCATGTGGAAGGCTATAATACAGGTCTGTGACATCGATGCTGAAGGCTGCACAGGCACTCGGGTTGTTCTCCTTCAAGAAGGAAACGAGGGCGTCGGAGTTGGGGATCTTGAGAGGGTCGAATGCATCCAAGGACGAAAGATGCCGTTGCAAAAATTTTGACACGTGGTGTTGCCATGTGCTCCTTTCCGATACAATCCGAGCGCTTGTCCTGTTTCCCTTCTTTTCTTGTCCCTTGTAGTTCGCGCTGTTCAAATCATGAATGCACTGATAGAAACTGCAAATTTGCTCGTGATCGCAAGGAAGTACGGAAGGAACAAAAAGTATCTATCTGCTGGTCAGTCGAACCTGCTGAGAAATTTCCGTTCCCGAAGAACGAATTTCACTTGCGTGTGACATAATGCTGAAAATTCAGTCACATTTAACATTCCTTAAAAATAAATATGCGGCTGCTTCATACTTATACTTCCTGTCCAAGAATAATATCCGCCTATATGAGTGTGTTTCATCAGGTTACCAGTGGTTGTATTTTAAAAGAGGTTACCGCGTTTCCAGTGAAGCAGTAGCTTATGCTGACGTATTTTTAATGCTGGCTACCAGTAATGTTCGGCGTGAGTAAACGCAACAAAAAATTTTCTAGAACTATTCACGGGAAGGCAATGCTTGATTTGTTCCAGACGACGATCAGTTCTTTAGGGACCGTAATAGGTTGTGCGGCCACACATCCTGGCCATGGTCGTAGGAATAGGTCGTGTGCATTCGCCACGAATCGTTCTCTCTTGCTTATTGCTAGTTATTTTTTCACGTCCGCTAAACCCAGAACGAAAGACTTGATCCACTGCTCGGAGGGACGCAGGCATCCTCTACGCTTGTTCAGACTCCGGGGTGAGTCATGCAGCGCTATACATGAGAGCTACGCGGGAAGTCATGAGCGTAGCTTGCGCGCCTTGCTGATTTCACGGAATCGTGGCCATCGCTGCAGAAAGTGCTGCGCACTTCTAATTTCCCTATGCACGACGCTTTTTGTTGCCGCGCGGTGACTCGGCGTCCATCTATTAGAGCCGGCGGCGGGCCCTAATGGTTCCGGGTCGCTGGAGGCGGGACGGGTCGCCGCCGCAAGAGGGTCGGGGAGAGTTCTCGGAAGGGATGACACGGCCTCAAACGCCAGTGTCGGCACCAATTAGGCCGCGCAACCTATTACGGCCAGCATATTAGCGGGTGCGGTATCTTCTCCCTTCAGTCCCGAAGCTGCGTATACTCGTGCTGCGCGAGAGTCAGTGCCCTCTCGCTGCATTCGGAGCGGAGTCGGGAGAAGAGGAGCTCCGAACAAGAGGCTGAAAAAGTGTGCGCCGCCCCGGCGCGCATGTCGCCAAGTGTTCACCGCTGGTCGGATCGAGAGCAGACCCGACGTGGAAAGACGAAAAGAACACCCAAAGGCCGTGCGCGAGCCTCATGAAACATTATAGGCATGGACAGGCATTCAGCCGCTAACACGTAACTTGGCGCTCATCACGCAGCCACTCGCTTTCTTCTGAACAGCACAAACGCTCCTGATGCCTTGAAACGTTTTCGAGCGTTGCTTGACCAAGAAAAAAAAAACGATTCAGTTATAATAACTTAGAGCGAGGACATTTTTCTTCTCCACCTGGTCACGGTGGTCTAAAATTGAATAGAGGAAAAGAATTCTGTCAACCTCTTTTTTCTTCTTCTGTCGGATGAAGCGTCTGATAAGATACGACGTTCTTTCAGAAGCTGGGCCTATAACCGCTTTCCCTGTAATGATATATTCTATTTCCAGCACGTGCAGCATGAGTCTCAGCAGCGGCAAAAAACCTGCAGCCATCCCATAGCTTAAGAAATCCGATGAGTGCAAGCACGGTGTGGTAAATAGACTAGTGTCAAAGTTCGTTTGATTTATTAGAAAATACATGATTCGCCGACACTGGGGCATTATTTTAAGGAACAAAGAGAACTTGCCCATCTGTATATTTGTAGAAACATGTTGGACAATCGTCAATGCAGAAGGAACGTATATTTACACAGCCTATTCGAAATCAAGAAGAAAATATGCATAGGCAGGGCATGTAATGCGAAGCGCAAGATAATCAATGGTCGTTATGGTTCCAGGAGAATACAAGCGCAGCAGGGGGCGGCAGAAAGTCAAGTGGCTGTCCTGCCGTGCACGTACTTAGGTTGCTGTTGCTGCTGCTGCTGATGATGATTAACAGTAAGAAGACCAAACAACGCTAAACAACGACGACACTAAGAAAGTTGCCATCAGGAGCCCAAATTAAAGCAACACATACCATGTCAACAATAATTCAAAAAGCCAAAGAAAAAACGGGCTCATTTAAACAATCTTTCTCTGCAGTTGTAGTCCCACACTTTTAATGAATGTTCTGCGCGGGGGAAGTGTAATATAGATATTTTATGTGAAAGGTTTTATTAGTCCCATTTCTGCCATGGTATAGGTTATAAATGAGCGAATACCTGATATATTTTCTACGTTTTGCTAGCATGGGCCACCCGAAGGTGTATCATACAGCAGAGCAGCTGCGGGAAAATTAAAATCACCAGGCATGAACCGCGCCGCACGCCTTTAGACATTCTCAAGTTCGGCAATAGAAATCATGGTGTGAATGTCCCTATCGGAGCACGCATATTATAATAGGCCACTGGTTGGTCAAATATAACTACTTCTTAAGTGTCCTTGGTGCCCTCATAAAATTTAAACAGGACACGAATTAATTTACCAAAAAGTAATAAATATGGCCATTCCAACAAAGATTACTAAAGACTAAAACACCTAAATATATTTAAGCACCTAAATATTTACAGGGGGCCCTTCACTACGGCACTGCTTTCCTTCTTTCACCCCCGCCTTCCTCCCTTTCCTGACGGCACGGCTCGGGTGCCATTGAAATGTGAGACAATTACTCCTACATTTCCTCTCCTTAAAAACAAATCTTCAATTTCTAAATATTTATCATTAGGAACAGGAAATGCTGCGAGATCAGTGGCTGAACTTTACTAACAAACCAAACTACACCACATTTTTAAGGATTGAGGTTCATGTTTAATTTCTGGCACGAAGGTGAAACTGAGTTAAAGTCATCGTGAAGAATTCTGGAATCATGTTCGACGAACAAATTGCAATAAATACAAGAATCAGCGTGAAACCTTGATACTATTAGGTACGTCGACAGCCAGGTAATTTACTTATATTTCAAAAAAGCGCAAGATGGATACCAGTTTGCAGTGCGAGTTGTCCAGCGTTAGATTTTGATGGTGAAAAAACGGAGACAGATTAGATGGTATTGAATGTGGCGTTTAACGTCTGAAAATGACACGTTTGTTATCGGGGACACCGTAGTGGTGGACACGGGATTAATTTAGGCCACCTGAGGTTATTTGACGTGCAGTAACACCGCAGAGCACACGGGCCCGTTTCGCCTGCGTCTCGCTTCCATCGAAACGCGACCGCTACGGCGGGATTGAACCCCCGCCCTCGAGATCAGCAGCAGAGCGCCGCAACCATTGAGCCTCCGCGGCATGTTCGAGATATATTGGAGTTCTGTGGGTCAACGCTTGCGCAGTTTTTACGTTTTGAACCACTTTAGTAGAGTGGGCGGAATTTTAATATGGATACATTCTGCTTGCTATCCTTTATTTCCGCTGCCCCAGCTCAGGTGCTTCAGTATGGATGGCAGATGCCGGGGCTAGCAAACATCTTTTCCTTCCTTTTTACTATTATTTTTAATAAAACCACTACCACCACCAACACAGTTGCAATTAAAAAGCTATGGGACAAGAAACCAAAAAGCTTTGCGAAAGACTAAAAGTGGCCAGTCGACCTACTCACCTTGATTTAGAGAAACTGCGATATCATGCGCATTCATGAGCAATTGTAATCAGCATGCAGCGTTGCAATCAAACTGTTCTAACTCTTGATGGGTTCACTCATCAACACTGCTATCATCTGAATGTAATCAATTCGAATAAAGCTACATTCCATTTAATCGTTGCAAATATCGTAACTGCTGTTATGCCTAGCAAACACTGCAGACTTTCGTCCTCGCCGCTGCCACACGTTCTGTCTTCGTTAACGACAAATGTTCCTCATCCAGCTAGAGAAAAACGGAGAGACTGGCAGCCATTAATTTTAACACGTCGACCGTCGCACGCAACAATGCACAAACCTCCTAAGCTGCCGTTATAAATATGCAACAATAAAGTATCTGGTAAAAATAAAATGAAAAGAGGAGCTTCAGAACTAGCTTTTCTAGCTCACATGCATAACTGTTCCTTCCTTCGCTCGAATCTTTAGTTTGGAGCTGCAGATGACGACTGAAACAAAATAAAGCCTGGACGTGAGCGCTCTGCTGATTAACTTGAGCAGAACCTGTTGCCATTCAACGTCGAGACGGGCTGGAGGGGATGCGCAGAATTCGGAAGTAAATACTCAAGGTGTAGCATGAACTGGAAGAGGTAAAAGCACACCCCGGAACGAAAACAGGCACAATGTGCGCTCCTCCGCGCGTCAAAAATGCCCCGGGTAACCTTCGTAAGGGGCTAATTATTCGCACGGGAGGCTTCATTAAAACTTTCCTGAGCGCGTTCTGTTAAAGACCGGCTTCGGCAGAGCGGAAGCTTGAAAAGCGTCGTGGGAGTGAGCAAGAACGCTCTCTCAGCGTGCAGCAGCCCCAGAACTGAAGGGGACAGCGGTGAAATAAAAGACAAAAGAAGATTGTAATCATCTTCTTTTTTTAAAGTGAGTATTGCTTAGACAGTGCTCGCCGCGCATATCACTCAAGTTGTCATCAGTGATCTCAAAATAACTAATTCACAATTTTTGGTCGAACACTGCGATTTCATAGACGGTGGTGTGCAAAATTCTACGGGAAAAGGCGGTGCATTGACAAAAAAAAAACATTAATTGCTAAGCTATGTTACGGCTTAGTTAAAACATTCATCGACTGCAATCATGTCCCTTCATTTTTATCCCTTCTTCTGCTGTTCTTTCTTTCGTCTTCACGTCTTTTTATTCTTCTCTCTGGACCACATTGATTAGCTTGCAGCGTTGCCAGAAATTACAACAGATTTCAGTCGAAGGACGGCTGAGGGTACGTCCCAGTAACGGCTATCGCTGTAAAAATACTTGTGTGTTGTCGAACAGACAAGTTCGGTGAAAAAAAAAAATGAGTGGACATGCAGGTTCCATTCGGCTGGGTAGCGAGAAACGGAATGAATTACTGATTTTTTTTTTCTCGCAGCTGCATCAAGTATCCATGGCTACAGCTTTTCTCTGGCCTTTTTGAAGGGACATGCCAAAACGTTATCCAGCCCAGCGCAAAAGGAAGGGTAAGTGGACTGCTGACGGATACATCAGAGCTGTCCGACGACAATGAAAGTTCTCCCAACGTTGCTGTCTTCAAAACGCCTCGTTCGTTGACCAACTGCTGGTAGTGGTAGGACGGCTTGTAGGAACAGCAAGGCGGGAGAGCTTTGCGATAAGCCGTGCGCTTTCTGCGTGGCAGCCTCCTCTTTCCAGATCCCCTGAGAACAATATTTACGGACCAACAGGCAAACCACACATATATTTCGTTGAAAGACAAGGTGCAGAAAAAAACAAAAAGCGAGGTTGTCAAGCAGGCATTGCATTTCACATTGATTTTAAAAAGATTTCGCCACCTCCATCACCGTTCATGAACTCAGTGCACGGTTCAAACACCTACCTAATAGTAGTTATGAAATATTAAAAAATGTGAACAGAAAATTTACAACAGGATAGCTAAGTACACAAAGCTAATCTCACTATAAAAAAGTGAAACGCAGTCAACTTGCTGCAAGAATTTCTAGGAAAGCTACTTCGACTACCAAGCAGTGCGAAATGTCTTTCAACGTGGCCTGTGGTCCAAATTACTTAGGCGAGGTCTCTTTTATCGCTGCTGAAAGTTAGCGAAGAGCTTATTTTTGGTCTGTTTGGTTCGATCTGCTGTACAGCGCTCCTATGCGTATTGTTTCCAAGTTCAAGTGATTTCAGGGTGTATTCCCTCATTATAGAAGGTTCAACTTACATCCGTGCATTAACGGCCGCCTCGAGGGTGTTTGCTACAGCTGCTTTTAGATATTTTGCTTTTCTTGCGTGATCAAGAACTTCAGAATCAGGGTTCCTTGCCAAGCTAGAAGGCGCCATCGTTTCACGTGTGGATACAGAAGAAGGTTTTCGCTCAGAAGTGAACGAAAAAAAAAAACTAAACAGTGCTTCTCAAATGCGCTCTTTTCTTCTCAGATTTTTTTTATTTTCAGCCGTGCAGTAGAATGGCACAAAAAAAAAACATCACTGCAACAGAGGAAGGGTAAGTATACGCTAGCACATTATGAGCCAACCTTCCTAGGTATGTTCAAAAAACACGTGCTTTAGTTTGCGTCAAGGCTACCACAGAACTAAAATCACCTTTTTTTAAAAATAATAGCGTGTTAAACGTCTTGTATTCCATATCCTGAATTAGGATCAACCATTAATACGGATTCATTGAAATTAATACATGTACTGTGTATTTATTGCGTTCTTCTTACAATCAAACATATAAATGCGGTTATTTGTAAAAATTGCTTGTATTGTGTATAGTTTATCGACCTCCTCGCTGAAATACACCAGAAAGATTGTGTGATCTTTTTGAAGATAAGTCTGGCCTAAAGTAGAGTTTAACATCCCAGCCAAATATACACGCTGTATCAGAGGGTTCCTGACTAATTTCCCGCACTTGGGTCTTGAAAGTACACCGGCATCGCATAACACAGAGATGTGTTTGCATTTCCCCTTCATCGAGCTGCGGCCGCCACGGCAAGGATGAGGGTATTTCATACAATGCTCCGGTTGGCAGTTTTTAGCAAAAGACCGGTCACTGCAAACGTTTAGTTGTGACTACAATCAAAGCGCATCACTCTAAGTCTACTCCTGAGAGGTATGAATACAAGGTGCAAATAAGCAAAGAATAAAAAATTCCATTGTTTACAATACGACCACTCGAATGAATATGTATGTAGTGTACGTCAAATATTTTTAAGGCCACAAGACGTGCTTCCCAGTGGTATATTTAAGCATTTACGACGCCTGTGAAGTTCCCAAATTCTCAGAGGTGACAATGATAACACTCCTACCTCCTTCAGGGATATTGAGGTTCGCGGGTACGTCAATTAATCACTACACACCTCAAAAGCAAAGCCTGTGGCTTGGAACCTTTTGACGCACATTACAACCACTGTCAAACGCTACATTGTTTATTATGCACATAGTATAGTCCGAGCAATACGAGTTGCATACTCATGTGAAAAATATTTATGTATAAAAGGAAGGCGCGATCTCCCGGAAAAAAAGTTGATTTAGTCGCTGGTAATATTTCAAAAAAAAAATATGCACTACAACTTAGAAGCCTACGCAGAAAATTTGTCGTTCGTCTGCTTAGCAAATACAATCAAGCAGTAGGCGGCCACTGTTATTTGCTTGGTGGCCACTAGCAGAAATCCCGATAGTAGCGCAATCGGCCGTACACAAGGTTTCCGCATTTTCGGAATACCAAGACGGAGGGAAAGCAGAAATTCTAAGCCGGTTTTTAGAAGGCGCAGCACACAGGAAACGCAAATAATGACGAAGCTTATTAGATCCTTTGCAAGCTATTTCCTGTTTCTTCATTAGTTTGGCTTGAGCATCCTTAAATGTTTTGTTTGTACATCCTAAATTAGACCTCATAGGCAAAATCGCTTCCCAGAAATGCTTGACCGAGCCTGCAATAATAGAAAGATAGATTCTGTAGAGTCTTCGGCACAGTTTGTTTTATTTCCAAGTGTGAGTCTATACTCGCATGCAACGGAATGAGCACCTGAATTGGCCCAGCCATGGATATTTTCTTTGTATTCAAAGCGGTGTAACTGTCCAGCACTGAGCTGACTTTGGCGGCAGATAAGTCAATCGCAGAAAAACCACTATGAACTCCTCACGTCATGGAGCTATTTGAGGCTGAAATGGCAAAATAAAGGTGTAAACCGGTTATAAGGCATTCAAAGTTGTAAAAGAAAAAAATCATTAGGAATTAAAGAAATAAAATATTAAGTCTCTTGATGTATTTTATATATTGTTGCAGCCGGTTAGATCAGTTACCATGCTCCGTGTTCAGACTTTTTGAAATTCTGACGGGCGTTTATTATTTTTAACAGTTAGGCAAGTTGTGCTTAATTGTTATCCTGACAGGATGCCATTAAACAATATTCTCTTATTTGAAGTTATATGTTCGGAATTTAGTTATTCCTTCGTTAAAATGAACAACCTGCAGTGCATCGCAGTAGCACGAGTTCTCCTCACCACCGGCATGATATAACACCACCCTTATATTCTTGATACCCGATAACCTGATCAAAGGAAGCGTCTGAAAGCAGTGGAAACGAAAGGGGACAAACCACAGAGTGAAAACTGGCTCACTTTCGAGCGCCTATTTTAATCTTATCGCTACAGTGTGAGCAAGAAGTGTCCGATGACAATAGCTATTCCCTCCCGACCTCTCACAATGTTGGAGCAAGCAAAGGAACCCAACACACATCGCAAATGAGCAGTTGAAAAAGACTCGAGAGCAACCCTACATTCTCATCAACTATGCTCAAAGACCAGGAAGCAGAATGAATGAACGAACGCGGCATCACCAAAGGAGAAGTAAAAAGCACTTCAACGAAAATGCCGTCTCGCGCCTAAAAAGATCGGTAGGCAGAAATGACAATCGACTTAATTTCCTGTAAACCTCGAAGCGCACCCTGAATGGAAGTTTGTGATTTCGATCACGGAGACACAACAATGAGCGCTCAATAAGTCCTATGCGCTCGTCATTGGGAAGGAACACCTTCAACGCTGCCGGAGCGAACAGCGCTTACCCATTCTTTCACATCCAGGATATTTTTTTTATTGTGCCCTTTGCTCCCCTCCAACAATTTTTTCATCTTTAGATTCTCACTCTTCTCTGAATTTTTCAGGCTTCTTTCTGAAATCGCCGATTCCGTGACCCGAGAATGGGCGTAAAAATTTCCGGTCACGTCTGCTCCTCGAGAAGAAGTGCTGCCACGGAAACAGAATTCGCTCGTGCGGCTTCTCATGCAATAGAACACTGCTGCAGGGGCACGTACTATCGGGTTAAAGGGAATAGCGACGACAAAAGTGGAGGTTCAGAAGTGTAAAAAAAAATCCCTGTAGGACAGCAAAATGTCTTCGCGTAGCACGGAGGACGGAGCAAGGCAAAACAACATGGTCTGAGAGACTCTGCTGCAGCGTGCCCAGGAACGCACGAAGAGCGCGCGAACAAGCGGGGGGGCGCACGAAAGTCAAATTCTGTGTCATTCGGCGTCCGAAAAGGAGAGCGCGCACAACAGCCACTCGAGATCACAGCGGTGCAAACAAACTGGTCGAAGGCAATCGAAGCGTTCCACTCTTTTGTCTCACCGCTCGGACTTCCTTTGCCATTTGATGGGTGCTTGCCAGAGCTGCTAGGAATACACAAAGTGTACGCTGACGCGAAGTAATCAGTCTTTGGCTGAAATCTTTCTACCGTTGCGACCAGTTTCAGTCGGGATTATTTCACTCGGGACTTGACTTTTTCGTTCTCTTTAATACAGCTATGTGTCGATTTGTGTGGCATACAATACGCGCTCAATTCTAATACATACAGACACGGTGCATTCTTCGCCTTCGTTTTTCACTGACCTCGAGTGTTTCCACGAGGGAGGAAGCTAAAGTGGAACGCTGTAACTCTGACGCGAGGACGTTCGCTCCCCGAAGTCCACGGACGCTCTGCAGTCTTTCCTTTACGGCCAGCCGTTTCCTCACGCGACTATACAACTCATTACTTGCGAATTTACTGATTCTCTATAATTTGCAATTTAGTCCTCAAGTCAGTTGACCCTATTTACTGGTTGCTAAAAGCAACCGTATTGCGTGTCGGTAAGTATAGGTTGGAAAAATCTAATTGAAAGATACCGCGTCACAACGTGGGGTTCCGATGTGTTACCCCGCCGCGGTGGCTCAGTGGTTAGGGCGCTCGACTACTGATCCGGGGTTCCCGGGTTCGAACCCGACCGCGGCGGCTGCGTTTTTATGGAGGAAAAACGCTAAGGCGCCCGTGTGCTGTGCGATGTCAGTGCACGTTAAAGATCCCCAGGTGGTCGAAATTATTCCGGAGCCCTCCACTACAGCACCTCTCTCTTCCTTTCTTCTTTCATTCCCTCCTTTACCCTTCCCTCACGGCGCGGTTCAGGTGTCCAACGATATATGAGACAGATACAGCGCCATTTCCTTTCCCCCCAAAACCAATTATTATTATTATGTTCCGATGTGCAGCCATGGACAAGCTAACCTCAAATGACGAAGCGGCCGCCAGCAAAGTCTACCGGCGGCTTCGTGCAGCTACCAGACCATGAACAAACAATTTGGCAAGCACCGCAAGGAGAGGGCTGCCTGCGGCTCTTTCCGAGTTAAACGGACCTGCCACTAATCCTGAATATATGGGCATTGACCCACTAAAGCTACTGTGTCATACCCGTAAGGCAAAGCTTGACTGTCCCCTGCACTTTTTATAATATTCATTGACCTTCATCCGATATTTTCGTATTTTCGCATCCGTCTTCATTTTCATCTAATCACATGAATTAAGTAGCTCTATGCGGGAGCGTCCGGAAAGGCACGCATGAAAAGCATCACAACATGGTGCACGTACACTTTACTGAAATTGCCTCCGGATGTCAAGCCTAACTGCTAAATCTGCATTTTAAAACCCGCCCCTTGAATGCAAGTGATTCACCTTGCGCCTGTAAGCTTCAGCGAACATGCGTAGCGCGCTGAATTCTCCACGACAGGCGTGGTCACGGTCGGAAGCCCTACGCACCACTTTTATTTGCAGCCTCGCGTGTTAGTGACATGGTCTGTTTTCAAATATTGCCACTCGCTGTTGATGAGAACATATACATTTGCTTGCTTTGCTGCGGAAGAGGGGTCCATTCATTTATATGCACTTCACAGTGCAAATCTTGGTCAGTGTAGCTACCATGAAAAAATCTTTCGGCCTCAAATCATTATAGCTTCGCCAGAAAATTTCAATTCTTGGTCACTTTCTCTTAATTGCACTTTAACTTCTCAGCACTTTGGGACAGCCTTCTACCCGCACAGGTATGCTTATCTCGCCGTTTAAGATGATGGATTTTTATGGCGCAAGGGCATCTATGGCCAAAGAGCGCCATAGCACAAGGTATTTTCGATTACCCAAGGTGGGGTCAAAGACCCATTTCCCAAGCATTTCACCCATGATAGGCAGAGCACCAGGCCATGGGAAAGCTTGCACCTATTGTGTCACCGGTGGGTACCCGGCGGCACTGGGGATCGAAGCCCGCACCTCCCGCATGCGAGGCGGATGCTCAACCACTCGGCCACCGCTGCGGTCTCGCCACTTATAAATGCGGAAGCATTGTATGGCTCATCAGTCAAAATCCGGCGTGGGCCGACCGCCAACGAGAAATTGACCGAAGCCCTCCGTGACCTCACGACGTCATCGGCCGTGCTTGCATTATCAGGAAAGAAAAAGAAAATTTCTTCTGAAGTGGGTATAGAACCCAGGCCGCGACAGTTCATTGTGACATTACCATGATCCCGAAAACGGCAGTGACGTCATCAGGAAGCAAGTGATACCATGTGACCGGAAGTGAAACCGGAAGTGACGTTAGCTAAAGCAGAGAAATGCAAAAACGATGTACCAGCAAAGAATGCTTTAATGTACACAGCGGTATGGCGGCAGTGAGCCATTAGTGTTTTCGCATTCATTGCACGTAAGGAGACTTAAGTGCCCGCAGTAAGTTTTTTAATTACCTCAGCGTACTTGGTTTGCACTGCTCCACCAAGACATTTAACAAAATATTTTCTTCTAGAAGATTGGAATAACCTTCCCGAACACAACACCATTCAGAATAATCGTTACAGATTTAGCCAGCTGCTAATGGACCATTTCAACGAACAATCCCTGCACCCTGCATCAGCTTCCATGTGCTGCAAACCCATCAGCCTGTTTTACTGTACACGTTGTATTTCTGAAGTTTGTATTGCTGTTTGCTTTTTGCAACATTATGTGCTTACTTGACTATTTGAATTTGGTACTCTCTTTTTAGTCATGTTTATCTTACTTTTTGTTTTGTAATTACTACTTATTCCCTTTCATATTTATGGTATGTGCAGCCGCTGAACACCCCAGAATGCCCTTTACGGGACCAGTAATGGTTAATAAAAGATGATGATTTATGCTATCCAATGACTTTTCGGTGATCGTTGGCTGCCGTAAAAGAAAAACAGTGCAAAATGTTACGTCCAGACATTCCCATACAAAAACGTCCTATGGGCGTCTGTGGAAAAAGCTATGTCCGTCTATGGCCTTTTATGAACGTCTATAAGCACCTACAGAGGTGCTTATTGCTAGTTATTGAAAAATCTATGCCACTAAAGCTATAGCTTTGGAACCATACAACTGTCTTAAGCTCTCTATATAAAAATATATCAGCCTGTATATATAGCTATAGACAGAAATAGGAATTGTCTATAGCTATTTGGGCCAAAATCCTATAGCCGGCCATAGGACATTTTTGTATGGGGAAATAGAGCTAAATGCACGGGTATGGTGCAAGCATGAATCCATTAGAACACGGCCACACGTAAAAAAAAAGAAATTAGTGGCCTACTTAACAATGCTTTAAGGAAGAAAATGCAATGCATTTAGGTTGTCGCTTTTGCCGTCCGCGCTGTAATTCCGATGTCTTTCCCGCGATTAAATTTTATAGCTTTTACCGTCGAGAAACAAATATTTGAGGCGCATTTTAGACATAAGAACCACTTCAGAGACACCGACATGCGGCCGCCCTTCTTGGCAGACGGACGCTTGGCGCCCCACCAGCGCAAACACACCCTCGTTATCTGAAAAGAACCGCTTCAAATCAGAGTTCCCCTCCATTTTCATGTAAAGCCACATTTCCCGACAAAAAAAAAAAAGGTTGAAACCAGGTTTTTTCGTCTTTTTCACATTATGCCTCCTGTTTGCACCAAAAGTGAAATTCTACCGACTAAGCCAACCTAACTCATGTCATGTGGGCGAACTGCCATATATTAAGGTGGTCAATTCATCTAATTTCGGGCGTGGACCAAGTGCAAAATTTAGGAGTTGGGCGAACTGCCAAATTTTTGGAGTGGGCCAGGTGCCAAATCTTGGGGCTGAACTAATTGCCAAATTGTCAGGTGGGCCAGCTGACAAACTTTGGGGGTGGTGAATTATCATGCTTTAGGATCGGGCAAATAAATTTTTGGGATGATCGGGCTAACTGCCAAATTTTGAGCTGCAAACTACCATTTTTTGGAGCTGGCCAAGCACCAAATTTTCTGTGTTGGCCAACTACCAAGTTTTAAGAGTCTTTTGGAATTTCAAATTTGACGGTGCTCTCTGCCAGCTGGCAAATGTTGGCCGTCCTTCGGAATTTCATTTTCACGGTTCTGAGTTGGGCGAACTGCCAAATTTTTGGAGTGGGCCAGGTGCCAAATCTTGGGGCTGAACTAATTGCCAAATTGTCAGGTGGGCCAGCTGACAAACTTTGGGGGTGGTGAATTATCATGCTTTAGGATCGGGCAAATAAATTTTTGGGATGATCGGGCTAACTGCCAAATTTTGAGCTGCAAACTACCATTTTTTGGAGCTGGCCAAGCACCAAATTTTCTGTGTTGGCCAACTACCAAGTTTTAAGAGTCTTTTGGAATTTCAAATTTGACGGTGCTCTCTGCCAGCTGGCAAATGTTGGCCGTCCTTCGGAATTTCATTTTCACGGTTCTATCTGATTGGTTGTGACAGGTTCGTGACCTTATTGATGGCATCTCTCTGTTGAGACATCAACTGGACAGGTTTATCCCAGCCGGGCGAACACCGGCACGAGACGCGGGCCAGCCGCCGCGAGCCTCACGCGAGCGCGCAGCAGCACAGCCAAGCCAACCGGCCTAGCCACTGCAAGTGGCTACTGCGTACAATACTCCCAATAAACCAATCAGGAAATTTCGTTACGGAGAAGCCTGACGGTTTTTTAAGACGACTTCCTGAATGCTATCGCATTAAAACCTCGTATGACGGTTGTCACTGTGTAGCTGCAGATTCAGCAACGGCTGTTAAGATATTATAATTCACAATAAACTGAGGCAGCGCAAAATCCAGCGACTTTACATTTGAATGTTATAAAGCGCTCTTTTCTGCTTTCCATACCCACTAGATATTAGGCAGACTAGAGACTGGACTGCTACGGCGTGTTTTCTTCACTCAGTAGAACCGCGGACGGAAGTCTTCCGCTCTGAGCGTGGAGCCACCACCACTGACCCTTTCCTCAGGCGGCGCATTTCGGCGCAGTCGCCGCAGACGGATTGTGTTACATTACTCCACTGTCGCTGTACTCTCATCCTTCCACACTCTTTTGGAGGGTATTGCTCTCGCAGTGCCCTACTCCTTCCTCGGTAACCGCCCTCCGGATGGTAGTTGTGGTAACCACCCTCCGGTTACAGATTCCCACGCTCTCGCTCTGCCCTCTTCCTTCCCTTCCTCTTCCTGCTCACAGAGTAACCACCGTCCGACTGGTTGCAGTGGCAGTTGCCCTCTAACCGCCCCTCCTTATGCTCTCGCCACAGCCTCCTTCTTCCACGGCAACCACCGTCCTTATGGTCCGCTGGTAAAAACTTTCCGTTTACGCATTCTCAAGATCTCCTCACAGTAACCATCCTCCAAGTGGTTTCCATGACAACGCACCCACCGGTTACGCTGACTGCTGCTACTGCTACTACTACTACTCCGACGCGAAACGCATTAACAGGTGCCTAATAGCTATATGGCTCTCAACTATTTCTCACCTTTGGTCCGAAGAAGGGAAAGCGGTGGCCCTGCGCCTTGCCACCAAGAGGCACCCACCTCGAGCCCGCGCCCGCAGGAGACGCACTTTCAAAAGCGTCCACGTCCCGTTTCCCTTGCGTATCAAGCACACCCGCGTAACATCTTCCTCCGCAAAGACGTGAAAGCGAGAGTTTCCGCCCACGGCATACTATTTGTCCCGTGGGCGAAAATCCTTCATTTTGACGTGGATGTAGAAGCACAAGTAACGACCGGTTTCAGTGCCGGTTGTGTCGACCCGAAACGCTCAGATACGGCATACACGGCGCTTGACTACTGCACCGCGCTAACCTGGGTGGCACGCTGTCTCGCTGCCTTCTTCGGGGGAACCTCGCGGCCACTAGCCCCACATTTCGCATCAGCGAATTTTCCTCCAAGCCCTGCCAAGTAATAGGGCGCGGTAATCCTATAAGAGACCGGGACTGAAGCGGTGGCACACGAAGAACAAAGGAATTTGTCTCATTTGGCAGGCACTTAGACTGTCGAGAGGCAACGAGAGCCCTTGTCAATGACGACCCAGAAAAATGTGGAAACAATTTACGTTCGGCCTCAAGTTCGCGGCTGTCGCCTTCTTGAGTGCCAACATACTGCCCAACCATGAGCTTAACGGCGCCCAAGCAGCAGTCCTCGGCTTCAGCTTTCGCCGATATAATCATGTACGTCTAGGGAAATAGCCTTTAACATTGCCTTCAGACAGAAACAGTCTTTAGCTTAGAGCTGTTGTGTCGTTGTGCGGGTATATTAAAGTGAGTTCCAGTTTTGTAAAAAGAAACTAAAGACAGCCCACCAAATATATGCGTCTATATGAGACAAGGTGCTCGCTTTGTCAAATTTGTCTGTTAATCTTATTTATGCTCAATTTTTTGCTTCATTGAAATAAAATTTTAAACGGTGAAGCCGCGTCCCAAAGTTACGCATTTAAGAATTCTGCACACTCATCGGTTATAAGCTACATCAAGTTTTTGAAAAACTACCTTTGTTATGCAAGGTATCTTAATTGCGTTTTTACTTCGTCAATCCGATTAGCCACATTGAACCTTTTCTGTCGTATACGAAACAGTACCTAAATGAAAGACGTAAGCCACACCTCCACTGCTTCTTTATTGTATGGTTAGCCGCTATTCTTCCAAGCCATCGTATCGGTGCGCACTGTTATGTTCCCTCCCGTTGTTGCGCCTTTCTGCCCAATCAACCTGATACGCTCAGGCCAGTACTGTTGTGATCGCCTCTTTTGGCACAGAAAAATAAAGAGAGGGAAACAAATGGTGTGGCTCGAGCCATTTGAGGAGTGGTTTTAGGTGGGCACTATTATTTATGAAAGCGCATCTGCCGCGAAGCTCAAGCTGCTTCATGATAAAACAACTGGCATTTAGCTCTACCATCAAGATGTTTTTGCGGCTGGTTGTACACAAGAAATATTCTTGAGCTCGCGTTTCGATTTCGGCCCTTCGTCTAGGCTGATTCGCGAGGAGCCCTTTTGTCGGTGTTAGGAAATATCTTCTCCCAGCTTGTGCATGTTTTGCGCAGTAATTTGCCCCAGAGCACGCACTCCGATGCGTTTATATATGCTGTACAAACCATATGCTGCACAGACGTGTTTTAATAGGAGTTTGCCAGTTCAAAAAGAAGGAGATAGTTGCGACATGCAAAACCTTCGGGCTCAGTTTAAGTAAGGCTACATGCCCACGAGGGGAAGAAGCACGACAGGAGGAGGAACGCTCATTAAAACTACGCGTGCCGCGCACACTCCTCGGTTCCTGCGGTCAGTCTACAGCCGCCAGCCGTCTTAGGACAAACGCTATGAAGCGAAGGCAGCGAATGCCCACAGCGCAAAATATCCTATTCCTGCAGTTGCTCCTTAATTGCGCTGCGGCTGTACCGAAAACACGGAGGTAGCCAGGCACCCGCGAATCAGCTCCCTCTTCAGGCATCGCTGTGGCGGCGAGGATTTGAATACGATTTAGCGTCTCAGCGGTTTGACAAAGGTTCTCTAATTGTCTGCGCGTAATGATGTCCCGGCGTGTTCCCACTCCCTTACCGCGCTACGCTGGCTCATCAGAGACAGCTTGGCCGTCGGGGCAGCCGTGCGTCAGGGCGGCCGCTCTGCGAGCACTGGGACGGACTGGCTGCTCTGCGCGGATCCGAAGGACGTTCACTCCTGCGCATGCGCGCGCGTATATTTATTCTTTACTCTGCGTTAAGGTATTCGAAAAACGCGCGAGAAAAAAAAAAGAAAATTCGAGGGACACTTAAGCTCCGCCTAAAGGGTATGACGATATAGCGTTAATGGGTTCCTTCAGCGGCCTATAGTCCTCTTTGCACACCGCTTCGCAATCGTGGACACTTTTATTTAATGCATTTTATTTTATTTTTATTTCACTCTAATTTATTGATTTACTTTTATTTGCCACAAGACACACAAGGTCTACCTTCAACCAAGTCGAAAGAACGTTCCTGAGTGCTTGAAGGCCTCACGACTCAAGGGCCAGCAGTTCGAGCCTTGGCTCGACCATTTTTCTTTTCGGAGCAATTCGTTTTCATTCTTTAGAGACACTACGTAATGGTGGTGGACTGACGTCACAAACCAGTGCACCAGTGAGGAACTGTGCAGTGGATCACTGTTGTACTGTGCGATCGTTGCGTATTGTTCGAATTACCTACGCGAGGTCATGTAATTGTGACGTCATGACTCTCCCGACCAATCTTCATTTTTTCGACGCGCCAACACCAACAGCTACGCGGTTTCTCCGCTGAACAGGACCCTTAAGGCTATGGCGTTAAAAAAGGAATTAGCTTGCAACTGCCATCACAAGAGGCACAGTGCCTGCCAGTACCAAAAGGAGAAGAAAGAGGACTATGAGAAAGAGAGAGGGATGTAAACTAAGAAGTTATGCGACAATGAACACAACGCCGAAGAGTGAAAAAACTAAGTCGAAAGCGAAAATAGGAGGTCACATTGTAACACAAAAAACCAGAAAGGAGTAGGCTGATATGCGCACGAATCAAAATGGCCAAGATAAATGAAACAAAATGTCAGAAACGTTAAATAGAGGCTCGCAGCTGGTTCCTTTTATACTGAAGCAGACAGAGCGAATGTGTGATCGGATTATTAAAAAAAACGACTATGGTTAAAGCACTCTAACGTCAAATTTAGCGACAGCCGTTGATCTACCTGAATCCAGCAACGTCGGCAGTCGATGCCTGTTGCAACGCAGAGTGAGAAGACAATTAACGGTAATGCCGTGAGCTCAATGAAAAGCAACCGGCGATCACTCAATGGGTTGACCCGGAGTTGCTATCCAAACGTCCACGTTGCTCCTCGCTACATGGGTCGCAAAATATGCATGGGAATTTATGTAATCCATCTCTGATAAACAAGCAGCACAGAAGTCTTTTTTTTTCATCACTTTGATTACAAATTGCATTTCGTGTGTAGTATACTGCGCCGCGATAATATGTCCCGGGCGATCTGTGTTGTATATACAACACCATGTGTGTAAAAAGAGATGGAAGAAACAAACCTAAAGCAAAGCAGATGAGAAAAGGCAACATCAAACATCTCCTATAATGTTAAGCGGACTCAAGATATTCGGTATATATATACGCCGAAGCTGAGACTGAGAGTCACCGGATCTTCTCGGTACAGGGCGAGTAAGTGTGTGAGGGCGTCCTCATCCTATTTAGCCATTGTGTGACCGAAGCAAACCACTGCTCCAAAACTAGTGTCTCTTGCACGTTCCGCTGACATGCTGGATGAAGCAGATTCGTGCGGTGCCTCCAAAGTGACTTGACCCTATACGGCCATTACCTCCATCTCCTCCTTTGTTGTGCGTGGAGACTCTTGCTCCGTCCCGGCGCTCCGGAAACAGGAACAAAAAGCAGAGCACGGGGCGCAGCGAAAGGAATGCTCGGGCCGCGCGCCGGTCGTGCCGCCCCCTGGGAGAGCGAGGAGCTCATTGCGTTTTCCACCAATGTGCTCTGGATGTCGCGTTTTTTTGGATGGACCCGGGATGTTCCTGTGCAGTGGCACTGTGGCCGCATTTCGTGTCTCGCTCGCTTTCCATGTATACGTGCATGTTTTTCGCTTCTAACTCGTCGCTCTACGCGCAGGATTTCTCCCGATACAGGAACATTCGCCTGACAAAATTGAGTCGTTCCATACTTTCGAGGCAAGTTTACCCGCCAAAGCATTCCCGCGCTTTTCCACATTTTTTTTTCAAAGCATCGATGTTTCCGCTGAGTGTGGATGTTATGCTATCGATTTTAGTCAACGCCAGAATCCCAGCCAAATTGCGTTAGCTAAAACGAGTGTGCTCCATGAGAAACACGCAGACGGGGATTTCTCTTTCCCCTTAAAAGCATGAAGTACATTTTGCTCAATCCTTAACTAACTCAAACCAACGTTATCACGTTACAACGGCGAATGCGACGTCAAAAACTAAGCCGAAACTTCCCTAAACACTCCGAAATTTTCCATGCCTGCAGGAAAGCAATGTCCAAATTAATACACGCTGCGCCTGGACTACACTACGCTCTAAACGCGAAAGAAGTAAAAGGCGAGTAAGCTGTCCTACAGACCACTCCCTCTAATAAAAGTACGTGCGCTAGAGGACAGCTTAATCCCTTTTCACCCCCATAGAGTCGTACTCGTGTAAAGCATGAATGCATGCGTACCAAGCCGTGTTTTGTAGCTTGCGATGCCGTTCCTACTCTTGCTGCTTGTCCGTACAGTCCGAACTTTCACTGATCGCATTAGAATTAATCCGGTCCCCCTCCCACCAGACGGCCGGGGTAGTAGCGCAATCTTCAGGCAATGTCGAAGGCATCAGCTTGTCCGCGTGACACGTATCAATGCTTCAGCTGAGTGTGGTACGTTTGAAGAGACAGCCGACCAGCGTCGTCGTTAGAGGCAAGTGTCAATCAACTTCCTCATCGAGGGCCGGGGGAAATCTGCTCCGCGAACCGTGCTTGTCCTATTCTTGACCATTTCTTCTTCAGACGGTTTCCCCTATCTCCTTCTCACCCATCGGCACTGGCCTTTGGCTTCGCTATCAAATTAGAGCTCACCGCGTATGTCAGCCTGTCATTCACACCGCGCAGGCGCACACGTGCTCAAACAGTCTGCAGCCACGACTTACCGGTAACTTTAAGCAAACCAAGAGCATGAGGCATACGACATTCCCAGTCTTATAATACCGGGCCGCTCTTTCTCCCCTCGTCTCAGGTCTTGTCCGAACTCTTATCTGCGCCATTCACTCGCCACCGCAGTGACCCTTTGTCTGCTTTCCACGTCCAACCCAGAAGACGACGTTTTGTGCTTGAGAGATTTCCTGGATGACACCGGACGCTCATTAGGGGCGGCGATATGGAAAGCCTGTTCTGCATAATTTTTTTCGCAATCGCCGGCAAAGGACACTGTGCCACGCGGCGCAGGTCAGGACGTCGGTGGCGAAACAGGTGCAGAATGTCTGGGCCAAGCGGGGCGGATTCCGCTGCTCCCATCAATTGTTGGCGCTCGGCGGAACCAGGAGGGATTCAGCGGAAAACCTGGCCACGGCCCAAATCAGTCGATTCGGTGATGAATGCAAAACGCCAGCCGAGGAAGCCGACCAAAAAGGAGAGAGGGAAAATGTGGGCAGGTCAGAAAATTCCTCCACTCTTTAGAAAGCAGGCGAGGCAGGCAGATGAAGACAGCAAGACTGTGAAGACAGATGCAAAGAAGTAGGGACGCGATGGTGTCGAGGATCGACGCCAAAGTGAATGAAAAAAAAAAAGAGAGAAATAGATCGAGACAGAGGGAGTGTAGGCAAGCAGGGAAAGAAAACGTTTCAGAGTACGTTGAGCTTCGAGACGCGGGGCTGGCCTTCGGGTGCGGCTGGAAGTTTCTGGCCGGAGCCTTAGAGCGCCTTCCGCCGTTTTCATAACCAAACGCTTTTTCCGCGCAAACCTGGCAGCGCAGCATCGGGCTTTCACACGCAGCGATAAATGGCTTTTGGTCAGCCAAAGCCCCCCACCCATCCTCTAAGAAAGGCCTGCATCACAGGAACCACGTAGCGGCTCCAGTGAAAATCCTCGACTCAAATCAAAGCTCTCTTGACGTCTCGCAGTTTCCATGAGACGCCCTCCCCCGCCCCGCACTTTTCGTACTTCTCTTCTTTGCATCCGACTTCTCTTCCCGCGACCACCGCACGGCGGCCACGGCCGGGTGTTCATTTCTTCTTTTCTGCCGCTCCTAAAGGAAGAGTGAAATAGAATAAATACTGCGGCAAACGAGCGGAAGGCTTTTCGACACCGCGTTTTCTTTTTTTCTTCCCTCTTGCCCGCCTGCCATCGTTTTTGATGTATGAGAAGCATTTGAGACAGTTCCGGGGAACGGAGCGACGCCCTCAAAGATCCGCCTTCCACACATGCCGCTTAGCGCCAAACTTTCGATGTGACGGCGCTGAGCTTACGCCCTTTTTTATACCTATGTTTCATATCTACATGGAATGAACATATCGAGCCCGAAAAAAATGAAACGAGCCAAGATTGCATGATCATGAAAAGCGATCATTGTTTCTACAGGATAACCCGTGCCGAATCCCTGAAAATGCATTATGACTATTCAAAACGCAATCATGACTCCGCAAGAGTCGCCAGAAGTTTACGTTCTCTCTGTTTTCATCAAAGACGCTAGGTTTCTCAGTTTACGTCCGGCCATTAGACCTAATTTCTGGCACTTTACAACGTCAGTGTCGTGACATTTCAATGCTGAAAAAGTCTGGTTCGAACTAACCTTGACGGGTCATGATAAGTCAAAGGACAGTTATTTACCAAATACTAAAGCATCATTTTTCCTTTCAAAGCCGGAATTCCAGTATCCAATTGAGAAAGAAAAAAAAGTCGACACTGTCTGCGGGCTCTTGGGTGTTGTCATTATGTTTAAAGTCTTCCATTTACTATTGCGTTCTCATACGACCTATTTACTTAAATAGTTAGAATGTCGCCTTTATTTTCGACCAGACTGTTGTAATTGTTGGTGCGTTCTCTCTCCTTGCCTCCCTTTTAGTTTTGTTGTGTTCTCCTGTGATCTCTGTGGAGGTAGTGCAGCGGACCTCATTATCTGCTTGCTTTGAAATCGCCTGTCGACATAAGTGATCTTGTTTCCACACATGTGCTTTAACGCACTTAATAAATGTCATGTAAGAGAAGCAGGTTGCGGTGATGGTGGAAGTGTCAGTGGCATCAAACCGCAAAGATACTCAATCTAAGCAGGTGTCTCTTCGAATCTGGCTCTGAGCGCTGGAATGCAAGTAGTTCTGCTGCGTATACCATACGGACGGAAACTTAAGCTTTGCAAGCGGTTGGTTTTAGCGTCAAATTCACCTGAATTTAAGGACGATGTTCGGCTAAAATAGAAGCCCTGCATACGCTTTAAACACCCCTTCTGCTTGCAACGATTGCAGTGTGACATGCCCTCGCACTAGCCACCTCGGATATATGTACACCACTTATAGCATATCGTATTCTTTATTTATGCAATTCCTCGACCGATGGTTGGGCCAATACGTGCAAGGCCGATTTAAGCCCTGCAATATAACAGCGATATGCTGCATATTATATTCTTTACCTCTTCCCAGTCCATGAACTTCATTACGTGTCGAGCCGCATATATGCAACGTTTCTGCGTGTGGTCTTCTCTGTGGCTCGCCTTCACATCGATGCGGTTGGACTTTTCAGACGCTGAGAAAACGTTCGTACCGTATTTAGGCGCAATAAACGCGGTATGCGCACAATGAGCGCATACCTTTGTTTTGGCGCAGTCTGCTGCTGATGGAATTGAATGAATGCTATCACGTGCCCTTTTGTGAAAGCTGAAACAACCACGGGGTACAATAAAATGACATCTGTTCAATGTCAAGACTACGGTACATCCTTCTAAGGGGGCGAACAGCCACGAAAAATATTCCGCAAGGATTCCGAGAACCAAATGAAATCACATTTGGTTAAAAATGGCTTCTCTACTTGAACAGCCATATTAGAGATTGCAGCAACTTGTTTCGGTTGGACTTCGCGCCTAATACTGTGAGTTTGGCAGTAGTGAACTCTAAGATTACTCTCTTTAGAGAGCATTACGGACCGCTACACGAGTTATACAGTTAAGTTTTAAATACCAAGTTGTTTACTGTGTTCGCAAGCACGAAAATCCTGCTGAGTGCATTTTGTTTCATTTTAAAGGTGCGTCGGATCACATCAAGTGTTTATTCCACCAGTTTACTTTTTGTGCCGTGTCTACCACTTCAAATTTTCTTGCTATTTTATCCCGTGTAATGAGCTTACCTCCCAAATTTTTGAATGACTTTTCGGGAATTAAGTGAGTCTAGTTCGCGAGTAAATATGGTATTTAGCGTGGTTGTGGATGAAGTGATGATCTTTTGGAGCCATCGATTTTAAAAATAGAGTCATACTATGTCATTTTGTCTATCGTTTATTCATACATGACTGCAACATCAAGCGACTGGAACGACCTTCCTGCATCGACAGTAAGCATTGGTAAAATAAGTAACTTTCGTTGAGTTCTATTTAACGAAACTGAGCTCGCAAGAATTCCTAAACTGTTTCGTTTTTATGGAGGAAAAACGCTAAGGCGCCCGTGTGCTGTGCGATATCAGCGCACGTTAAAGATCCCCAGGTGGTCGAAATTATTCCGGAGCCCTCCACTACGGCACCTCTTCTTCCTTTCGTCTTTCACTCCCTCCTTTAACCCTTCCCTTACGGCGCGGTTCAGGTGTCCAACGATATATGAGACAGATACTGCGCCATTTCCTTTCCCCCAAAAACCAATTATTATTATTCTTATTGATTGATCACCAGTTATGGTATGCCATTCTATTAACCCGCTCTCCTCTATAATGCTTCGAACTTGAGGGCATATGTAATTAAATAAATAAATAGTGCAGTGTCAGGCGCTTCGACTGGGCCTCGTGTTCGAAAAAATTAAAGGATAGTACTCATACCGCCACGGGCCAGAAGCCCTGCGTTCCTTAAAAAGTTGACAAGTAGGGGACTTACTGTGCGCTTTAAGGTATCAAGCGGTGCCTCACGCTCCGAAACGACACAGATTGCCCCCAGCACACAGCCTCAAGAGGCACAGTGAGTTTTGCGTTCGTCTTGAAAGCACGCATACATTCGAAGCAAATTCCGTGCACCTCTCGCCAGGCCAATTGCCTGGCGTTGTGCCATGGTGGAGGAAAAAGTTTTGCGCAGGCAAGACCACGCGTTACACAATGAAGATGCACCGGCTGAAGCAGCCTGAAGAAATAGGGTGCTGCCAGCTGCATTGCAAGTTTATTGTCTTTCAATACGGCTACTGACTGAAAATGACCAGACTTCTTGCGTAGGGCTGTTCACTTCAGTGTTACCTGTCATTTCGATGTGAAAATTGATTCGCTGAAAAACGCATGCCAAGTCTTTACCAAGAGTATGTTCGAATGCAAAAGCTTTCAGAGGGTAATGGACACTGAATGCGCTGTACAGCCTTGAGGAATTTTATGAGCAGAGCGCCTTAAGACTA